>NC_058505.1:20130000-20481666 GCF_020382885.2 Scatophagus argus | reverse complement strand
AGCACATTATACAGCTCAGTGGAAAGCTTGTCTGATTTGTGGTTATGTACCTGCTGACGTGCGTCACAAGTGAGAAAGCACCGTCTTATACTGAGAGGACATCTCATGTCACATATTTCAGCTATAATATCCATCTCTTGGATATATTCCCATTACTTGTTTCCATAGTTACAGTCATCATTCTGTCTTAGACTTTGATCTTCAAAGTGAAAATCACCTTTCCTCAAGTGCTGTTGTAAAAATGTGTTGATGCATCAAGAATTGAGAGTAATACACCAGACACAGTTCAGATTTTATGATTTACATTTATCTCATACAATGACAGACAGATTGTGGTATACTAAAGAAACTATGTTTACACACAACTGCTGTTCATCCAAAGCGATCTGATACAGCACAACACTGCAGTGAATTCTGCTTTCACGAAGCTTTCTCATAGCAACAGTGGACTGAAGTGCTAATTTATTTACATTTTTCTAGAAATTTGTTTAAAGCCCCAGTCTATATAAAGTAATTGAATAGAATTATTTTTATAAATCTGCTTTTATCAAAAAACAAACACACAAAAGGTTACATGAATCACATCTTATACTAATTTCCACTTTCCACACTCTCCTGGTTAGAATTGATTTTAAATTGTAATTTTAGATGTACATTTTTCAAAAAAAACACTTCTTCTACAGTTCTCTTCCAGTGATCAAAAACACTTCACATCACAAGTTGATCACCATATTCACCATATTCTAAAGGACAGGAAACTAAAAGAAAGAGAATTTATAAACAGGCAAGTACAGCATGATTTGTGGAGATTGTTGGCACTACACACACACACACACACACACACATCCTCTAAAAAACACTGGAATTAGAAAAAGTAAAAGAATGAGACAGTAAGGTTAAAGATGCTGCAACATTATGTATTGTTGGTAATGAGGTCCATCATTTCTGACATCAAACTTATGTTCTTGTAGATAACTGCCATTCACTTGTAGAACCTTTTTTTCATCACAACTTAAAGCCTTCACACAGTTTTGATGGTATTTAGGGATTACATGACAATTACAGCCACACTGAATCAGTCGCTCCTTCTTGTGTTTACCAAAGATTACAGACACATCCGTCAGCCAAACAAGCAGAAACATAGTCTATTTTAAGATCATTGTCACTGAAAACTCCACTGATGTCTGTCGCCTTGCTTGTCTGTTTGTCCTCCTTATGAACATGCAACAAGCCTGTTTAATTCCCTCAGCTGGTGAAAAGCAAAGGTAGATGGACCACATTTTCGTTTCCTTTGTTGCGTGTGTCATATCCAATTGTAAAAAACTAGACAGTTTCTAAATGTTTTAGTACTACTTTCCGTGCCTTCTGGTCTAAAACGCACTCTGTGATGCTTCTGACTTTAGTCCTGCCACAAGAGATCTTTGCATCCGTGGAGTTGGGAAGGGTGTCTGCTAGCATCTTGTCTGCACTGTCCACGCATTGCAGATCTGAGATAGCGTGCAACAAAATGATAAACACATCCTTGTGTCCACGTGTTTACCGCACTAATCATTGCTTATATATCAGCAACGGATCAAATGAGTGATGTGAAAGTGGTCTCTCGTAGTGGCAAACTGTAATGAACTTGATGTCTAAGCATCTTTCAGCTCACTGTTTCTGTTTTAAAGCCCACAACTTTGCTGTTTTGGTAGAGTGTTGTGGATCACAGTGAGTTCACACTAAGATCACACTAAGAAACAGGAAGTTTCAGTAAGTTTGGGTTTAAGATTTGTTATCACAGATATGTAGTTTGTTCATTTTTTCCAAATGCACTTCAGTATGCACATTATTAAGTGAATGCGTCAGTATCATGATTCAGACTGTCTTGAAGAACATTCAGTCCATTTCTGGTTCGAGCTGTCTTTAGTTAGTACAAAATTAGCTGAAATAAGCTCTGTACACAAGCTTAATAGCTCAGCAGGTTATTATTTAGGAGTTTAGTTTATGATTGTTTCTGTCAGTTAATATGCTTTTACCAAGGCACTAACACACTGTGTATCACAGCTGATAAGCAGGGGGAAGAAATTTGGCTATCTCTCACCTGATGTCAGAGGAAGAGGATACAAATAACTGAAATTGAAAAGATCATTCAGTTTCACCATTTTGACATTTATATTTCTTCACTTGCTAGCTGCTGATGGGCTTGTTTTGGTCCTGAAGCTGGCTGCTGACAGGCTGGTCCTGTGGCTCGTCTTCATTTTGGAACCAGCTGATGCTCAATCTCATCCTCTTCTCCAAAGTCACTGTCAGTGATCCTCACATTCTGAAACCTCTTCCTCTGCATCATTATCAAAAACTTCTCTCGCTTGCAAGGCCCTTTGAGCAGAGAATCTTTTGGCTGTCTTGATCAGTTGTGATAAGAACCACACTGGCAAAGCTATATTTATTGTGTTCTGCCCCCAATTTGCAGCTGAGCCAGAGTATGAGCAAATAAAGGTTGGTTCCTGCAAAACAGAGGGTAAAATGTGAGAGCAGACACGTGTTAGAACTTGAAATTTGCAACAATGTTGCAACCTTGTGGGGGAACAGGAGGAGGACAGAGTGAAGGTAGACAGGACCTACTTAAATTAGACCACACTTAAATTAGCCCTGGCTCCAGCAGACCCGAACATCCTGTATGTAATGTAACTATGTAGGGGGGGTACAGTGTGTGGACATTGAAAATGTGTTCTGATATATGTTCTTCACAGAAAATGAGCCAAGGCCAATGAGTCTGAGTTTGAAAAAATAATTAATAGTATCATTTTTCTGATGATAAAAAATGAAAATGGGTCCCACAGACCCGAATACCCTACAAGGGATAAAGACATTTCTGCAAAAATGAAACCGACACAGACAAACTTATGAGCCTTTGCAGAGGAAGCTACAGCATATCTTCATTGGAAAGCAGTAAGGGAAAGAATCAGTTAAGTTTTTTTTTTAGTTCAGAGCAGTTATTAGTGGTGTGATCGCTTTGTGAACTTTGTGAAATGTACACAGTTTGTCTAAAATTTCGTCCCACTGATAACAGAAGTTTGTCCAGCGTGTTTGTAACCGTCATCTTGATGTGTCTGCTCTGGCACTGTGCCTGGCTTTCTGAAGATCAACTTGCATCCGGGCTAGAATTCCTCCATCACTTGTATTGAACAGGTCTGTACTAATGGGGCTCCCATTGAAAGCTGCAATAGGCTTTTGTGCTGAGCAGAGAGTGCTGCACTGTAAATCATACCTGCATCCACAAGAGTGTTTCTGTGCAGGGGCTGTTAACCTTGGTGTGAAATAAGCTTCAGAATGTGAGATATCTCACAATGTAGTGACTAAAGGGGAGTGTACAGACACAACTTACAATAAAGTTGATGTGAAAAACGCTTTGTTCTCACTTCTCTCCACTGTCTGACATTAGCATATGCAATCTGTCAAGTGGAGTTTGCATGTTCTCCCTGTGCCTGCGTGGGTTTTCTCCGGGTACTTTGGCTTCCTCCCACAATACCAAAGACATGCACATTAGGTTAACTGGCTGCTCTACATTGCCCCTAGTTGTGAGAGTGTGTGCGATATAGAAAATGAATGAAGGGATAAACACAATGCACACAGATCACACAAGTTTTGGATCGTAAAGCCATAAATGTGAGTTTGTGAGTTTATACAGGGTATGCTCTGCAGTCTGTGCTCCTTTTACAACCCCATCCCTGGGAGACGTCACCAAATACGACAAACACTGCAACTGTGTCAAAGCTTCTCATTCCAAGTGTTTGATATTTGTTTAATATCCAGGGAGATTTTGCATGTTTTTTGTTTTGTTTTGCACATTTTAAGCTCATTCCGTGTTCAGTAGGAGTAATTTTCTTGGAAACTACAAGATCTTGAATTTATTTTAATTTTAATACCCTTGCAGAGAAGATTAGAGAATACATTGACCTCAGAACTGTAATAAGTCCAGCCAATGGAGTATACATAACTTTAAATTGGTCCACCAATACATTGGAAATTTTCTTTCAAAAGAAAACAAGGTCTCAATAAAAAGACGATGGTCAAAGAAGATGATCTCCATACAAATAGAATTCACCTCACCTCTTGTTTCTCCCATTCTGTGTACTGTGGATGAATTACTTAATGATCAATATTTATAACTTGCTTAAGTACCTATTTCTTCAGTAACATGCACCATCTAAGCAAACAATGAATCAATAAAGGCTGTAAAATTGAATTCAGCATTTTCACTAACTCTAACAAAGCTAAGCATCTTTACACGACTAATCAATACATTTTAGGAAATGTTGTTCTCAGTATCACCAGAAGGGGGCAACATAGCTCCATAGTTCTTTACCCTTTCCTCTGTTGTGGCCATTATCAGGGGCAGGATGACATTAAGGGAAGCAGTTAAAGGTTAAATACTTTTCTCAAGGGTGCTCCACACGGTCCCTCACCATACGGTAAAATCCTCACACAAGGAGATGCAACCTGCAGCTCACAGATCGCCATTTTACAGCGCTATAATGGCTGGACTGCTGCAATTCAGCTTTAGGGCTGTATGCTAATCACCTGGCTCAGATTCATCTCTGATTATTTTGCAAGTGATGTTGAATGTAGGAAGATGTGATATTTTTTGGGGGGAAGGATAAAGGACTTTTAAGGCTAAGAAGCACAGCATGATCATTTCTCACCATACTTCCTTTGGTGCACTGCCACCTCATCAATCCTTCATGTTCACTGCTGTGTAACAAAACCTTGGTAATCACAACACTGCTAATTAAAAAGAAACAGCGATTGCACAGGAACTCAGTGCACAGATCTACAAACAGTATGAACGAGTTTGCCTGTCAAATTTGAAGCAGGCTGGGGTCATTTATTTTCATCAGAGTACAAAATAAAAATGTACAATGTAGGGTTTTTTTCTGTTTGAATTCTGCCCTATTCTAACCCTATGATAGCAAAATGTTGATTTTCACAGGTGGGAACAATGACATGACTGGGTAGGGATAGTCTTGTTGTTAGACATACTGTCAAATTATATTTGCTGTTTGCTGTTTGTCAACCATACAAAGCATTACTGACTTTGAATCGTGATAGCATAACGTTAGGTCTCCAGAGCGGACTACAAATATCTCTCCCTGCCAAGTGTTATCTGAGGTTCGTTGTACTCAGTGGAGTAGTGAACAGCATTTTCATCGCATAGGAACCTTATGTGATGGGACTGACTTTTTCAGGTATTAATCAAACCCTCAGGCAAGCTCAGAGAAATCGAGCTATATTATTGAAAAACTTAATTTTGATTGCAAAATGCAAAATATAAGTTAATGGTATTTTTGCTTTGGTAGGTGATATAAGATATAAGCAGAATATTGACATTATTATTATTATTATAATTATATAAAGATGTGGAAGGTATTTTCAATGAGAACGTGATGGAAATGTCGCAAAACGACTACGAAACTACTGAATTGTGTCTGTGTTTGTGTATTTTATTGCCAGGCTGGTCCAGTAACTTTACAAGCTGGTGTGAGCTTGCTGTCTGTGAACCTCGGAAGCTGTAAGCTTTGCCATGTTTTATGTATTTTACCATTTAATTTGTAGGTAGGCCTGTTGAAATGTTGACATTTTGCTCAACTAATGTGGCTGAGGCCTGTGGACTGGGCTAAAAAATGATGTTTTTTGAATATTGAAAGCATGTAAACCTATTCTAGTAGACACCTAAAGTAAAAGTATGAACCTGAAAAATATCACATAATGCCTCGAAAAAAAGTAAAAAGAAAGTAAGGAAAAAAGAACAAAGTACAATCTGTGCAGATGAGTTTTCCATCTGTGCCAAATGTTGCAGTTTCTGTTGACCTGATGTCAATTGGGAGCTTGTTCCACCATTGTGGATTGAGGTCTGGATTTTGTTGAATGACAGGCAAACTCCCATTATAGTGTGGGAGTAGCAACCTTTACTCTTGAACCTCACATAGACATAACAAAACAAGACATACAATTGACGCATACATACACTTAATTCAGTTCCACAGGTCCTCTAGGTTTCTAATCAAGTTACAACTAACTCTGAGATTCTTTTTTGGAGAAATTATGTGCTACCCCGTACCACCACCTGGTTCTCGCCGAGACCACACATGACTAAGGACAAAAGCCTCGTTGGTGTTGCTGTGTCAGTGTCACCCAGTGCCTAAGGTGCAGCCAGCAGGCACTTCTCTTCTTCCAAATCCTGCAGACTACAACACTTATGTCATGTCTCCGGTGAGTGTATGAAAAAAAACGTATTTATTTGCCAAGAAACTGAGCAAACCAGAACACTGATGTTTATGCCTGCTTGTCAACAACCTTTTACCATACCAGTTCTTACCTAAACAATCTGCGTTTTCTTGTTATTTAAGTCTTCTGCCAAAAATCCCTCCTTGCTGTTATTCTTTATACTTTCAAAAGTCCTTTGTTACCTTCACAATTCGTTCTGTGACCCACAGTAACGGAACATTAAATGCTCCCTATTATAAAACACATTCACCATACTATACCAGCAGCAGTGGATGGGTCAGGGACGATAAAGTCCCGTCCCTCTCTTGGTACTATTTAATCACTCACGCATACTGTCTTGAGGCTCAAATTACTAGAACTACTGCACAATCTCCTTCAGCTAGGCTGTCAGGTTTGTTCAAGGGTTTATTATTTATCCTGGTGCTATAACTCTAGTTCTAGGCTTTCCTCTTTGCCCAAGGCTCCTGTCCTAACAATCCTAATCCTAATCCTTGCCCCGCTATTAAAGGACAAAGACTGGCGTTTCTAATGTTTTTGAGAATTGTTAAAAAACAACGAGCCCCACCAAAATGCCACTGAAAAAGCCACGGATCTTTCAATATCTCAAAATCCTCCATTTGGTTTTATTCACCAAAAACTTTTACAAAAATAATAAGAGTCAAGTTAATAAACTCAAACCTTTCCGTCTTCGCAGTGACAATCTCTGTACTTCTTTCTGCCCCTCTGTTCCTACTTCTACATGCACAGCAGTTCTTTGCAGCTTGTTAGACTCCCAGTGTCTCCTGTACACGTATGAGTATCATCCAACGTAAAATGAGCCAATATCTGTACTCATGATGAAGGAAAATCCTTTTCAAATAGCTTACTGAAGTCAAGGCCTTCAAGGTTATGAATACCTTGTTCAGTAACACTCTTACATTTGTGATCAGAAACATGGATCTGAGACTCAATTCTAAGGCTGTTCTGTAATAAAAAAAAGTTTTCTAGAAACTTTTGATCACTAAAATAAAGCCACTAAGATGGCTTTATTTGTATCTGTTCAAGTAACAAAATTGTTGCAGCTGTGAACCTCTATTTGGAGAACAACTGTCCTGAATACCATTTTTAGGGCTTTGAAGCTTCACCTGCAAATATTTGAATCTCGGATCAGTGGGTGGGTGGGGTGACATGTCCTGGATTTATATGTATACGTATATCTTATTCTATCCCATTTCAAACATATTTTTGTATCCAAGTCATTACATTAGACACACATTTCCACAGTTTGTAAATAAATGTGCTTGGTTAGTATATTTGGCAAGGGATTCTTCTCATTCGCTGATCTCTTTCCTGAGGCTTAATTGTTGTTTGTACTGATCACAGTCAAAATGCATCACCATTCAGTCAATAGTTTGAGGCTTTGTCCACAGTTTAATCCCAAAGATTTAATTTTGCTGCAAATTTCTTGCTTTCTATCAGCCTCTCCTTGGCTACAGCCAAGGCAATGTCTCCTTCATCTTTGGGAAAAAAAGAAAGAAAAAGCATTTGAATAGTGATGTATCATGGCAACAGAGTGGATAGAAGACCAGAAGTGTGCATGGTTTATACTGGAAGTCACATTAAATTGCATAAATGTTGTACTTTCTAACCTAATATCAATTGGCAATGCACTGCTGTGCTATCAAGGTATCAAATTGATTTAATATTAGCATAAAATCAATTATGTATATTCCTACTTCATCATAAACCCCCGAAAACATCCTGGAGAACTAGAATATAATACTCAGGTATTAAGGCGGCTACAATGACATTAAATGTTAGTCCAACAACACTAGTGGAACATCATCACACCGCAGAGTTCTGATTTCCCAGCTGACACTAAATAACAAGAAATACAGAGATATAGAAACAATATGAACTATCCTGGCTGCAGGCACAAACACATATTAAAGTAAACTTTGCACACACCGCATGGTACGCACACACAGCATAGTGTTGCTAGGCAACAAGGTGGATATACTCACCTGTCAGAACGTCATTCTGTGAGTCTTGTGCACAGCAAAGTCAACAATCTACGATTAGCTCAACTTCTTTGCTTGACCTGTCATGACCCATCAGTAGCTTTTCCTTTTCCTTTTTGTTGTCTTCTGTTTCCCCGTCCCTAATGTTTTTGGTTTTGTGCTTTGTTCTGTCTGTGTTGTTCTCCTGTTCATTCACTCCTGCAATCACCTCAGTGGTATCGTGTTTCATGCCAACTCTTATCTTTGATAACTTTCAAACTCCTACTTCTGCGTACTGAGCCTGCTTTCCCTGTGCTTCAGGTCCGTCTCTGTAACTCTCCATATGCCATGTCCAGCTCACCTTGTGCTCCCTCCAGATGTTCCCTTAGCCAGATTCCCTCAGCGTCCCAATCTCCTCGTGGGTCATTAGTTTCCCTGCTCTGCTGAAGATCTTCTCTCCACTACCCAGTTGGTTAAGAACTTGGAATTAACTTAATCTCAATGTGCTCAATAGACTTAGTAAAACTTTCTTGTCTGCGTATGAGTAAGACTCTACGGTAGCAATAGACAGAAAATGTCAGAAACAGTAGACCTCAAACACAAATTCATAAGCAATACAGTAAATGTAGAAATCAGCAGTAGAGGATTAAGAGCTTTAAGCATTTAGTAAGACCCACAATGCACTTTGATCACACAGCATTTTACTGGTGTTACTTGGTGCACCCACTGGGAGGTGCATTAAGGTAGACTAGGTAGGTAACAAATAATAATGAGCAAACTTTGGGTACAGGACTTATCCCTTTTCACTGCATTATTTGTGCTTTGTTACTGTGCTGTGAGCGGCACAGTGGTGTGGTGTTAGTGCTGTAACCTCACAGCGAGAGGGTTCTGGGTTCAAATCCCAGTCTTTATATGTTCTGCCTGTTCCTGTGTAGGTTTTCTTTCTGGTTTAATTGGCCACTCTACATTGCTGCTACATTGCTCGTGGGGCTCGTTGAGCCTTTGTAATTGTTTAACAAAACTGATCAGATTTTTTGAATGTACAGTCATTTTCAAGTTTCTCACATAAACTGCACTTTTGTGCTGCTACTTCCAGGGACTTGCATTGTGTCACACTTTTTTCTGCCTGTCAAGACGTTAGCAAAACAGAGAAGCTAAATATTATTCCAAACTTGAGGCTTGTTTAATTCCCATGCCACTCATTCCTGCTTGCTCTGGGACAGGCAATCATCTTTGGAATAGCTGCAAACTGGTTTATACAAATATTATAGAAAAATCTTTTTCTCCTAGATTGGAATTAATTCCCCTAATGCTGTAGACTTAGACACTGCTAACTCTACTGTAGTCCAGACAAGAGTTTGAACAACCATGGAATCATCATTACTGTCTTTTAAAAGGATGCTCATGCCCACACAGAATGACTCTCCGAGTAACCAGTAGGTGTAGTGAGTGGAGTGAACAAGGACATGGTCCGAGTTCCTCGTGAATGTGGAGTTCAGTCAGGGGCCGAGATTCTGAGCTGAACGCACTGCCACACACGCTGTGGATGTGCCCTTTGCTTGGCAGGGTGCTTGTAATTTCATGGGACTGATCTGTAGCACCCATACAGCCTGTCTTTAAAGTTAAAGACAAATAACACCATATAACCGTCAATTTGTGATAATGAACTAAAATACCAAGTGTCAAACTGGTAGATATGAATATTAAAAAGTAAAATAGGAACCACTAACACACCACCTGTGACAGAAAGAGCAATTCACTTTTTTTTTTTTGAGAAGAGATCCTAGACATCTGCATCTACTAAGAGTGAATTCAATACGACTGCAGTGGGACTTTTAAAATATTTCCCTGGGTGCCTGAGACAAGAGTGTAAACTTTCACACTTTGTGAGAATTGGGTGTAGGGGGTGGAGTAGCTCGTTATTCCAGTCTTGTTACTCAGGCAGCATCAAGGCTGCCGGGCGAACTGCTGCCATACTTAGTGATACCAGCTGTTGGGCGTCTCTCTCTCCCTCTCTGTCTGTCTGTCTGTCTCTTGCTCTCTCTGTCTGCGTCTCCCTCAGATGTTCTCATTATGGAACAGAAAAAAGCTCCTTGACAGCAGGAGCAGACAGCCTTTCTTCTTCTTTAAACCATGGGTGTCAGTTGGGTACGGCCAGATCTGTGCACTTACCTCACCTTACCCTTAACAAGTTACAACTGAACGTTAACTTTTGATTGTTATAATGGGGACAGCAAAGACCAAGTCGAAGTGACATTAATCTCGTAAGCCACACGTAGTATCAAGTTTAAAGTGACCAGGTGGGTCTAATAAGTTATCATACGTCACATCCTATAAGTTATCACTCATTGCTTCACTTATTTTCAGAGCTTTAGCTTATTTGTGATGTTTGAAAGGAAAATGATGCAAGGTGCTGGCTCTGTCTGTCCAGAGGGAAGGGAATAAAACTGCCCCAGACAAATCTCAAAAAGGAGATTTGGGGCCACTAAAACAAAGCACAAAAGTTTGTATAACCCAAGTTTTAACAGCTCAGCAGTTTGCTTTGCTTTTTTTGTGTAAATTTGACTATTGGGTGTTTGTACAGTCTGTGTTTTTCTCTTGCAAAGAGAAAAATGTACTGAAATCATATGTGTCGGCTGTAGCTAGCTAGCAAAGTATGCAACGCAATAATAATAATAATAATAATAATAATAATAATAATAATAGGGCGTCACGGTGGTGCAGTGGTTAGCACTGTCGCCTCACAGCAAGAGGGTTCCAGGTTCTAATCCCAGTCTGGGCCCTTCTGTGTGGAGTTTGCATATTCTCCCTGTGTCTGCGTGGGTTTTCCACCCTCCCACAATACCAAAAACATGCACATTAGGTTAATTGGCTACTCTACATTGCCCCTAGGTGTGAGTGTGAGAGTGTGTGGTTGTCTGTCTTTGTGTTTCAGCCCTGCGATTGGCTGGCGACCAGTCCAGGATGTACCTTGTCTCTCTCCCGTAGTCAGCTGGGATAGGCTCCAGCCCCCCGGCGACTTTGACAGATAAGCGGTACAGAAAATGAATGAATAATAATAATAATAATAACAAGCCAAGTCAGACACTAAGGTCAAACAGACCCGAATGGATAAGGTTAAAACAAGAAGAAAAAAAGACAAAATATCAATATAATAAATACAAATTAAAGGAATAAGGTTGTCAAATACGGAATCCACTTTGTCATGTTGTCCAGCGTGTCTCATACAGACACTTAAGGTACCGTGTAACATCTGTTTGCGACGTGGAAAGGCCTCCTTGGAGCTAGCTTAAAGCTTCGTGCATCTCATACAGATGGTAAAACTTACTGCAACTGAATCAGTTGCAGTATTTGACGCCCTTGTGATAAGACTGGCCTGTGTATTCTGCCCAGTGATGGCTGAAAAATAACTACACTTATCACTTATTACTCATTACTAACTGCTCCTTCCAACCGCTGCTGTCCCTTCTCGTTGACTGAACGTGATGAGAATGGTTAGCTATGTCGTTTGCTGCTGATTGTGTAAAAAACAAAAACAAATCAATATAAAATAAGTCAGGCTGAATGATGTACAACTGATGTCCAATACAAAAAGATGTACAGTTATATAGCAAGTCTGGTTATACTGTTAAGCCTCTATAAGCTACATTTTTTTTTACTCAAGTTGAACGAAAAAAAATCATGTTTCATTCAGTATGATGACACACAAGATTTCCTCCAAAATATGGCACATTACTTATATTTGTTGTTGTGCTATGAGTCAATCCACAGTGTCTCACTGAAGGGAGGTACTATACAGCTTATCTCGTTTCTTAGTGTGGCCAACTGAGATGATGAGCTGACTCAGATCGAGAGAGCCTGAACGGCACAAACGCAGATCTTTGAATTTTATCCATTTACCTTGAAATATCAGTCCTGATGTGCTTCAGTTCGGATGAGCAGGAAAACCTTCGAACAGAAATATCTGATTACACAGAAATGATAAAGCCTGGGAATGCAGTTATGCAAAAAACATGGCATCCAGAGACAGGTGGCAGAAACAAAGAAAAGGAGGAAGGGAGACAGGCTACACATGCTGTTGGTAAATAGCGAAACAGAATAAGGTCTTTCCATCCTGTCTCTGTATGCAGTGTGTGTGTGTGTGTGTGTGTGTGTGTGAAATTTGAATCCTGTTGCCGAGCACAGGCACATTTCTCTTCATCTGCATATGTCGAGACCCACCACCGCCATCACCACTAAATCCCTTACAGGTTGTGGCAGGGGATGAAATTGTCTAAATTACACTGCAAATCTACAAAGGTGATTGAGAAGACAATGGGTCATTGAGTCAGGGCTGACACAGAGGAAGCTCTAATGACTCGCAGTGTGAAATGGAAGGTGTCCATAACTGTCGGTGGACTCAACCTCATCAAGACCTTTTTATTCATAGACAAGCTGTGAATGCCATCTTTGTAAAGCATCAGACAAGTGTCTGTTCAGCACTTAAGGTATAGCTTGTGTGTATCGATTTTTGTTTTGAGAGAGAAGACCTTTTCATACCGATATCACGCGGTACGCCACAATGAATACCCTTCTTTAGGGTCTTTTTTTCCCCTCCATAACACTAGATGGACACCAAAATGAAATTTCAGGGACCAGTATCCTAATGGATAACAATAATCTGTCTATCTAAGAGAACAGATAATATTACAAATTCAAAAATAAGGGTATAGGAAAAAAAAATAAAAAGATAGAAAAATAAAAATAAAATGCTGATTTTTTTTTTTGTTTTTTTTGCTTATGGGTTGAAATGAGGGTTGCCACTGCTGTGTCTCCAAAATGAAAGTAAAAAGTAATAATAATAAATTAATGAATGAATTAATAAAGATGTCTCGTGTGTGACATGCTTGAGGTAATGTTCTAAATATCTGGCTAATGGTGCAACTAATCCAGACAAGGATAGAATACAATGTGCTCAGTCAACATTCATGAATCATTTTCAGTGTGTGAAACCCATCTCAGACAGTGTGAGACTTAACAATAGCCTGTTAACAAACAGGAAATAATAGAGGACAGGTTGGTTTTTTTTTAGATCACCTGCAATCTAATCACATAAAGTGTCAGAATAACACCTACAGAAAAATTCCAAACTCAGTGCTAATACACGAACGGTTGTTAAAGTTTCAGCATCATCATTACCATTATCTATCACCTTTCTCCGAGCAGAAGAATAACAGCACTCACAAGAACTCATTTATGTTCTATGAAAAAAAAATGTACTTCCCAGAGGAAATTGTTACATGGAGTCTCATACATTTCTGAGCCAGACAATTTCAAAAATTTTTTTAACATTCATCAGAGTGCGACAGCTTTCTGTCTGTCGTTGAATTTCTTTGTTGACATGATTTGTTTTCTGTCACACAAACGCATGTACACACGGAACAGCATCACTTACTGAAATAACCACACTGTAATGTACTCTGTTGACAAAAGTGCCATTCATTATGACTGTCACCATATCGACTACGCCAGCAAAACGCAAACTTCTTTAGGTTCGATGGAAAAAAGTTTGCTTGCCATGACTTTCAGCTCCATTCTTTTCAACCTCAGTTTGGAATGTGGGAATCTGTTAAATACTTTCTTATAGCTATGTGATATGTTGTGTGATTTTATTTTCCTGTTTCTTTTTCCATAGTTTGAGCTTTACAAGGGTTGAAAAATAAGGATTATGCTAACCCTCCCAATTTCCCTAAACCTAAGCATATATAACCAGGTAGTGCTTCTCAAGGAAATTCAATCGAATGCAACTGGACTTAGTTATTTGTCTTTGAAGACGTTTCACCTCTCATCCAAGAGGCTTCATCAGTTCATGCTCGCTTGACTAGGCTTGACTAGGCTGGGACTAGGACTAGGACTAGTCCCAGCCTAGTCAAGCGAGCATGAACTGATGAAGCCTCTTGGATGAGAGGTGAAACGTCTTCAAAGACAAATAACTAAGTCCAGTTGCATTCGATTGAATTTCCTTGAGATAACCATGACCTGGATGAATGAGAATATTCACAGGCCCAGGTAGTGCTTCATATGATGCGTGTGTAAAGCTTTTCTGGTCAACCACAGACTGACAGATCTGTGTTCTGTTGTGCTGCGTTTTCTTTTTGATTCTGTTACTTCACAACCCATTCATTGGCTCAAATGTTTTCAGAAAAGGTGTTTTAATGTAACATTTAACCATACCCGAAGAAAGTTTGTTATCCAGACACCAAGTTGAAAATGTCAGGCGGGAACTCATGTACACTAATATGCATGCAAGGCCGAACGAGCTACTAAATCAAAGGGCAGCGAAGCACAAAGTGCAACACACACAGCGATTGTGACTTCATTCTCTGCTCAGGACACAACACACTTTATCTTCACATAGCAAATAATTATGTTGTTTGCTGCAGTATCAATGTTCAAAATCTCATACATTTGACGTGTAAGGACTGAAATATGGACCGATATCATATGGAATAAAGGTTTGCTTTTGTGAGTGCACACATGCAAGATTTAAATTTGTGGGAAATACAAATGTTACATCCTTTCCCCCTCTATTATTTCACTAGTGGAATGTTTTATTTTGTGTGTACAGCACTTTGGTTTATGGTAACAAATTGCTGACACTGGAGGCCTTGCACTGAGCCCTATTTAACATGCTTCTTAATCTTGTTCCTACACACACACTGCACAAAGGCTGAAAATGGGTTCCCACCAATGTTCACAACGCTGCCTAGATGTCAATATGTAAAAAATAACTACATTACTGTTGTTTGGTGTGAAAGATTCTCAGCCTATATCGACAGTGTCTAATGTTTTAGATAATACTAACTGGAAAAAATTGCAGTGATGATGGAAATCAATGTGTGTATTACACATACATGTACATTAGTATTGTATTGATTTTCATGTACATTTTCTTTAATGCAATAAAATACAACTGTCTTTTCACATCCATATTTTAAGTCACCTGAAAATAAGTGAAGTCACACTTGAGACTCATATTGTTGAATTGTTTGGATCTTTCTGTCATGTGTCAGTGTTGTTTTTGTTTTAGACACTAAGATCTGGCAGGGCTCGAGTGTTAAATCCTTAGGCTGCAGCAGCTCTTTGGTCAACATGGTCAAAGTACACAAACTTAAAAGAAAAAGGCAGAAAATGTCATGAAAGTAACCCATTTGACGCAGTAAAATCCTTCTTTTTGCTGAAATGAACTATCAGACTGAGAACAGTGAGTCCTCAAAAGCTGGTAAATTTGGTCATTTTACAGTTAAATATTTTTCTGTCCATCATAATAAAACCAATCAGGCTACATGATTCTGAGAGATAACCTGGTTATGCCAGCATGTTAACATGATGTGGTTTGGAGTAGCTGCTGGATCAGATATTCTTCCAGACAGTTGAGCACCAGAGCGCCAGAAATTCCAAAAAATATCAAAACACAAGTTAATCACTCATAGTCTCTATATGGGGCCATTATTGTAGCAAAACTGTATAAAACTGTGAGTGAAGAGTTGTGTAACTACATAATCAGATTTGTCAGTGTGTACCGTATTTTCTGGACTATCTGCTTTTATTACCTCTGAAAGCTTTTGTCGTCTTTTTGCTTTGCGTCAGTTCTTCACGCTGCCGTCTCCAACATCTCACCATTGATTCATTTACGCCAAGCTTACATGCAGCAGCTCTATTTCCTTCTTGCACAGCCAGTTCGATTGCTTTTAACTTAAAAGCTGCATCATATGCATTTATTTGAGTGTTTTCCATGATGACGGTATGTGCATGACACGCAAAATGACTGTTAAAAATTACACTTAAAACTAGCATCTTCCTCTTCGCATCACTGGGCCGTTAGACCGTAAAAATCTATAGATCAGCCATATCGTTGGTTAGGCCGCAGAGTTGAAGGCGTGGGAAAAAAGTAGCGGCTTATAGTCCGGAAAATATGGTAAAAGAATGTCTACAAATCTGTATCAACATTCATATGTGTACTGAGATTTGGTAATGTGTAGATCTGTGACTGTTAAGAAAGATAAGGAAATATGTGTATTAATGTTAATGGTTTAGCAGAGAGTAAATATTTTGCTCCCAGAGCTGGAAATACAGACAGATCATCAGGTGGGCCTTTCAGGTGGCTGTCTTTCCTCACGTGACTTTTGCTATACTTTTGCTGTGGCAGAGATCTGCAGATGTGTGTGGTGATTTTCAGCCTTCAGAGTTTTGGGCTGGGAGAGCCTGCACTGAGCTGAAACAAGGCAATAAAGCACCTCAGGGCAACCAAAGTGGTTGTTTTTCTCACAGGACCACGTTAATACAGAATTCATTTGATACATTTACACAAATATGATTAATATAATAGCTACAAAGCAGTGTGTGACACGTGATCTCGTCTTTGCAGTTCACACTAGATTGTAGCAGTGGGGGTGAGTCAGTGAACAAGTTGAGATGAGGACTTAACAGATTAATGTCACCAGCCTAGGGACCAGAGCTGAGTGGTTGTGTTCTGAATATGTTTGGAAGCACATTCAGATATCTGTCTGCAAACACTGTGACAGAAAGAATTGAATTTCACAACATTTTCTGTCATTTTACAGCCTTTACCCATCCAGCTAGAGGATGCATTTACATGCATTACATGTTTATGATAAACATGTTGTGTCAATTCAAATTTGGTGCATCTAACAGGAGAGTAATTGATTGAATGCTTGGTTCAGAATGCTTTGTTGGATGTTGGTGCATGAACATGTCTTACTCGGCTGGATCACGTTGTGCGCTTGGCACTGATAGTAAAAGAAATTGAAAAAAAGATTCATCTCAAGTGGAGGTGCTCATTTGTCATTTTCCTCTCTTCCTTTCTCCCCTCTCTCTGAGGTTTTTCACATTAGTAAGTTATGGAGTTGAAGAGCAGAGAGTGTGGAACCTGGACCTGTTGCCAGGCCAGCTCTTATGGATCTAGAGTTCAATGCTGTGATATAAACAAACAAAACAAAACACAATATGTCCTCCTTTTTACTTTGTGCATTGCTGGACTTAAACCCATGAACACCAAAGACCAGGCTTCACATCCAATCAGCATTTTCCTCTCCCAAGTGTTCTAGTTTCCTCACCATAACCAATCTTCAACCAAACTCTACCTTACTATCACCACAAAGCTTTCAAAGCCTTCATTGATCATTCTTTAGTTTTAAGACAACAAATAAAAAAAATGGACACGGTTTATTGATATTATCACTTTGAAGGGTGTTCAGTAAATGATCTGTAGTGAACATAGCATGGAATGTATTGTGTCTTGTCTTATGCCACTTTCTGCTTCACTGCCTTTCAGAGGGAATTAGTCTAAACTATTTATTTTTATTTGACAGCTTTAATTAGTTACTCTACAAATTAAGACTACAAAACATATACAAAAACGTATAAACTATGATGCCATGTCATAAATAAACTATGCAACACTATATATGTACTTGTATTGCTCAAATGATTAATCACTTAATCAGTTAATGAACAAATATTGTGAACTTTGGGCTCTGGTAATTGTGAGTTTCATAAGCTAAAAAAATCAATTAATGGAGAAAAAAAAAAACATCATCATCATCATCCACAATGAATATAATCAAATCATTGCAATCCCAATCAAAATAGTTAAAAATGGCCTCTGTCTCATTCAGCAACAATATCAGCAAAATCAGGCTGACTGGTTGTAAATAATCAAAGGAGGAAGAGCAGAGAATTCCTGCATCTCCTGAATCTTAACTTCCTCTAACCTTTGGCGTTTATTTGTGAATTTCAGCTTATTGTTCAGCTGCAACTTCACTGTTTTGGTACACTGTGGAGTTTGCATGTTCTCCCTGTGCCTGCGTGGGTTTTCTCCAGGTTCTCCGGCTTCCTCCCACAATCCCAAAAACATGATCATTAGGTTAACTGGCTGCTCTACATTGCCCCTAGGTGTGAGTGTGAGAGTGTGTGGTTGTCTGTCTTTGTGTGTCAGCCCTGCGACTGACTGGCAACCAGTCCAGGGTGAACCCCGCCGCTCGCCCGTAGTCAGCTGGGATAGGCTCCAGCTCCCCTGCGACCTGATGGATAAAGCATATAGAAAATGGATGGAATATTGTAGTTATGTTCATGGGCACAAGTGGACACCAATATGAATCCAAATGAATGATAATGTTGCTCCATAACTGCTGAATAAGTACACTGTCTGTATTGTGTTAAAAATCACCTTAAAATGTGATAACACGTCTTTGTGGGGAACAACCCCACAGCAAGCTGAACATATTATTTTTTTATATTTATTTTTTATTTTTATTGATATGGTTAACATGTTAGACAGAAAGTAATGGTCATTTCATTTATTTGCAATCTATATTTCAAGCAACCTGACACACGTAACTCTGGTATCATCATCATTTTAATTTTAGGTTGTCTGGTCTGGTCTAAGTCATGGAAATGCTGATGCAGCTTTAAGGATATACTACATTATTCTGTTTGTATACACCACATTATCCTACAACATTAAAGTGAGCGAAAATGTGTTTTGATTTTTCATTATAATCTACAGTACAATAATGTTTTTCATTCTATAATGTGGAGGAAGAATTGCTTCTTCTCAAGTGGACAAATGGTTATTGTCGTCTCTGAATCTGCACTTGTTAATAAGACACTATTTACAAATGCAGTAGAAACTTTAATCAATACCAATAGCTGCTCTGGCACATCGATTGATATCATCATTAATATTTAATCAGCACTGAGATACTCTTCTTTACATCCTTTTATCTCTTTTATATCTGTTCTCCAAAAGACATGCTTATTTCAGGGTTATGGCTCTTTTGCATCAATGGCTGTCCATTTGGGATGATTAGTTAAGAAGCCGCTACATTTACTAAAACCCTATTCTCAGTGTCAACAACAATAAATGCTATGGGCCATAAATGTGGTAAACTCATTTCTCATTTCTTTTTGTCAAATGCCTCAACCTTCAGCTTCCTTAGTCAGACACTGAAGTTTAGAAGTATTTTTGCTAATTAGAATGGCATGGCAGTGATGAGCTCAGGAAATGTGCCGAAATAAAGACATATTAGTGAAGTTGTTAGATTATTTCTTAATTGGAGGTCTGGTATTGATGCCTGATGACGGGTATATATCTATTTTTCATGTGAGGGATGGTGTAAATGATGCCTGTCATTACTGACAACCCAGGACTTTAAGTAGTCCTTCGTCATGTGCAGTATCTCGTGAAAAGAAGGTGTGTAGTGAAACAGTTGCAGCCTATAGACACTCATTTTTCACACAGAACATGAAAAGGTAAAATAAAAATAAAATAAATCAGAAATGGAAGAAAAGAAATTGGAAAGACTGCCATGAACACAAGTATTGGTAACTCTTTAAGGAATTTGCTTCATTTTGAAAACAATAGACAGCATATTTCCTCAAACAGTCAGAGCCTTCATTTACCTCAGCTGCAAGAGGCTTTTATATGAAGCAGGTTGTATCAGTGCAGACCTGTACTTCTTAGTCCCTCTGTTTATAATTGATCACATTTTGCTGTCCAAAGTGTCATTTGGATCTGCTTCCAGGAACAAATTGGACATATCTGTATCCTTTTCATATTAAAAGACCTCTATTGTCTCAGTAGACAAAAACCCTTCATTTTTTAACAGGGTTTTTATTGTGACATATTTAAGGGGAATACATATTTAGCAACAGCTGAACAACAAAGAAAAGTGGATCAAACTGAATGAATCAATCAAATTCAACCAGCTGAAGCTTTGGAACATACTGGGTACATTACATGATGTGTAGCGCCACACAACATAAAATCAAAACAAATCTGAGGCATACAAACATAATGACCATTCCTATTTACAGCACAGTGAAAAATCACATAACAAGCAGATTCAGCTACAAGCAAAATTCCAAACTCCACAAATAGAATATTGCTTAAATATTTACACCATCGCATTTTACCTTAATAAATAATGAGAGTGATGATGAGGTTGTCTTCATTCCTGGCAGTTTTCACAGACAGTCCACAAACTCTGAAACTTTGTTTGTCCTGGCAGCTTTAACCAAATCAAATCATATCATACTGCAATCTCATCCACTGAAATGATGACCTTCTCTAAAATTCTTTTAGTGCTGACAGCCTTGTCAATGAAGTCAAAAAACAAAACAAATTCCTCCTTGAGTAGATCTGGGTCTTGCTGGGCCATAGCTGTGCATTTGACGTTGAAGTGAGTGGTTGTTGTACTGTAGAAATCTTTGTAGCTCACCCCTGAATGTTTTATTTTTAAAAATCATTTTACTTCATCATTCTTTCCTCCGTTATCCATTCTCATTAGCTCTGAGCTAACTATATTGCTCCCACTTGCAACTATGTCTGCTCATTCTATATTCTATGCTCAGCTGACAGCAGCTCACATATATGCTTTTTTCTTCACAGGTCAACATCGAAGTTCCTGGAAGCTTTCGCTTCAAAATATTTTTGAATTTGCAACCAAGTGCTTTGCTGTTTAAGTTTGCTCTCCACTGTGTTGCGGAAATTTCAGTCACTTGCACTGAACGGGACCCCCATGACACCATTAATTTAAATATAGCTATTGCCATCTCTTGTACTTTGCCACAAATATTTTACATTACTGTAATTAACTGATATGCACATTATTTAACAGGAACTGGGAGTTTTACACCTTTAACACCAGCCTTTGTTTGTCTGTGTCACCCATGCCCTTCATTGTTATCAGGTTTTGAATTGACAACTAGTTGTTATTTTAGGAAATATAGTAGACTTACCTGCGATAAATTATCAGTGCTTGTAATGTATGAATGAATCCACCGATGAATAAGTCAACCAATAAATGTTGACTTTAATGCTTAACAAGACTACTAGAGAGCTATGTGACAGTATCAGAAGTGTTACAGTCACCAGAGACTTTGGCATGCCGGTTTCAGTGTGCAATGTTATTAGGACAATAAAGTCTTGGTATGTGAAGGAAAGGAGAAAAATGATGAGACAAATTGTTGAAGGTTGGTGCAAAAGAGCTGATTGCATGGAACAGTCTGTGTTGATCATTTCAACCCTTATCATACACCGCACACTAAATTAAAAAGGGCTTTATGGGCAAAGGCCAAAGAGGACCACTAAAAAAAACCATGACTGGTCTTTGTAGAGACAGACAACAATCTTTTTAGGCAAACTTGCTGTGGACAGATGAAAGGTCTGGTCAAATGACTATGACCAGTGATTATTTAATAGGTGATAAAATTATAAAATTTTATAAAGGAAATCAAACAGTGAGTGGAATGATGTTACATATTAAAATACTCCACAATGAAATGATTTAGTTTTGTTCACCACTGTAACCATCTTAGTTTTAGTTTAAAATCTGTAGTATACCCTGCTGGCAGGAATGTCATTAATATGATTCAAGATTCAAAGATTTTTATTGTCAATTCACTATATGTGCTGCACATACAGGAGAATCGAAATACTGTTTTTCTCTCACCTTAGTACTAATGCCATGCAATTAAATAAAAAAATAAGAGGGAGAAAAGATAAAAATACAGCAGTATAAAATAAATAACAATATGTTATCCAAACTATGTACAATGATGGCAGTAGTGCAAATTTGCAAGAATTTCCCCTTGGGAATAAATAAAGGAATTCTGTTTCTGATTTGCTGCTGCTCGGAGCTGTGGCCGTAAGGTCTCTGGTGCCTGTCGTGGCGGCAATCCCCAAACCCGGTGGTGGACACCGGAAGTAAGGGATGCCGTCAAGCTGAAGAAGGAGTCCTATCGAGCATGGTTGGCTTGTGGGACTCCTGAGGCAGCTGACGGGTATCAGAGGGCCAAGCGTGCGGCAGCCCGGGTGGTTGCGGAGGCAAAAACTCGGGTCTGGGAAGAGTTTGGGGAGGCCATGGAAGAGGACTATTGGTCGGCCTCGAGGAAATTCTGGCAAACCATCCGGCGCCTCAGGAGGGGGAAGCAGTGCCCTGCTAATACTGTTTACAGTGGAAGTGGGAAGGTGGCAGGAATACTTCGAGGATCTCCTCAATCCTGCTGACGTGTCTTCCGTTATGGAAGCAGAGGCTGAGGACCTTGAGGCGGGTCCATACATTGCCCAAGCTGAAGTCACTGAGGTAGTTGGGAAGCTCCTTGGTGGCAGAGCACCGGGTGTGGATGAGATTCGTCCTGAGTACCTTAAGGCTCTGGATGTTGTGGGTCTGTCTTGGTTGACACGACTCTGCAGCATCGCATGGCAATCAGGGACAGTGGCCTTGGACTGGCAGACCGGGGTGGTGGTTCCTCTTTTTAAGAAGGGGGACCGGAGGGTGTACTCCAATTACAGAGGGCTCACACTCCTCAGCCTCCCCGGGAAAGTCTATGCCAGGGTACTGGAGAGGAGAATCCGGCCGACAGTCGAACCTCGGATCCAAGAGGAACAATGCGGTTTTTGTCCTGGTCGTGGAACACTGGACCAGCTCTACACCCTCCGCAGGGTGCTTGAGGGTTCATGGGAGAAGGCATTCGACCGTGTTCCCCGTGGCATTCTGTGGGAGGTGCACTGGGAGTATGGGGTCCGGTCCTTTGCTAAGGGCTGTGCGGTCTCTGTACTCTCGGAGCAGGAGCTTGGTCCGCATTGCTGGCAGTAAGTCGGACCTGTTCCCAGTGCATGTTGGCCTCCGGCAGGGCTGCCCTTTGTCACCGGTCCTGTTCATTATTTTTATGGACAGGATTTCTAGGCGCAGCCAGGGGCCGGAGGGTGTCTGGTTTGGGAACCACAGGATTTCATCTCTGCTTTTTGCGGATGATGTTGTCCTGTGGGCTTCTTCAGGCCAGGACCTTCAACATGCGCTCGGGAGGCTCGCAGCTGGGATGAGAATCAGCACCTCTAAATCCAAGGCCATGGTTCTCGACCGGAAAAAGGTGGTCTGTCCCCTACAGGTTGGAGGAGAGTTCCTGCCTCAAGTGGAGGAGTTTAAGTATCTCGGGGTCTTGTTCACGAGTGAGGGAAGATGGGAGCGTGAGATTGACAGGCGGATTGGTGCAGCGACCGCAGTAATGCGGTCGTTGTACCGGCCCGTCGTGGTGAAGAGAGAGCTGAGCCGCAAGGTGAAGCTCTCAATTTACCAGTCAATCTACGTTCCTACCCTCACCTATGGCCATGAACTTTGGGTCATGACCGAAAGAACGAGATCTCAGATACAAGCGGCTGAAATGAGCTTGCTTCGCAGGGTGGCGGGGCGCTCCCTTAGGGATAGGGTGAGGAGCTCTGTCACCCGGGAGAAGCTCGGAGTAGAGCCGCTGCTCCTCCACATAGAAAGGAGCCAGTTGATGTGCCTTGGGCATTTGTTCCGAATGCCCCCTGGACGCCTTCCTGGGGAGGTGTTCCAGGCATGCCCCACCGGGAGGAGGCCCCGAGGAAGACCCAGGACACGCTGGAGGGACTATGTCACTCGGATGGCCTGGGAACACCTTGGGGTCCACCCGGAAGAGCTGGAGAAAGTGTCTGGGGAGAGGGAAGTCTGGGCATCCCTGCTCAAGCTGCTGCCCCCGCGACCCGGTCCCGGATAAAGCGGAAGAAGATGGATGGATGGATCCTGAGGGCAGGAGGCTGAAGGGGGAGTGTGAGGGGTGGTAGGCGTCACCAGGCGGGTGTGGAAAATGTCCGTGAGGAAGGGCAGAGGGGCACCAATGATCTTGCTGGCTGTATTCGCAATGTGTTGCAGAGTCTTTCGGCAGGAGGCAGAGCAGCCTCCATACCACACAGTGATGCAGCCAGTAAAGACACTCAGTGGTGCCCCAGTAGAATGAGCACATGATGGGGGGTGGGACACGTGCTGTTCCCAATTTGCGGAGGAAGTAGCGATGCCAGAGATGTGGTGTTGGTGGAACAGGAGTGGCCCTCAGAGATGAGCGCCCCCCAGGAACTTGGTGTTGCTTACCCTCTCCACAGCAGCACCGATGGTCAGTGGGAAATACTGTGAATGTCTTCTCTTGAAGTTGACCACAATCTCTTTGGTCCTCCCCACATTCAGGAAGAGACTGTTGTCTTGACACCACTGGACCAGTTGGCTCACCACATTCCAGCAGTTGGCCTCGTCGTTGTTAGCAGCCGTTCATGAGACTCATCACAGTCGTGTCATCCGCAAACTTGACGATGTGGTTGGTGCCGTGGATTGGTACACAGCATGTGTTATCAAGGTGAAGAGCAGCGGGCTGAGTACACACCCTTGTGGGGCCCCTGTGCTCAGCGTGATGGTCTTGAGTGAGGTGTTACTGCTGACCCACATCTGCATTTTGTGGTCTCTCTGTAAGAAAGTCCAGCCCCCAGCTGCAGAGAAAGGTTTTGAGTCTCATTTGTTTGAGTTTTTGATCTTTATCAGATCAGGTACTGGACTAATTGGATTTAAATTCTAGACCTGCTGTTGGTGGGGCAAAGGGATAGAGCTAACCTTTTTACAATTAGTCCTGTGCAGAACATGAATGCATATACCCAATTTCATGGCGATTCATCGAAATATTGGGAAAAACCTGAATTAAAAATGTCAACCTGCTGGAAAAGGAAGTCAAAATAGATTATCAAAATCATATAAATTCACCCTGTGGGAACAATCAACGTCTGTGCAAAATTATCATGATACCCCATTTAGTAGTTTCAGAGATATTTCAGTCTAAACTAACCAATGACAGACCAAAATAACCAATACCATTCCTGTTAGCCAACAGCTAGCAGAGCTAAGAGGTCATTGCACAAGGAAAGGAAAGCTTGAAACAGTTAAGCATCTTTGGCCTTTAGCCATGCTGCCGTGTTGCATCAGAGTGAAAGGTTTTCCTGGTAGCACAGGGAACTCTCTTGCAGATTTTAAAATATTAGCTACAGGCAATATTTCTGTTGCAAGCAGGGTTGGATTGAATGTTGATGTAAAGGCAGGTGGAGTCTTGGGAAACCTACAAGAAGGGCACCTATGCTCAATTAACAGCTCTCCTTATTATCAGTTTCTCAGTAGATGCTGTCAGTAAGATGCTGGACTGAGGCCACATGGCAGAAACACTTCATGGTGTGAAAAGATTTAAAGGAAGCAGCAACTGCACTGCACTTAAAAGTATCATGAAGCAAACTTCTACTTTATTGTTTGTTTGTTTTAGTTCTGTTTTATTTGTCAAACACAGACAGATAAGTACAATACATAGTGAGGACAAATATCCATAGAATTGAAGAAAAACAATTTTACTTTACTACTCTACATGTTTACTTTGAAATTGCTTTATAATTTCATCATTTTCTTCCACCTTTATAACAAATCACAGTTTAACTATTAGCAAGCTTCCTCTCTTCCTCACTCTGTCGCTCGGTTTTAGTGATGTTAGATGATGAACAATTACAAAAACGTTAATACAATATCCTGCTTCTGTATGATACTTGTGGTTGTGCGGATCAGGTCAAAGAGTCTCTTTATGATAATCGTCAATTAACACCAACACTGGTACACCCATTTAACCCCGGCAACCATACTACTGATAAGAATGATGACCAAAACTATGAAAATAAAACACAGTTGTAACTAGAAGGGCACTCAGAGAGCCCATATGTCATACCAAGGCTAACAGGCCAGTTTTATATTACATGCAAATCTGCAAATACAACACCCATTCATAGGTAAAAGTATTAGAATCATGTCAAAATATGTTTGGGCATAGCTGAAGCGTCAGCATCACCCCTCAGTCATCACTTATGACCCACTGGAGGTCTGTGGTGATATCTGCAGAGACCCTGTGTGTGCCTGTGTTATCTTCTTGGTATTATTTTACTGTGTTGGGGATGTTTCTGGGAGTCAGTCTTTGGGTAGTCAGTTTGTAGCCCCCATCAATAGCAGTGTGCAGGGTGAGACTGGACTATAAGACTAAAAACCAGATTACATGGCTACACCCTTCCACCAACTTTCATAAAAATCAGGCAGCATTTCCTGCTGACAATCAAACAAACAAACCAGACCAAAAACTAGTTTATTATGTTCTGTGTGGAGATAATAAACTAGAATTATGACTGTCTACTGAGAAGCAGAATGCAAACACATATGGACTATATTGTTAACATGCAACATTTCCAGTGAGGTGATAGCACACTGTCTACACTTTGTTGGCTCTATTCTTTATGTCCTTTTAATACATACAAAACAAAACAAATCAAAACAACACTGTGGGACTGTCTGAAGTTTGAGAGAAAAACTCATATTTTTATAGAGCTCTGTTAGGAAGGAAAACAAATAGTAAAGAAAAGTTGTTTTGTGGGAGCATATTGTAGGGCTGATTCACTCAATATGCAGTTGAGGATAAGAAGCAGAACAAAAGTCAGAAAAAGGCAAAGAGGAAAAGCCCCCCTTGATGCTTAGACCAGGCCTATATAGAGGGCTGTCACTGAAGATTTCATTGTATAGATGGGAATCCCTCAGAGAGCCTTTCTTAGGGAGACACAGATTCCCATAATTTTGCTACCACTAGCTGTGCTTTGCGGCTTGAAACAACAGCCTGCAAGCTTCCAGTAAAAAGGAAACTGGTGCACTGTGTGTGTCAGTATACCTGTCCACACAAAATTCAGACACAACTCCAACAAAATGAAAATATATACAGTAAATCCACAGTGCTGCGATCCTCAGTGGCACTCTGCAGTCTGACTTGGCCTCCTTATATATTGACAACTTCAGCATTAGAACCTTTGCACTAGTTAATTAGACCTCAATATGAGCTGTATTTGGAAAATCCAAGCAAGAAATGAGCAACAAATTCAAAATCATACAAATAAATCATATTCAGCGCATACATTGGCTCTACTTAATATAGTCTAAGATAAGAATTAGACACAGGATAAAGTGTGAAAACCAACTGATGAGTTCTTGGAATTGCATAGGTCACATGCTGTAGTGTTGTGTTATTTTCTAGTTCTGCTCTCTCCTCCCTGTCCCTCCATCCTCATCCTGCCATCCTCCTCCTCTTCCTCCTCCTCCTCCTGCAGCTGCAAGATGATGAGCAGTATGAAGAGCAGGAGGAGGCTGCAACCAATGCCAGTGGGCCAAATGATCGTTAGTTTGCTGCGTGTTGTTGTGTGGTCATTTTGTTTTACTCCTTCCTCTTGGAGGGAGGGTGCTTATAGAGGTTTGTAGTTCTTTGTTTAATTCATTATCACTCTTAAATTTTAGTTGTTATTTTTAAGTGTGAAGTGTGTGCTTGTATTTAGACCAAATTTCTTTATCTACTGAAGCTCATTTTCTGTTATTGGTGGTTATATTGATAGTATACTTCTTTTTACTTATTTTGTAAATGAATTATTTGCTTTGCGCATAAGTTGCATTTCTTGCCAGGTTAATTGTTTTAATTCTTACTCCCCTATCCCCTACTGGGAATGAGATGTAAGATGAGACAAAACAAAATGCTAAATTGCTAAAATAAAGCCAGATTTTTTGTTTCTTGACATTATCTGCCACAGGCATTTGTAGCCCCATTCTACACAGGATTTGGAAGCAGGGTATTTTGAATCAAAATGGTAAAATGGTGCTGCATTTTATTCTAAAACCTTTGGCACGCTGCCTTGACTGGACATTTATGGAAACATGAGCCACCTGGACAGGACAAGATAAGTGGAGCTGTGTATATGTCCGCATGTATGTCTGCCTGTTTCTGTTCCTGCCACAGCTATTTTGATGACAGACAACCCATATTTGATCCACGAGCATGACTAAATCTAGCTGCTCTGATTTGGTACTGACGCTTACAGTCACGGGAATGCTGGGTATATTTCAAGAACAAAATAAATTAAAATAAATAATATCAAGGTTTTGGCCATAGCTGGTTGAAAGCTCTCCTTCTCCATGGAATAATCTGCAGCTCATTTGTACGCTGGGAGGACTGAATAATTTATTTTTATCACAAAATATCGCTGATAATACACACATACAGCTACATTCATGGTGCATACCACATCCCGAGCTCTGCACTGACTCCATCCTAACAGCAGCCACACTGCTGCTCCCCACTCACTGACTCCCATAGCTTACTGTTATCCGTTAGCCTGCAGCCTGCAGCTAAAACACGAGTGGCAACGTTACCTGAAATTGTCAAGACTGCTTTTTGACAGAACCACTTACAAAACTTTGTGCTAAATTTGAAAGCGACAGCACAAAGGAACTCAAATCAAGGCACAAACACATGCAGAACCACAAACCCACATTACAGTTAGAGCACTTTGCTTGTTTTCCAGTGTAATTAAGAGTTACACTGAACTGAGAGCAAGCATGCTGGTTTGATCTCTTGCTCAGTGACAGATGGTTAAACCCACTGCCTACGGATCAGATGAAGCTGCTGCCCTTCCAATTGATGCAATACATTTCAACAGCCAGTATAAACAGGTAATGTTTAGTCTTTTGAACACTAACCAGCATTGAGGATTCCCTGGGCCAGGGTGGCACCGAACTTGGCCATAACGTCTTCATGCTTGTCATTGATCACCTTTGCATAAATGTAGCTGGAAAGTCACTTTCGTATGTTATGTAGTCTTTTTGCATTAATATGAGTCACATTGAGTAGACCAACTATTATGAGTCACTGGTACTCACAAGGCTTGCTGGGTTCTCGCTGATTATGTGTTGACAATCGGCCAAACTGTTCTATGAACTGAGCACATAATTGGACATTAAAAAAAGAAAAATAACTCCCTGTGACTGCTGACTGAACAATGACTAATGAGCTGTATGTGGGAACTTTCTGTGTGTGCTCAAAAAGCCAAAAGCAAAAATATAAGTGCCAGTCTTGGTAACTCTGAACATTTTTTTTTTTGTTTGTTTGTTTATTTGATCTTTATAGTGATGGTTCTGGTTGTTAATAATGTTAATTGACATATTGCTTGACATTTCAATTTTACCAGAAACATATCCTTTTTTAAAGTAATCTTGCTGCCAATTTTAACTCCTTTACTTTTTTTGCTTTGGGTACAGCAGTAATCAGTTATCTCAGGTAAATACAGGCTTTACAGTGTTTGTATACGCATCTGAAGTGACGGATTGTACATCTTCCAAACACAGTTTATCAGTATGATAATCTCTTTGGTCCTTCTCTTTTCCAGTCTCTCTCAGAGATCAGGGTCAAAGACAGGACAGATGCCTGAAGCTGGCAGGGGCTCAGGGTCTTGCACAAGGACACTTGAGTAAAGCAAACTGCTGAAATGACTGGTGAAAGTTGAACATTTATAAATGCAGCTGCTCTTATATTAATGCTCAGGAACTGAATACTGCTATCATGGCTTTCATAGTGTCATACACTGACATTGCTTCTGTATACCATACGTGACCTCTCTATTGTACACACACACACGCTTTCTTGAACACACATGTGCTTTTGAATTTGTGGCCCATCAGAGCTCCACTTGTGCTGTTTGCTGCCTGTGGATTACTTAATCCTCAAAGTCCCTTTGAATCAAATCACTCAATGGTTGCTGCTGGCAAGTTACTAACACACACACACACACACACACACACACACACACACACACACACACACACACACACACACACTGACAGGACCATCATTGATTTCAGTGGACAGACCAAATACAGAAGGAGTGCATTTTGAAATCCAAGCAGGCTTCATCAGCTGTGAAGGTCAGCTAAATATCTTCTCTAACCCTGTGTACTGCACACCACTAAGTCACCCCCCACCTCACATCACTCTCCTGAAGTCACTTTGAAAGCAAGGATGGACAGAGTGATTGACAGATACATATTACTCTTGTCATATGAAAGCCTTGGAAATCCATCTTCGGTGTTTGACAGTGTTCAGTCTTTGACTTCAATAAAATACTGCATCATTTTATGGGGCTTATTTAGAAACAGCTGTGATTCTCTGGCTTTGAAGACTAGATATACTCCAAGTTACAAGTTAATCAAGTTAAAACAGCAAGAAAGCTCAGAGCCTGTTGTAGGTCCTGAGGAGAACCCTGTTGATCGTCTGCAGTATCATGCTGCAGATGTTCTCTATAGCAGTGCCAGTGTTCTCAGCTGTGGTGTGCTGAGAACATTTGACACTAACAGGGTCAATAACTAAACATATGAAGTACCATGAACGATACCTCTCACCACTTTAATGCCTTTCTATATAAATCAATACCAACTTGAGCCACCAATCAGGAAACACACAGACCAGACAGACACCGGCAGCCCTGAGGGAACTGATCTTTTCATTAATATAATATTTTAGACCTCCGTTTAACTCAGTTTAATATGCACACTAGTGTCCCTAACTACCTAACTAGTTTGTGTAATTTAATAACCACTAAAAACTTCCATTAAAGTTGATCGCTTATCATTGGATGGCCAAGTCAGAATTTTCTGACCCATTTGGCCAGATTTTTTGAGCCATCAGCTTTTTATCTATTCATATTTTAGATCCGATTGTGAACCCTAAAATGTATTGACTGTAAATACTTTTTGAAAATGCATAACCTTAAACTGACTAAAGAAAATGTATAGGAGCATTTAGACCACTTCAGTGTTCGCTTTAGAGTTCAGATAGATGTTGGCTCCATTTACCTTTATTTGTGTTTTGCTCTTATCTACTTATGTAAAATATATTATTTTATTTTGGACATAAGGTTTTCATCAGACATGGAGACATAAAGAACTTCTTCCTCTCTGCAACTATTAAAAAACAGTATGCTACTAAATTTGATTTTAGATTGTAGAAATATTTAATCATTTCTTTCTTGGGGTGATGATTGCTTCAGTACATGATAAAAAAAGAAGAAAATCAGTATGATGTATTTTTAACAACCTTTACATTTGACATTGAACTGACTCCATGAAATGCTGGAATAGAGAAGCTTATGTGAATGGTGTTTGAGTTCCATTTAATGAATAAATGTTGGACACATGAATTATTCACATGGTCCACCCTGCAAGTCGCACCATGATGTATGTCCTGACTGTATTGGAAAACATGAGCTTCATAGGAAAGAAATCCATTTGGTTTGTAGTGTATTTCCACAATACACTCGTATAATCAGCACCCCTTATTTCCCTTTTCATTCTTGTTCTTCATCTTTCTCTCTAGCGTTCTTTTAACATGGACCTTTTTTCATAACTTGATTGCTCCTTTCCTGCTGTGATGCTATGCTCAGTTTCCCACTGCAACAGCTATCTTGACATTGGCTTGACATAAAGCAAAGTGGGAAATAATGAAGGAATGAAAAAGAAGAATGAATACCTGTGGTATTAGAGCATAGTAGAAACTGAAATAGGGGCAATGAGCTGATTTATGTTGTTTGTTATGTATGACTGCCATTAAAGATGTTAAATGTGAATCATGAACTGACTCATTAATTAATGGGATAACATGCCAATCTTCATAGGTGTCAGTGTGATGGTGACATATGGTTGAGCATAGCTACCTTCCAAGCAGCTGACCAGGGTTCAATACGTGACCATCGTAAATGGCTCCCTTTTCCTTTGGGACAATGTTTATACTGCATTTCATTGGCTTTGTACCCGTACTCTGCACAGTGACAATAAAGTTGAATGTAATCTAATCTAATCTAATCTAATATGAGTCAATGAAAATATGGCAAGTTGTTGCCGAAAACAATCAATGTTCACATGAAATACCCTGTGTAAAATGTATATAAGAGGAGAATGTAATCTTTTGCAAATGAGCTCTGTTTTAACAACAATAGTCATCCACCAACAACCAAGTCATCCAAAGTCCATTTAGTAATATTGTTTTTATAATCATGGGAATCATGGCTGTAGTTGCAACAGAACATGAACTGTAGCAGATAACTGGGTCAAAGAGAGACAGTAACAGTATATTACAGAAGAATATTATCATTAGGTTGTAAATAAATAATAGAAATAATCCAGTCTGTCCTGAAGCTGAACTGTCAAGCAGAAGAGCAGCGGAAAAAATATATGAATTAGAGATTATTTAACCTTTGTATGGTGTTCAGGTCTGTTTTCATTTTTTATCATCAGAAAAATGATACTATTAATTATTTTGTCAAACTCAGACTCATTGGCCTTGGCTCATTTTCTGTGAAGAACACATATCAGAACACATTTTCAATGTCCACACACTGTATACCCCCCCTACATAGTTACATTACATACAGGATGTTCGGGTCTGCTGGAGCCAGGGCTAATTTAAGTGTGGTCTAATTTAAGTAGGTCCTGTCTACCTTCACTCTGTCCTCCTCCTGTTCCCCCACAAGGTTGCAACATTGTTGCAAATTTCAAGTACCAACATGTGTCTGCTCTCACATTTTACCCTCTGTTTTGCAGGAACCAACCTTTATTTGCTCATACTCTGGCTCAGCTGCAAATTGGGGGCAGAACACAATAAATATAGCTTTGCCAGTGTGGTTCTTATCACAACTGATCAAGACAGCCAAAAGATTCTCTGCTCAAAGGGCCTTGCAAGCGAGAGAAGTTTTTGATAATGATGCAGAGGAAGAGGTTTCAGAATGTGAGGATCACTGACAGTGACTTTGAAGAAGAGGATGAGATTGAGCATCAGCTGGTTCCAAAATGAAGACGAGCCACAGGACCAGCCTGTCAGCAGCCAGCTTCAGGACCAAAACAAGCCCATCAGCAGCTAGCAAGTGAAGAAATATAAATGTCAAAATGGTGAAACTGAATGATCTTCTTGCCCAAGAAATGAGCCACCCCATATGGCTGCCAATGTGATAAGGATGCAAGCAGGGCCAACACGGATGGCAGTTAGTCATATGCATAACATCAAGTGTTCTTTTGAGCTTTGTCGTATCCTTTCTGGAGTTTTCAGGCGCAAAGGGGAATCCACAAAATCCCTCTGGTATGCAAAAACTGGCAGAGAACTTTTCCGGGAAACAGTGTCTCTGGAAAAATTCCACATAATTTCCAGAATTATCTGCTTTGATAACCGAGACGACAGACCAGCTAGACGGCAGAGAGACAAGCTAGCTGCCATCAGGACAGTGTGGGACAAGTGAGTGCACGTCCTCCCCCTGTTTTACAACCCTGGGCCTAATGTCACCATTGGTGCGCAGCTGATGCCATTCAGGGACCATGCAAACTGACCCGAATGGGTCAAATTTCCAGTGAAGTTCAAATAAATAAAAATCAATAGTCATGAAATACCTTGCTTCATTTCTAAATTTGTTGAATTTTTCCACTCATATCTTAATTATAATTGATTTTGTGTTTATTACACTTTATTTAAAAAAACAAAAAAACGAGTAGCGCTTTAATTCATAAGTGTAATCTAACAAAGGTAAAGTTCAAATATTAACCATATATTCTGTTTTTATTACTTGTAATTTAGATGAAGTAAACATCAAAGCTCTTAATATTACTGTAACACACAATTTAGCGTAAGTATTAACAAACTGTAGCAGGGATTCTTGCCCAGGTCAAGTACCCATAGGTTAATTCAGTGACTAAGTTAATGAAAACAGTAGAGGAACAAAATGAGTGGTTTTGTATGTACAGGACGAGCAAATAGCAATGAGCACTCCTACATATCATCTTGCTATAAGTGGACACACTGCCTTCTGCAATAAATGCTGACATTGAATGCAAATGTCCAAAGTGGACATAATTTCTGCCCACTGTGTAATGAGCTGTCAACTGCTCTATCTGGACAAAAATATTACGCCACTTGACCATTACACCAGCAGGAACTTTAATGACACCGCATTCTAAATACACAGATTGCTTTGCAGCTATAAAAGCTTCCACTGTTCTGGGAAGGCTTTCCACGAGATTTTGAAGTGTTTCTGTGGGAATTTTTGCTCATTCATGCAGTAGAGCATTGGTGAGGTCACTGATGTTGGACAAAAAGGCCTGACTTGCAATCTCCATTCCTCTTTATTCCAAAGGTGTTCTCTGTGGGCCAGTCCAGTTCTTCCACACCAAACTCATTCAACCATGTCTTTATGGACCTTGCTTTGTGCACTGGGGCACAGTCATGCTGAAATGGATAAGGGCCTTACTCTAACTGTTGCCACAAAGTTGGAAGCTTTATTATTACCAGCAAAATATGAGTCCAGCATATGGGTTTGATGTAGTAAGTGTACCTACTTGCTCCTTTTTTTTCCAGCAGTGTATCACAAAAGAACTTTTAAAGCACATAATCAGCTTTACATTACAAATAACATGCTTGTGTTTTACAAATGTAGTTGTTTTTTGTAGTTAGTATTATTATTTATTTGTTTATTTATTTATTTGTTTTACTTGATGTGTTTGAATGCAATCAGACTCTGGATGTGGTTTCCTCATTGGCCTGAGGCAATGCTCTTGGTCGAAGGGCTGGCAAGGCAACATACACCCAGCTACACACTTCACTGTGGAGGAGCGAGGCTGGCTCAGCTGACATAGTAATTTTCTCCATGAGCTGCCTCAACCACTGCAAACTGGAAAACATTAGTCATGGCATCGTACCACAGCACTGATTAATCTGGCAAAGATGGAAAACACCACTCGCTGACAAAGTCGTTCTGCCAATGGAGTTTGGGCAAATAGTTTGAGTGAAATTTGGCCAGACTTCGTTTCAGATATCAAAAACAAAAAGTTCTCAGATATACAGACAACATCACTGAGCTTCCAAAGGGTGACAGAGCTGTCACTGAAGAAGACGATGGGCTGTTTGGAGTCAGGCTTCATCACAGAGGCCAGTTCTATCTATCTGGGTACAGATGGTCAGGCATGGAGCAAACAAATTACCATCAAATTATCATCATGTTGGCCTTGGACATCAAGAACACTGCTGACTAATGCTCTGCTGTACAAAACAGACTTAAGAAAAGTAATCTAATGCTAATCATCTTCGAATATTACCACAAAAGTAAACTGCTATGACTGAACAAAACACAATGACCTTAGCACCAGCACAAAGTTTTGATTATCTTCATTTATCATCCATACAGGGAGAAAACAAAAAGGATGGCCATATGTCATCAGACAATATAATGCAACAGTAATACAAGCCTAATAAGACTGACTCATAGTGCCTGATTAGTTTGTAGATTGATACACTAATCAATGTATTTGTTTGCATTTTGTTAAATTAATTTTAAGTGCTTATTAAGTATGAAAGAAAAAGTAATTTTCATTAAATAAAGAGTAACTGACAAGACATCAGGTTCTGATTACTCACACCTTTATACAGCAACCATTTTTTCATTGTTAGCCACTGAAAAAGGCTGGGTATGGTTTATAAAACTACAATACCAGAGACAATATATTGATACTTATTCCAATAGAGTGTTTCTTCTTTCTTCTTCTGTTCTCTCCTCAGCTTAAAGAGGTGCTTTGCTCATTTTCCCAGTTTTTCTTGAGATAATCCTTCTGCATTTTATGCATTTGTTTTTATCAGACTCCACAGGTGTGTAGTCATTTGGTCTGTTGAATTGATCGGACTTCCTGCTGCGGTAAGCGTCCTACGTCATTTCCTGTTGTTGTGTGTTAGTGGTGGTACGAGCAGCTCCGTCTGCGCTTTAATTTAAGATCGCTTAAGTTGTTCTAATATTCGCTGTAGCGAGTAATTTCACACTGTTACCCTGATCGCCTGTTCTAGTCATAGACTTCATCACTCACTTTATTAATTTGACGCTAATCTTATAACCGATTAGCATTTGCCAAATTCCGCTAAACTAGCTTAGCCTGTTCATTAGCGATGGCTTCTCTGTCTCCCTCTCGCTCTCCTGCTCTCTCCTGCTTGGTGTGTCAAATGTTTAGTTATTCCTCTGCCTCCTTTAGTGAAAGTGGTAAATGTAATAAGTGTAGTTTACTTGTAGCGCTGGAGGCGAGGCTTAGTGAATTAGAGGCACGGCTCCGCACCATGGAAACAAAGTCTCTAGCTACTGTTGTTAGTCAGCCCCCATTAGCCGGTGCGGACCGATCTAGTGTAGCTCGTAGCCTGCCCCCGGTAGCTCCCGAGCAGCCGGGAAACCAGGGAGGCTGGGTGACTGTACGGAGGAAGCATAGTCCTAAGCACAAGCCCACGGTTCACCCCCAACCTCTTCACGTTTCCAACAAGTTCTCCCCACTCAGCAACACACCCGCTGAGAAACCATCTCTGGTGATTGGCAGCTCTGTAGTCAGAAACGTGAAGTTAGCGACACCAGCGACCATAGTCAAATGCATTCCTGGGGCCAGAGCGGGCGACATTGAATCTTATCTAAAACTGCTGACTAAGGATAAGCGTAAATACAGTAAAATAGTAATACATGTCGGCGGTAATGACACTCGACTGCGCCAGTCGGAGGTCACTAAAATTAATGTAGAATCAGTTTGTACATTCGCAAAAACTATGTCGGACTCCGTAGTTTTCTCTGGACCCCTACCCAATCTGACCAGTGATGACATGTTTAGCCGCATGTCATCATTCAATCGCTGGCTGTCGAGGTGGTGTCCAGCAAACAATGTGGGCTTTGTAGATAATTGGCAGACATTTTGGGGAAGACCTGGTCTCATTAGGAGAGACGGCATTCATCCCACTTTGGATGGAGCAGCTCTCTTATCTAGAAATCTGACTGAGTTTCTTATTAAACCAAAACCCTGACAACCCAGAGTTGAGACCAGGAGGCAGAGTTGCAGTCCTACACGCCTCTCTGCGCTTCCATTACAGTTACCCACCCAATATCCCATAGAGACTGTGTCTGTCCCCCGACCACTTAAATTAATTGAACCAAATTCAAAAAGAGGAGTTATACATAAAAATCTAATAAAGATCAACACCAACACCTCCACAGCTACAACTGATAGGAGAATTAAATGTGGACTGTTAAATATTAGATCTCTCTCATCTAAAGCTGTACTAGTGAATGAGTTAATATTGGACAATAATATAGATTTATTTTGCTTAACCGAAACCTGGCTTCGGCCAGAAGAATATGCCAGTTTAAATGAATCCACTCCCCAAAGTCATATTAATACTCAGATTCCTCGAGACACCGGCCGAGGAGGTGGAGTTGCCGCCATTTTTGACCCAAATCTATCATTTAGTCCAAAGCCCAAAGTCAACTACCATTCATTTGAAAGCCTTATTCTTACTCTCTCACACCCTACCTGGAAAACAATACAACCAATTTTTATTGTTGTAGTGTACCGCGCTCCTGGCCCATACTCTGAATTTTTACTGGAATTTCCAGAGTTCCTATCGAGTCTGGTCCTTAAAACTAATAAAGTTATTATTATGGGTGATTTCAACATCCACGTGGACGATAGTAATGATAGCCTTCGCGCAGCATTTATCTCTCTCTTAGATTCAATTGGCTTCTGTCAGTGTGTACATGAACCCACTCATTGCTTCAATCACACTCTTGACCTTGTTTTGACATATGGTATAGATGTAGAACATTTAACTGTCTCTGAACAAAATCCTCTTCTGTCTGACCATTGTTTAATAACTTTTGAATTTATACTATTAGACTTCATACCACCAAGAAAAAACTCCTACACTAGATACCTGTCTGATAGTGCTGTGGCTAAATTTAAAGAAACAGTTCTATTGTCATTAACTTCAGTATCATGTCCCCATATGAGTGAACAATATAATAATCCCTCTGAAATCGACCATTTCGTGAACAGTGCTGCAAGTTTACTAAGGACAACTCTAGACTCTGTTGCTCCGCTAAAAAAGAAACTCATAAAGCAAAAGAAACTTGCACCCTGGTATAATACAGAGGTTCGCAAATTAAAACAAAATGTGCAAAAACTTGAGAGGAAATGGCGTTCCTCCAAACTTATTGAATCTCGCTCAATCTGGCAAGACAGTCTTAGATCATATAGGAAGGCCCTACGAACTGCCAGAGCAGCCTATTACTCCAAATTAATTGAGGATAACAAGCATAATCCCAGGTTTCTCTTCAGCACTGTAGCCAGGCTGACAGAGAGCCACAGTGCTATCGAGCCTTGTATCCCTGTGACCCTTAGCAGCGATGACTTCATAACCTTTTTTAACGACAAGATCTTAAACATTAGAGACAAAATTCAGCACCTACTGACCTCAGCTGATCCTGATGTAACATCAAACATTAGTGTCTTAGAACCAACAGTAGAAACAGATATTCATCTTGACTGCTTTTCACCTATCGATCCCCATCAGCTATACTCACTCATATATTCATCCAAGCCAACAACATGCCTCTTAGACCCCATCCCTACCAAACTTCTCAAAGAAGCTTTACCCTTACTTAGCACCTGTCTATTAGACATGATCAATCTGTCCCTGATAACAGGCTATGTACCCCAGTCCTTTAAAATAGCTGTAGTCAAACCTCTCCTTAAAAAACACACACTTGATCCAGAGGTTTTAAGCAACTATAGACCAATATCTAACCTTCCATTTCTTTCCAAGATCCTTGAAAGAACAGTCGCCAATCAGTTATATGACTTTCTTCAAAATAATAACTTATTTGAAACTTTTCAATCTGGCTTTAGAGCTCATCATAGCACAGAAACAGCATTGGTCAAAGTCACAAATGACCTCCTCCTGGCATCAGACAAGGGATTTATCTCTGTCCTTGTACTGTTAGACCTTAGTGCTGCATTTGACACCATTGACCACTCTATATTACTGCACAGATTGGAACACCTAATTGGCATCAAAGGAACTGCATTAAGCTGGTTTCAGTCTTATTTATCAGAGCGATTTCAATTTGTTCATGTTCATGATACATCGTCCACACTCTCAAAAGTTAGTCATGGAGTTCCCCAAGGTTCTGTCCTTGGGCCAATATTATTCAGCCTGTATATGCTCCCCATTGGTGATATTATTAGGAAACACTCCATACATTTTCATTGTTATGCAGATGACACGCAATTGTACTTATCAATGAAACCAGATGAAACAAATCAGCTAGTCAAGCTTCAGGCATGTCTTAAAGACATAAAAACCTGGATGACCAGCAACTTCCTACTTCTCAATTCAGACAAAACCGAAGTTATTGTTCTGGGCCCCGAACACCTTAGAAATAACTTATGCAGTGATATTGCATTGATAGATGGCTTAGCCGTGGCCTCAAGCTCCACTGTAAGAAATCTAGGAGTTATCTTTGACCAGGACATGTCCTTTAACTCACACATTGCAAATATTTCAAAGACTGCATTCTTTCACCTCCGAAATATCGCAAAGATTAGGCACATCCTGAGTCAGAAAGATGCAGAAAAATTAGTCCATGCATTCATTACATCTAGACTGGATTACTGTAACTCCCTTCTATCAGGCTGCCCCAGTAAATCCATAAAGACTCTCCAGCTAATCCAGAACGCTGCAGCACGACTACTGACAAGAACCAGCATGAGAGACCATATTTCTCCTGTTCTGGCTTCTCTACATTGGCTACCTGTAAAATTCAGGATAGATTTTAAAATTCTCCTCCTCACTTATAAAGCCCTGAACGGTCAGGCACCATTCTATCTTAAAGAGTTAATAGTACCCTATTATCCCACCAGAACTTTGCGTTCCCAAAATGCAGGGCTACTTGTGGTTCCTAGAGTCCTCAAAAGTAGACTGGGAACCAGAGCCTTTAGTTATCAAGCTCCTCTGCTATGGAACCATCTTCCGGTTTCGGTCCGGGAGGCGGACACCCTCTCTATATTTAAGAGTAGACTAAAAACTTTCCTCTTTGATAAAGCTTATAGTTAGGGCTGGCCTAGGCCGGCCCCTAGTTATGCTGCTATAGGCTTAGACTGCCGGGGGCCCTCCCATGACGCACTGAGCTCTTTCTTCCTCTCCCTCTCCTTCTGCACACATTCATGTCCCATTAATGCATATTACTAACTCAACTTCTTCCCTGGAGTCCCTGTGCTTTCTTGTCCCGCAGATTCCTAGCGATCATGACTGGACCTCCTGCTGCGGTCCTGCTGTCGTCCTGCTCAAAACCTACTGCAATTACTACTGTTTAGTCATAATCTGATTTAAATCTGTTAAGACTCAGTACAGCTACTACCATTTTTGTCACTACCATTGTTATCAAAATCACCATAATACCTTCTGTATACTTCATTGTCATTATCATTATCTACATTTCGATACTTCTGGTATTATTACTGCTGCTATGCATCTCTGCTTGTGTGCTCCTTCTCTCACGCCCCACCCCCTCTGCCTCTCTCCCTTGCTCTCTCTGTCGCTCTCCTGCTCTCTCTCTCTCTCTCTCTCTCTCTCTCTCTCAACCCAACCGGTCAAGGCAGATGGCCGCCCATCTTGAGCCGGGGTCTGCTCCGAGGTTTCTGCCTTCTAAAAGGCAGTTTTTCCTCGCCACTGTCGCCAAGTGCTTGCTCAAGGGGGAATGTTGGGCTCTCTCTATTTTACAATTTAATTAAAGAGTTTGGTCTAGACCTGCTCTAATTGGAAAGTGTCATGAGATAACTTTTGTTGTGAATTGGCGCTATATAAATAAACTGAATTGAATTGAATTGAATTGTAGTATAGCCTTATGTACACTTTGGAGGCATCTCAGCACACTGCCCTACCAGCTCCGTCAATATACCTCCACTTTGTACACAGACTGGGTGGGTTACAGCTGCTGTGGTAGTAGGCCAATTACATCTTGCTTTAAATTGCAGTGACTGTCTACAAGCAAAACCACACAAAAAGGATCAGATGCAGGTATTTTTGACTGGAGAACCTCTGATAGCGATACTGGGTTATTTCTGTACCAATATCCAGCTGCAGTCATTATTTATCACACAGTGTTTCACTGGTGACAATCAAAACTTGTTACTCTTCTTTTTTGCAATTATATTTGATTCGACTCAAGCCTTAATTCAACTCATAAAAGAAAAAAAAGCTGAATTAATATCTTTATGTAATCTCTGGTCTCCGGGGTTAGTGTTGTGAGTGTGACCCACCACTTTTAAGGCTTTGTAAACTGCATTGCATTGTGCAATTGCTCTGATACTGATGCTAATATGTTTGCATTGGAGGGACATTAAAGCCCAGTGTGTATCATCCAGGTGCTCAATGGTCTGACTGAGACACACAGGAACATGCAAAAATGGTGGTATTTGATGCTTTGCGAATGAGACCTGGTTCCCCTTTTGGTGACTCAGACTCAGCAGTCATCCAGAAATATTGTATCATTGGAGAGTGTGACTGTGATCACTGTGGGCAACCATAGCGTGTTATAGAGGAGGTACAGAAAAGCTTTCTAATCAGTACAAATTAACTGCAAAGGCTGTCCACACAAACACCTTGAATCTGAGAGAGAAATTAGCCTAATATCGCTACCAGCTACAAGCTAGGACAAGCTGCTGCCTCATTTATGGAATATTTTTTGGGTTTAATCTTTTTTTAACTGTGCTATCAGTCTGTGACTGCCACAACACTGTAGCATTCATTTACCTCCTTTACTATACACCAAAGCTGCTTGTAATTTTTAAGCAGTAACCTTTCAAATTCAAACCTTAGCAAATGTGGCACTGTCACTTGAACTGTTCGCACTCCTCACAGGATTTAATTGAACCCTAACAGTAAAATTGGTTACCCTCAACCACAACACATTTGAGTGTTTTTCTCTTTTGTAAGTAACCATTAGAATCTCCTGAGCTGTCCCCCCCTTACAACAGCTAAGGGACTGCAGATGGAAAATAGCTAGAAGCAAAATCTGGTGCAGAGCATCTTTTCTCATTCTTGAGACTAATGCATATTGTGCATTGTCCCTGATATAAATAAATTTAATGAACTAAAGTACTTATTATCAAAAGTAAAGGAAAAAAAAATCTAAATCTAAATCTGGTTTTTAGCAGCTCTCTCCCTTCTTTTCCAGTGAACCGAGTGTTGCTGTGGCTGTGGCTTCGTTATTAAAACAGAAGGTGTAGTGTGATAACGGATCTTTCCTTCCTCGCTCCTCAATTAACAAGCTTCTGCACACCACGAATAATTGGCCCCAATATAAGGTTCAATTACTTCCTCAAATTACTTGCTTTAATTACTTACTTGAAATTCAATCACTTTTTAGATTAAATTCATTTTGAAGAGCAGTATCAACACTATTAATATTATTAGGCAACACTGGGGGGATTGTGTGTGACTTGCTAGCCTGCAGTAACTCTGCGTAATCATCAGGTAATGTGTGTATGTCAAATACCATTTTTCACCATTGAGCTGAGGTTGAGTATGATTTTCTTAACATATGGCTTTGGGTGAACATGAAATATGACTGCAAAGCCGAAATGAAATGTGGCTTGCAGTGACAGCCGGTACTCTACAAAGTCTCCCCCTGAATGCCTTCAACTTCAACAACTTTAATCTGGGCTACTTGACTGAGTGAGTAAACATAGTTTTGAAGGCGTATGACAATCTGGGCTGCTTTTTGTACCATTTAATCAGTTCCAACAAGCAAAAATCAGTGTTTTTTTCTTTCTCCAATGAATCAACCTCTCTCTCTCTCCTGTGTATGAATTTGAGGGCAAAGAGTTGGGAGTGAGGGCAATGGGCCCTACAATCCATGTAATTTTCTCTCAACTGATTTCCTATTCTGACCCCCCCCCCCCAAAAAAAAAACACATGATTTCACTTAACTTTTGATTTTGAAAGAAAAAAAAGGATTTTCAGAATTTTCTTACACATTTTTTTTTCCAAAAAAGGGTTGAGATACATTTTTCTTGTTTTTGTTTTTTCATTTGCAAGTTTCAATTTTCACTAGAAACACAGTGTAAATTCAGCAGCTTTTTTCATCCCAAAAATTAAAAATAATGTCTCAACTAAATCCATCCATCCATCCATTTTCTATCCCGCTTCTCCATCAGGGTTGCGCGGGGGCTGCAGCCTATCCCAGCTGACTACAGGTGAGAGGCGGGGTTCACCCTGGACTGGTCGCCAGTCAACCACAGGGCTGAAAGACCAAGACAGACAACCACAAATGCACACACTCACACCTAGAGGCAATGTAGAGTAGCCAGTTAACCTAATGTGCATGTTTATGGGATCGTAGGAGGAACCGGGAATACCTGGAGAAAACCCACAAAGCCGATGTGATGTGATGTGAAACTCTGTGTGGAATAATTATGCTAACTATGGACATTTTTCCTCCAAAGCTTGTTGGGACTGATCTAGACTTTGTCATGTTTAAATATGATGCACAATAACACGTGTAGCAGGTGTCGGTTTGAATAAAGCTGTTTTGTTCATTTTCACAGTGAAGACTATCAAAGCTCATGTCAGTTGCATGAAAAATCATACCCACTTTCTTATGCAGAATTCATTGAGACACACACACACACATACACACACACACGCAGATGGTGGAGTGTGGAGGGTAAGTTCTGGAGTTTCACAGTCTGAGGAAAGAAGCTGCTGTCATGGCAATATGTGCTCTGTCTAATCTCATCAGACATACAGTGTGTCAGCCTGAAAACAGAAGACACAGTGTGTAGTAACACGATCAAAGTTGCTAGTGACCAAACACAAAAATAGTCTGTGTTATAACACGTAAAAATTTAATCAAGACAAAATTTCTGTTTATTAGTTTCTACTGCTATTACAAAGTCTGTCTTCTGGAGTGAGCCCACCTCGGCTATGGGCTGAAGCAGCAACCGGTTGTGTTTTCTTGTTCAGCTCCGTGTACAGCAGACGCAATATGGAGTTTTAGACATACATTTATGGAACAAGATACAATTTTAAAAAAATGTGTAATATTAGTTTTGTAACATGTACATTGATTGTACATGATTTCAACGGAAACAAAACAGTGCTTACAGATATAAATCTTGGTTTTCGAGTATACCTATTTGAAAGATTTAATATTCCATGTGCATTCAGTGGAGCTAATTTTCAAACAATTCTGACTTCATGTCCCTGTTGTAGTTATCTGCTGTGAAATGTAAAGAGCAAAACTGAAGATTTCCCAAAGCTGATTTTGGTGTGTTCTTGTTCTTTTTAATTGCTCTCAAAAAACCTTCAAAAACTTCTTTCTCGTTCCATTCAACATCTGTTGGTAGCTTGTTCTTACTCTTTTTTTCTACTTGCTGTTATTGTCACACCCAGTTAGCACTAAGCAGAAAGCTAAGCTTACAGTACTGGACACATTGACACTTTTAGCTATTGATAGTAAAGGTTTCAGTATGAGGCTTTATGACTAGACAGAGTGTATCTCTAGTTTGTAGAAAATAAAACATGAGCTGAACAACAGAAACATGAAAATGGTTTTTCTAAATACAACACCATGTTCCTTAAATAAAGCTTTACATATGAAGTTTACTTGTCTTTTGGTGTTCTCTTGGAATCCAATGTGAACTCCACAGACATCCCGCATGTGAATAAATTCTGTAAGCGTAATCAGTCCTCTGAATTACATTAAAGTCACTCCAGAGCAGATGATTAAAACATGCTCCTCCTGTCTGCAGATTGCTTCTGTACACTGGAGGTCGCCTCCCCAGTATCTGTGTGAGCAATTTCCATTTTATGTCCTGCTGTGACACAAATGGGAATTACTGTGACCTCCCACAATGATTGGCTGGGACATCATTTCCAAGCGTCCCATAATTAGGATTTCAGTTAATCCTTGCTGCAGTTTTTTCCTTGCGAGAGCTGACCTCTGTCGAAGATAAGAAGCACACCTTGTGTGCCTTGCTCTTGTCTCTCTGTTCACATGAACACTTCTGAGCAAAGCTGATAAACCTCACTTTTGTGGAGACTTTTTGTTAGAACCTTGTCCTCCAGTTCTTACTGGCTGGCAGTCTCGAGCTAATTAAGAATACCTCATGCTGGTTCTGTCTCTGCTGGTCTTCCATCCTTTCTGCCCATCTCCCTGTGTGAATATCTGGTCTGAAAATTCTTGTTCATTTGTGGCTGTTGACAACGATGAAAAAAGGTCATAGCACATTGGACTTGTGAGGTTGCCAAATCTGGGTGCAAGGTGGTTAGTGCATTAGTACATACTGTAACCCATCTGTATCATGAAGAATAAAACAGCACATCTTTTTGCATCAGGGCTTTAAGACTATAGTTTTAGATAGAGATACAGATAGATAGATACTTTATTGATCCTGAGGGAAATTTTTCAATTTTTTCAATTTCGATTTAAAAATGTACATGTATGGAATAAATCAAGCCAATAAATTAATTAAGAAATTGACTTGAACTGTTCACTGAAAGGAGAGAGAAACATTTTCTTGCTTGCACAATTATGTTATTAATCTGTAATAAAATAGGAGGAGTGGTCAGCACTGTCACATCACAGTAAGAGGGTTCCGGTCTGGTCCCTTCTATGTGGAGTTTGCATGTTCTCCCTGTGCCTGCGTGGGTTTTCTCCGGGTACTCCAGCTTCCTCCCATAATCCCAAAAACAAGCACATTAGGTTAACTGGCTACTCTATAATGCCCCTAGTTGTGAGTGTGTATGGTTGTCTGTCTTTGTGTGTCGGCCCTGGCAACCAGTCTAGGGTGTATCCCATCTCTTGCCCGTAGTCAGCTGGGATAGGCTCTTCATGCAATTACGGTATGGCTGCTTGGAGAGGGCAAAAAAAGCAAAAGAAAAAACAACACACTATATTACACATATTATAATATTAAATGAATCTTTTTGATGTAGCGTGACTCAAGAAGTCCTATGATGATAAAACTGTTTCTAATTAGATGTGACCAAATCTAATCTTAAATATTTTCACTCCTTGTCACTGTATCATCACAAAGAAAGTCACCTCAAGGGACAATGGAACATACTAACCATTTTCTTATGTTTGAGGTTTCATAAAAATGTTTTAACTTCACACTGATGGCGTTCATGACATCACCTGAAACTCCCAAAGTGCACCTTTTTTTCTCTGCCGTTGTTTTTCAACAGACATCGCCTACAAAGTCTGACGCAAGAGCTCACACCTTTTTCTTTTAGAAGGCCTTATTTAGCTAACATCAGAGCTTGTTCCAGCAGACCTCTCCCAGACCAGCAGAACTTCAGTTAACTTTGATTTTAACCCAGCCCGGGTTACGTGAAAAAAAACAACAGCAGTGAGAAACACACTTAATACACTTGTGGTTTGGGAGTTCCAGGTAAAATCGGGGACGCTGCGTGCTATATGTGTGCTTATGCTGGAACCTGTGTGAGGCGTCGGAACAGAGAAATTATGTTTTTCATTAGTATGCAGATTTGCAAATCTCTTTTTGCAACCCCGCTTAATGCCATCCTCTCCCCACCAAAACTGTGACATAGTTGAAAGTGAAAACATACTGTTAAAAGAAAACCTGTCATTGAAAGCGAAAGAAAATAAATAAATATTTATTAATCAGAATAAAATGAAATAATATATAATAAAATAATAATAATAGTACAACTTTTTCAAATACAAATGTTCTAATACAAGGACTTCCACTGTCCATCTTTTTTTTTCAAAGCTAGTTTTTATATATATATATATTTTTTAAATGCCAAAATTCACTGTCACTGTTCTGCCCCCCTACTGTGGCATTTTTTGACTCAACCAGATTGTTTTGATGTGTCAGATGTTTTGTATTTTTAACTAGCTGGCAGACGGTTTGACCTCTGCACTGTAGCTCCTTATGAAGTTGATTTAAGCGCTAGTATATGTCACTCAAAACCTCAATCAACTATCATTCAGCATGAGTGACAGAACTGTGTATGCCTTTTCTGCTCTTGAAATCTGTAGTTTTTTTTTTTTTTAACAAGACAGCACATCCCTGCTGTTGTTACTTGTTAAATTTATTTAATTGATGGATTATAGGTTTCAAAAAACAGGCGTCAGACAGAATTACATCAGTCAACATGAGCGACAGATATGTGTCTGCTTTTTCTGCTCACGGTTACAGAGGAAAGCAGCAATCACATCCTGTCTGTCTGTTTATTTTTCATTATTTTCTATTATCTGTTGATGGTGTTTATACTCTATACTCAAAACTGCATTCAGTTGTTTTCAAGAGGGTGGAAAATATTTTGTTACAGTTAAGCATATAATAAGAATTTTACAGTGTGCAGTGTGTATTCCTTTACATTTGTATCCATTAGAAATAACAGCAATATGTACAGAGGAAAGTTATGGTTTAAAAAGTTGGAACAATTAATTAATTTCTTTTGTGTTGCTCTTTGCAGTTTGCCAAAGCTGAATGTTGAAACTTTTAAAATGGATAATTATGCACTTCTGCAGTGCAAGAAGCTTGTCAAAGTCAGGCGTGCTTTTCTTTGATTTGGACACCAAGAGACAAAGCTCGGGTTTGGCTCACTCTGGATCAAGTCACCCCATGCTGGGTGGATGGTTAAAATGAATATAGTACCCCTGGGCCAGAACAACAAAACTGTTGCTTTGGAGGCAAGAGACTAATTAAAAACTTACCAACTTGTCAGCCTACCATTGCTGGATGGGGAGAGAAGCTGCCAATGTCAGGTAGAGTAGAGTAATACTGTCAGCAGTGAGATTTCTAAAAATGGATCTTTGTCTCTAGCAGTGTTGGCACTGTTTTCTCTGTTTTCGGTGTGGTAAGTATACTTGCAAACTCGAAGCAAAGTTTTACTACTTTAATCAGCTCAAAAATCTCAAAAATCAACACTGGAAGCAGTCACCTCAGTGACCAGCCTCTTAACATCTTACATGTCAATATTTTAGAGACACTGAGAGGATGGTGTAACACACTGTGGAGGTGAGAGTATGTTCTGTACCATGTGTGATATGCAAGTGTAGTGTCAATATTATAACAGAAAAGGGAGTGACACATTCAAGTTAGTGTCATTAGTGTCAGAGTACTCTGAAATGCTGTAGTGTACGTTATTTTATGGAGACATTCTTCTGTTATATTACAGTGACAGTTACAGTGACCATAGGTCAGTTGCTTTTGGTAACTTCATTAACTGCAAGTTGGTCCACTAATATAGAAAGTAAATGAAAGCATGTCTTGTGTTGCTGTCTTGTAGTCAGGGTATTATTTATTATTTATTCACTTCACTACACTTTCAAGGTACTTCATCCTTCTACTCCACTACATTTCATCTTTGAAATATTAGTGCTACCAAAACAGCTCTGACCTGTCATAAGGAGGACCACAGGACCTCTAGGTTTTGTGGTCACCACCATTGCAAGTTGTTATGGTTTTTGACATATTCCTGAGCTGTTTTCAAAGTGTGACGGGGTACATTGTCCAGCTCAGGGGAGGCTGCTGCTGACAAGAAGAGCCACTGCCATGGCAGGTTGGGGGGCGGGAGTGAAGGATTTGGTCTTCAGTGCTTAGGTGGGTGGTGTGTGTCAAAGAACATGCACATGATTGCCAGAACCCAAGGTTTCCTCGCACAATATTGCATTGTAGACAGACAATTAATGTTAGTTTTCTGTAATTAATTCACTTCACCTGTCAGTGCTGTTAATGGTCACCTTAAATGCTAATTATTGTAGGGAACTGTTTGGCTTAGTGTACCTGTTGGACCTGAGGCTAAGTGCAGGGCTAAATAGGCACACTTAGCCTAATAGTTTGCCTGCTATGTTGCTGGTGAACTCAGGTAGCACCTAATCATCATCTTACTCTGAAATACTGCCATATATAATGGCTCAAATAAGGAAAAGACTGAAATAATCTTGCATTTATATTAACACTGCATCATTGGAAAATATTGATATTGAAGTGTACCTGTAATGAAACACAATGAAGCACACCTAGACACAGCAGATGGGCAAGTTTTACTGAAATTATGATGTAAGCAGTCAAGTTAGACCAATAGACCGAAACCAAGCCGGGAAAAATGTCCAGACAGATAGGCAGAGGTCAAAAGGCTGGGCAGACAGAACTCAGGCAAACAGCCTGGCACATTTTGGCATTGAAAACGTAACAGATGACTTGGTAATGAGTCGGTTGAAACATGCAGGCATATATGCTAGGTGGGCTGTAATTGGGGAATAGGGAGCAGGTGTGTGGATTGGTGGAGGGGATCAGGTGACTGGCAGAAATACAATAGGGGCTACTGCTGGTACAACAGGGAATGACAGGTGAGTTAGTGACTGGCAGGTTAAATGGGCAAGAGGCAATATACAAAAATTCAGAGCAGCTGTGCTTCATTTGGCGCTACCCTGGCCTGGTGATGCAGACAGGGAAACACACTAAACTAGTACAGCTTGCACTTGATGTGGCAGTTAAAATGTTGAATCTCCCTCAGCTCTCAATCTCTCTCTCTCAAAAAGCAGCAGGTATTCCATGGTAAACTATGGCCAGAGAGTCAAGAATGTTTTCCATTTGGATTCATCCTCAACAGTTTCTGGCTCTAGAGATGGCAATGTTAATTGGTCTGTCAGTTGATTGGTCCAGTACTGAAGTACACTTTAAAAACAAAAGTATTGGGATGGCGCTGTTTTTCACAGATTGGGCTAGGTCCCTTATTTATTTGCTTCCAACTTGGTGGCAATAGTTTGGGGAAGACCCTTTTCTATTTAAGCATGACTGTGTCCCAGTGCACAAAACAAAGTCCATAAAGACATGGTTGGATGAGATAGATAAATAGCTAGATAGATTGATACTTTATTGATCCCGAGGGAAATTCAAGAAGAGTTTGTCATGGAAGAACTTGGACTGCCCCTTACAGAGCCCTGAACATTGAACATTGAACCCATTGAACATTACTGGGATGAACTGGAACAGAGACTGTGAGTCAGGCCTTTTCATCCAACACCAGTGACCTCACAAATGCATTATCCATAAATGGGTAAAATGTTATGTTTTTGGAATGCAGTGTCATTTAAGTCCCCAGGTGGTCCAATACCTTTGTTCCTATAGTGTATGCCAAACACTACTGAATGGATTAATGTGAATTTTTTGTAATTCATCATCCACAGAGATGGCTTCAAATGATTTTGGTGATCCATTGACCTTCCCTCTGATGCCAGGCAATAATTGGATAGATTGCCATGCAATTTGTTACAGATATTCAGGTTCCCAAGAGGATAAATCATACCTAGTGACTTTAGTTATCCACCAGTTTTCCCTCTTGCTCCACCAGCAGGTCTACTTGAAGGAATGTCACGAAATTATCGTCCATGGTTCTCAGACAATCTATGTCAATGACTGAACATCATCATCTGGCACCACCAGGTGATGGACAGACTGCTGTGGAATTTCTCATAGGCACCTGAAGATATACTGTATTTCATTTAGCTCCATTATCAGGTGAAGATTTCAGTTTTACCGATGCTTTGGTTTTCTAGCAAATCTACCTTAGCTGTATTGTGTGTTTGATTAGCAAATGATAGCATGCTAACACAATAACAAATCATGCATGGAAAACATTGAAACAGTAGCATTATGTTCATACTATTGTACTTCCGCCAAGCCTCACAGATTGCTAGCTTGGTTATAGACCATATAAACTGTACAGAGCTGTCTATTCAATTCAGCATGTCTCTTTTTCATGCGTTGTTAAAAAGGAGAGGAAACCATGTCCATCCAGTGCAGTTCTGAAGCATATAGGTCTGATGTACGCAATATGCAATTTCTCAGAGGACTTGCATTTGTGTGTATCCATACATATTTTAAACTCTGACATGCATTTCTCATAACATGACTGAAGTAAGGCCCCATACTCGTCTGTTCTCTGTGTCCATGAGTGTTTGTGTGTGCAGGTGTGAGTGTGATGTACAGCAGAATTAACAAGTATGCCAGATGTTGCTCCCAGCTGAGTGAGGATTTAAAGACAACTTAATGAACACTGTAATTTCGCTCCATGCCTGTCAGCACTGCACTCCATTCTTTCTACTGTTAGAGTGACTGTGCAGGCTACACACTGCTTTCTGAACTTTTAATCTTATTTTTTATGAGTGCAGACAACCCTCTCATTCCTGACATTTATGCTAAAGCATTGATTTTCCTGTATACATTCCCTGAATAATGGATTATCCAACCTCTATAAAGGGATGTAATACATCCAGACATTCTGGTAATTTCTGAAGAAGATGAGCTTTTTAAAGTAGTCTCATCATGTAACTAGAAGGGCAATCAGAGAGCGGCGACCTCTGCCAAGGCCAACAGTCTAGTCCTCTATGATATGCAAACCTGCAAGTACCACCACTAAATGTGTCCGGATTTTTTTCCCAAACTTTTGTTGATTGTGCCAAGCTGAAGCCTTGTTGTCTCAGCTTATTACATAATTCTAGATTGGAAATATTTCACATACTGGCTAAGTTTTGTCACTAATGAAATTTACTAGCATGTAGTGGTTTTAAGTGCTATGATATTTATTCAAAGAAGGCTAAATGTCCTTGCGAAATTAACAAAAGTGGAAAATCAATTGTGTAACTGTGGTATACCTCTAACCAATGAAATGATTTCTGCCTTTTTTGTCTCCTTAACAAGTGAATGAGAACCCTTCTGTGAGCTGTGAGCACGGCTTTTTTTCTTACCTTTCCATCACCATCAACACATGATGGTCCCATCATATCAAATTTCAGTGATGTAGTTGACTCATTAAAATGAAAATCAATGCTTTTGAGGTGTAAATTAAATGGCTGTAGTCCTGAAACAGTGCGTGTACATCTGCTGAAACTTGGCCTGAGTCCTTCATCTGTGTAATTACAGTATTCTGAATATCTCTCTTATTTTGCATGGCAACCATCAACCTCTGAAAATGGAAATACTTGAAATAAATGTTTATCCCTGGTGGCAGTACAACAGTCAGTTGTTCGTTGTGTGGGCTCATTTCATGTTTATGCCTGTTTTTTCTTTTTGTACATTTTCTTACTCTGTGTTTCTTTTGATTATTGTGTTGAGTGCCTGCAGCCTCTATGTGTTGTTGCACTGCTTAATAAATTTGGACAGATGGAGAGCACTTCAAAAAAAGGACTTTTTTACTGTTTCTGAAGTTTGCTGGTCCTTTTAAAAAGAGAATAAAACAAAGTGGTTGGCTTATTTTGCCTTTGGCAACAGAATAGTCATATTATTTTGCGAGGCTATTGCTCTTTTTGTCCCTGCATGCATGTTATGATTTCTGTGTGTGCACAGCATTTACACTACAGTAAACCAATTATTCTCAAAATGAGTTACTCTTAAGCCATTTTCACGGAATTAAATTCTCAAGTAGTTCAGCTGATTTATCATACTCCTGCTGTCTATTTCCTCACGGTCTCTGTCGCCCAGTCTTTCTTCTCTCCCTGGCTCTTATACCTCCTATATTCTACTTCTCCTTGGATTTCCATCAGTTGTAAGGTTGTAAGTTGTTTGTTTTGTGGGTTACTGGTTCACACAGGTGGGGTGAAGCTGAGACATGCAGCGCAAGACCTGAAAACAGCCCATCACAACAGAGACAAACAGGCCACAGAAGTCTTTCTGTTCTCTGCTTTTCTTTCTCCGGTTTTTGTCCTCTGTCCCACACATGAATCTGTGTGTGTGTGTGTGTAGAGAGTGTAAAGTGTGTAAGTGTGTGCTGAGATTTTGAAATAATGTCATATTTTTCTTAAATTGACAGCATGTCAGCCATATCTAATTATGTGAGACAAATGCTGAGCTAATATTTTACTGATCAGTCACCACACAGGTGCTTCAATGTCAGACATTTTAGACACACAGGGCAGTTTAGGTTGAGTCACACGAGGTACAGATGCAGTAGGTGGCAGTGTCTGAACTTTGAAAGGCAAGTTGAAATTGTATGAGCTGAACACTATATACACTATATATACTATATTATATTTAGGTTGTTATATTATTATTATACTTTATTAATAACTGTTTCTGGTCACAGCTAGTAATGTTCATTGCAACAGTGATTTTTGTTGGACAACACGTTTCCATATTGAACTAACCTTGTTATTGCAAATCTGCATATACATGCAGCAAGTTAATGATCAGTTTTTTCCCCATCCTGACCTTATTATAAGACTTACTGATTTGTACTGTATGCTAACTGCGTTCCTTTTTCATTGAGTGGAATGAGAGTGCACCAATTTTCTCAGAGGTTAAATGTTGTAATTGAACAAATGTTCAGTAATGAAAATTGACTTATTAGGCTGACATAGGCTATTTGGTACTATGTTCAGATGTCATCTGAGAGTTTAGGTAGTTAATTCAATTTACCGTGGATAGAATTATTTTAAATACAAGGCTTGTCACAAGGTGAGCAGAGAAGTTGGATCCAAATGCAGGAGACAGCAGGTTCAAAATAGGATCAATAGCAGAACTATTAATTGATAATAAAAAAACCTGAAACACAGAAACAGGCAAACTGAGCAGATGCCTGGACAAAGACTCGACACAAAACTGGACAAAAACAAACTAAACTGATGAGGAGGTGGGTACAGGTGGACAGATGGGTGGAGAAGTTCAGGTGGGGGGAGTCAGGTGATGAAACAGCAGAGCAGAAAAGAAAGGAGCTGATTGGCTGGGGAAAACCCTGGAAACATGGCAGGGCTAACGAGGCTGATGCAGTGCAATGAGAGTGAGGATAGTTTCGGAGGGACAAATGAAGAAAAACAGAGGAGCACCAGGAGACACAGCTGTGACAGTGTGCTCTCCTCCAGAGACAGCTATTGGACATCCCACCTAGATGAACAGGAACAGCGAGCTGGGTCGGTGGAGCAGGCCTGAAGGAGGGACTTCACATTCACTTAAACTGCATCCAACTTTCACTAATCTGCATCTTTTCTTTGTGTCTTAGTCCCTCCCAATGTATGTATGTATGTATGAAGAGACACAAAGAAACCATGCAGGGAGAGAGATCATGAGGACTGATGTTTTAAGGGAAGTGAGTCATCCTTTCCTCTGAAGCGTCACATGAAGCGACGTTAGGTTCTCATGACGGTGGCAGCTGGTCACAGCTGGATGAGCTGTCAGTTGGCTTTAACGGCTGCAGAGACTTTTGATGGCGTTTGTGTCTCAAGTAAAGTATGCCGTCCTAATGCCAGTAAAGGAACATAGTTATGACTACAGAACAGCAGTGTTTCCTCTCTGTGTTAATAGGCCTGTGAAATGAAAAGATGCAATATATCAAACCCGACACTTACGAACTATCAGCCTCACATGTGACTGAATGGAAAGGACGATAAATGAGGCAGAAAGTGTTTCTTTCTGCCAGACTCCTTCTCTGTCTGACTATACAACTATGTGTCTGACCATATCCATTATTAAAGTTGGAAGAAATAACGATTCTATAAAAGAAAAATCTGTTATTCATGGTCCTTTTGTTTCAGACTTACAATGAGGCTAACCTGCACACAGTGCACACACCAACACAGTCTTGTCTAGTTTCATATGCACTCTTCAAATATGTGTTCAGTGTAAAACAGGAGTGATGAAATGTGACAAATTGTTATGATTACAGTGACAATTGAGTGATAATCTCTATCTAATGTCACTGTTAATGTTATCTGTTTGGTTTTTTTTTTCAAAAACTAAAACATCTGTAACATTGCAGCCATGCTGCTTCCTGTCACAATACGCAGTGATAATTGACATTCAAAATTATTCTTGGGCTTTATTTAAATGTGTAAATTGGATTCTGGGTGATATACAGTACATGCAGGTATAGTGTTTTGAGGCTAAAATTGAAAGTGATAATGATTTCTTTGTGAGAAACTGCTCCGGCTCAAAGATTTCTTTATATAAACCTGCTATGTGTCTCACTGCTAAAAGGTTGGAAAAGTCTGTTACCATTTGTCATTTATTGTAATTGTAATGACTGCAACATTACAACATTACACTGCCTATATTAACCCAGCAAATTGTGGTTATGTTGAGGGACAAACTCCTCCCTGCAGAGGTGAGACTTTATATATCATTAGAGCATTAGGCTGTATACATCATTAGACCATTTGGTCTCCTTGAGTACAGGAAGGAGCTGGTTCATGAAGCAATTATAGCAAGTAGAGTGTTGAGATGGGTATTTTTTGTCACTGTAAATGTGTACTGAGGTAGCAAAAAGAGAATATATTTTTGTAAAATAACTACTGAAGTACAGAAGACATGAAGTGTGATGATTCATCCAGTCGTGATGCGACTGCAGGCAGAGAATTTGATGCTGCTCAATTAAAACCCAGGTGCTTGTTTATCTGTGGCATTTTGTGTTTAAGACGTACAAGGACAACTTTTCTGCTATTTCTGGAATTTTTCATCAAAAACAGGACACATCAGTGACAACTGGCTGCACTACTGAGAAAAAATTTCAGCAGTGCTCGTCAGCAAGTCTATGTTACTGAAGGATGGTTGTGCTTTCATCACTCAAACCTACTCCCCAAAAAAGACAGACAATTTCCAAAGGATGGGGCTCAGCTTCAAATTTTATATTAAGTCCAGCTTCCTCTTTACTGGCTCAGGCTTTTAATCCTTGGCCCATATAATTTAAAAGCATTCTGTCACTGTAGCTGTACTCTCTGTGACCGGGGCACGCACAGTTTGCCATCATTAATTTAAGGAACTCTACAATCGCTAACCTATTCTCTCACACATAGTCTTGTGTCTTGTGAGTTTGTGAGAAGTTTCTTCTCTCTAATCATTCCAGAAATAAGCAAACGTGATAAACGTTAAAGGTCAGTCAATGACATAGATAATGCTCTCATTTGCCCAGCCTTACCCAGCCTTCCTGGGTAAGGCTGGGTATAACAGAGCAGTGAGATTTGAATGTTGAAAAATGGACATGTCACAGCAAACACTGACCAACAGGTCATGGCCATCAGAGAGAGAGAGACACAGAGACACATGCTTCATGGTATTGCTGCAGTCCAGTGTAAAATGAGCTGTTCACATTCGGGGGCTTTCACAGATGCCACTTCGAACATTCTTCCTTACAAAAGTCTTCCAGTTCTTTGAGATCTCTGGGCTGTCTGTCATGGACTGCTCTTTTAAGGTCTATCCATAGATTTTCAATTATGTTGAGGTCAGGAGATTGTGAAGGCCATGGCAAAACCTTCAGCTTATGCCTCTTGATGTAATCCACTGTGGATTTTAAGGTGTGTTCAGGATCATTATCCATTTGTGGAAGCCATCCTGCTCATTCCGGCCAAAAAGTTCTATTTTAACCTCATCAGTCCATCAGGCTTGTCTATATGTTCATTTGCAAACTTCAAACGCTGATTTTTGTGGTGAGGACTTAGAAGAGGTTTTCTTCTGATGACTCTTCCATGAAGACCATATTTGTACAAGTATCTCTTTATAGTGGAGTAGTGTACCACAACTCCAGTGTCTGCCAGATCTTTCTGGAGGGATCGTGTAGTCAAATGTGGGCTTTGACTTGCTTTTCTCACAATCCTGCGAGCGGTTCTGTCTGATATTTTTCTTGGTCTTCCAGATCTTTCTTTAACTTCCACTGTTCCTGATGACTGCCATTTCTTAATTACATTCTGGACAGAGGATATTGGCATCTGAAAACGCTTTGCTATCTTCTTATAGCCTTCTCCTGCTTTGTGAGCGTCAACTATTTTCAGTTTCAGTGTTCTAGACAACTGCTTAGAAGAACCCATGGTGCTGATTGTTGGGGCAAGGTCAGATGAGTCTGGGCATTTAAAACCTTTGAGATTGACATCACCTGGTCTTTCCAGACGATGATTGTGAACAATCCATGACACTGTGAGGTCTCAGCTTTCCAAAGGGGGTGGTGCATGCTATAAACTCTGCAGGGTGCCCAAACTTTTGCAGATGCTTTTTCCCTTTTCTGTTACAAACAAATGAAAGATCTGATTTTTTTAAATATGTCTAAATGTCTAATCTGTAATTTGATGCCTTTTGGAGATATTTTCCATCTTTCCTTGGCTTCTTTTTGCACATTAAAATAAATTTTAACCAGGGGTGCCCAAACTTTCGATCCCCACTGTATGTTTATTAACTACAACATCATAGGCACAAAATGTGCCCTCGTGATGAAAACATGTCTTCCTAATACGTTTTATCATACCTGCATACACAAATGCTGCAGTAAGTATGTTGTGAGGTAAGTCATACATACCAGTACTTCATACCATAAAGTACTAGCCTAATTGAAAAATGGCTACTGGGATTATTAACTGGAACATGAATGCTATAATCCCTCACTTGCAAACAATGACCACTGGTACCTATTTCCACCTGTTTGGAGTGATATTTTATGGTGTATAATTCGCCCTACTGAAGCAGCATTTACTGATGGCTGTGGATTTCATTGGGTGGTGTCACAACATTGGTGGCCTTTCAAGATTTACTATAGCAAGAGCCTCATGGTCATTGATAAAATAAAGCATCTTTTTGAAACAGAGCACACAGGGAGTCAGTCAGTTTCAGCATTTTCTAATTTAGATGCAATTTTAGATTTACCTAACGTAGCATTGTTGAAATATACCTTTAAACAGACCAGCAGAGGAAACATGTGCAGCAGTGGGTCCAACTCAAAGCTCAGCACACATCGTTGACGATTCATACATGTCGCCCATAAACACAACAGAAAGTATAGGAGGCATTTGTAACTTATGTGAAGAAGGATCTTTCTTGGCTGCATCTTCACCACCCACAAAAAGAAGAAAATGTTCTCCTATGCTGCCAAGAGAGCGTTGGAGGAATTTCTGGAATCAAGCTCAGGTTATTAAAGTACCCACGTAGGTGAATGCTGTGATAGCAGCTTGTTGTGTGGAGCAGCTTCAAAATATCATATACAGGGTTCAAATCCCCATGTAAGCTGGTGCTCTGTATACTTTATTTATCAAAAAGAGAAACGCAACAGGAACGCAACATGCACATGCATAACTTGTTTTGCTCATGCTGTTCATCTTGAAATCTATTGTGACATGTGTTTGTTTGTTAAAAATAACCCAGGAAAAAAAACAAAGATTAACGTTGGTATTACAAAAAAAAAAAAAAAAATTGTTTAAAGGTGAAAGAATAATTTAGATCATGTGAGAAGGCTGCATTAACTTTAACTCTTTACTTTATCTTGTCAATTTTCCACAGAGAACACACATAACATTCAAACCCTACTCAGAAAAACGCTGTGTACTATTTAAGTATTATGTAGATTGAGCTGTAGTCCTCCAGTGCCTGAAGTGCAGTATTGGAATGGCAAACACTTTAAACTAACAGGTCAAAGATGAAAACCCTGCTATTTCATCCTTTTTATTTATTCTAAGTAAACAACACACCAAACGCAGTCCAGTGCCACTGATCGTCTGCCTTCAGGGAACAGTCCAACAGTGTGTTTGTAGCCTTTTTCATGCTTCCTCTTTCAACTCTTGTCTGTGCTCAGTCCAGGGACTCACCTGCCAGCATCCACTCTCCTACTGATGACACTCATCCTGTCCTCTCTGGACAGGATGAGTGTCATCAGGGAGCTTTAATGACTCGTAATTATTACCCCCAGGACTTCACAAATAATATGTTGTACAAAAAGAACAGATAGCCAGTGGTGTTTTTGTGAATTATCTGTTGCTCTTAGAATTAGCACTGACATTCCAGGGGAAGGGCGGCACAGTGGTGCAGTGGTTAGCACTGTTGCCTCATAGCAAGAGGGTTCCAGGTTCGAATCCCGGTCTGGGCCCTTCTATGTGGAGTTTGCATGTTCTCCCTGTGCCTGCGTGGGTTTTCTCCGGGTACTCCGGCTTCCTCCCACAATACCAAAACCACGCACATTAGGTTAATTGGCGGTGTGAGTGGTTGTCTGTCTTTGTGTGTCAGCCCTGCAATTGACTGGCGACCAGTCCAGGGTGAACCCTGCCTCTCGCCCGTAGTCAGCTGGGATAGGCTCCAGCTCCCCCGTGACCCTGACGGATAAGCGGTATAGAAAATGTATGGATTCCAGGGGAATCTCACTCACAGCTTTATTTTAAACCATCTTCCAACCCTTCTGAAACTTGTGTTACGAACAGAGATGTTAAAACTGTTTGCTTTGAAGTATGTGTTGAAGTATCTGTCATAGTTCATGGCTTTAAATAAAATGCACTGACTTTATACAGTATATTTACAATAATACTTAAAGGTAAAATTTTTTTAAGGCCTTAAAACAAATCTCGAGGATTAAAAAAAAAAAAAACATTCAAATTCATATGACTTGAATTATGTCTGTGAGGGCAAATACAAGCAGCACTTGGTTACCAATTCACAAAACAAAACAAAATAAAATATAGTCTTGAAGTGAAAGTTTTGAGGACACTTTAAGTGATTGATAAAATTATTATCATGCAATTTAAATGACAACTTTACACAAAAACTTGCTCTTACACTGCTCCACCCAAAGTCTTAAAAAACAACACAGACAGAAATATTAATAATGCACACTCCTTATCTTTATTTCTATCCTCCTCTGGTCTCTTCTCACTTAACAAATGAACCACCCCAAAATATTGACATCATATGAATATTAATGAATACAAATGGATTGAAAAAAAAAAAAAACACCTCCCAAATGCAGTGCAAAATGTATTCAGACTGTAAATTATTAAATGGAGTTAGCAGCAGGTGAGAGTAAGTTATCTTCCTGCAGTCAAGTTAATTATCTTCTGCTTGAAAAATTCATCTAGCACACATTAGTGACTAATGGCCAGGGGATTGGAGGGGGGGGGGTTGACAACAAAATACTGTATTTTTGGAAGATAAATAGAAAAAGATGAAACCTAGACAAAAACTTAAAAGATTTGTGGAATCCACAAAGAGATGCAAATGGAACACAACTCAGTTGCCAGCTTATCGGGTAAAACTTACTTAAATTAATGTAGTGCAACAAATAAGAAATGCTGCAGTACCTTCTTGAAGGTCAGAAATGTTTAGTTTCAGTCAAAGCAGTTGATTGCTGCTGATTCAACTTTATGGTATTCTGGAAGGTGTAGCTTGTGGTGCTGTTGAACACTTCATGCATTGTACTGATAAGTGTTTTATTATTTTGTCCACCCAATTAAAATCTATGAGGGTAGGTTAATGATAGCAGCAGCTCTCTGAATAACAAAAACAGAACATTATAACCTTCATGCAGGCATGATTCATTGCAGGACTACTGTATTAATCTGTGTTAGGTTTGGCTAAGGGCTCATAATCAACTGGCAACAGAATGCATACTGAAGAATGGGAAGAACAGTGTCACTCCACCTTTGGCAACTCAGACCAACTTGTAGAAACTACCAATTTAGATATATGTGCTGTTTTTAATGTTATAAATTTTCAAATAAATGAATACATATCCACAGACACAGTACATTAATGTACAAGATATTTTTTTTGATAGGACAAAATTTTTGCACATCATGTATACATAAAGTGCCACAAAGTAGACCATGAACTCCCATTATATTATATTATTTATGTCATATTAATTTTTTATTTATTTTACAGAAGGTTTAGGAAAGACATGACCAATATACAGGCTGTTATTTTTTCATTTTGTCTGCTGGATTGAATCATAATGAATATAAATTATTCACTCCTTTTACTGGGAGCATCTTCAGGAACCAACTGTAGTACTCCTGGGGATCCTAGGATCCCACTTTGAGAACAGCTGTCTAGCCTAATAAATATTAGATTTTTTTTTTTGTTTGTTTGTTTTGAATGGTCTAATCAAATATTTATGTTTTTAATGACTGTAAACATAAAGTACAAATTTGATATTAAGAAAGGAAAAAAAATGCTTCCCTGTAATGTGAAACAGTTTCTTGAACTTGAAAGATTGGCTTAGATTTTTTTTTTTTTTTTTTTAGATTTTCTTCTTTCTTTTTCTATCTTGTACTCATCTCATTGTGCTGGGTTTGTGTTCTTTATGACTGAGTCCCAACAGCTCCAGTTGACACACACACACACAAAGCAATAGCCAGTTGCTACGTGCACACATATGCCTGACACAAAATGTCAACACCTTGTGAGCTGAAGATCCAGATATATTTTTCAGGAGTTGCTTTGAGTTGACCAAAGCGAAGCTAAAAGGCCAGTGAATATTGGGTTTGTACTCAGAAGTGAGTGAGAAAGGACAGTAAGGCAGCTCAAGATGCCAATGGCCCAAAAAAGTTTTCCTCATTGCCATCATCACTAGACTTGTTCAGCACAGAATACAGACAGTAGTGAGTCAGTTAGGAGGAAGGATGAATGATTGTTCAAGGGTTTTAGATGGTCATGAGAGATGAGGAAATTATTCTTTATAATAAGACAAAAGTGTGATAGAATAATGATGAAATGGGATAGGGCAGCAATGGTGCCTCACAGTAATAAGTTTCTGAATCAGGGTTGCCTTGTGGGGCGGCACGGTGTTGCAGTGGTTAGCACTGTCGCCTCATAGCAAGTTCCAGGTTCGAATCCCGGTCTGGGCCCTTCTATGTGGAGTTTGCATGTTCTCCCTGTGCCTGTGTGGATTTTCTCCGGGTTCTCTGGCTTCCTCCCACAATACCAAAAGCATGTACATTAGGTTGATTGGCTACTCTAAATTGCCCCTAGGTGTGAGTGTATGGTTGTCTGTCTTTGTGTGTTGGCCCTGCGATTGACTGGCGACCAGTCCAGGGTGAACCCCGCCTCTCGCCCGTAGTCAGCTGGGATAGGCTCCAGCTCCCCCGCGACCCTGACGGATAAGCGGTATAGAAAATGGATGGATGGATGGGTTGCCTTGTGGAGTTTGCGCTCACATATTCCTGCCACAGTCCAAAGACAAGCAGGTAAGGTTAATTGCTGATTTTTAATTGCCCGCAGATGTTTGTTTCTATATATCGGCCCTATGAAGGACTGGGAAACTTCCCAGGATGTACCCTGCAAACACATAAGACTATTTTTAGACTCAGCCACCCAGGGTTCCACAGCCTCAGCCCTCCAACATCCCTCAGCCTTGGACAGCTGGTGTTCCACATCCTCAGCTTCCCAGATTGCCTAAGATCGCATTGACTGTGCAAACGAATACCGTCCATCATCCACAATGACTCTGTTTGTCCTGAAATACAGACAGTGGTGAGCCAGTCAAGTGGACTGATGAATGATTATTTATGGTGAGAAAATAATTCTCCAAAATAAAACATAAGTATAAAGGAAAAATCACATCAATAATAGTGAAATATCACTATTAAATGGAATAGAAAAGGTCAAATTTTGAAAGTTGGATTCTTCACACACATCTTCAAAACATCTGTTCCTGAGTCATGGTGTTGAATAATGAACACAAAACATTACAATGTCACTCTGAAGTTGACCTTGTGGATATAAAATGTCATCACTTCATCATTTTATCATATGAGTCATTTGTGTGAAATTTTGTCATATTTAGAGGAGGAATTTCACAGTTATGGCTAAAAACATGTTCTGTGAGGTGTGTGTTTGGGCCAAATCTGAAGAAATTCCCTAAATTCCCACACCATCTGAGCTGTCAACAGATGAGGTCTGACCTCTAGACTCATGGTTCCCATCATGGGGATCAAGTTAATTCAGAGGAGACATTAAATGATTAACACTATAAGAAAGCACACATTTTGTCAGATGTTTCTCTAATCTTTACCTTATCTTGGTATTCAAATATTTTTATTGAGTTTTGAATTGTAAGCGCTTAACAAGAAAACAATCAACAAGTCCCCAAACAGCAACCCCAACATATATAATAATAAAGTGACAACAATAACAAGAAAAAAAAAAGAAAGAAAACTGACATATTACAGAGCCTGTGTGTCGGCGGCCTATCTGACTTCCAATTACACAAAATATGTCTGGCCAATAGGGACAGCATCGGGTGCAGGTTGGATCCTTAAGTTGAAGCAAACCATGTCTAATACAAATCGAAGTTGAATTTATTTTCTTAATTGCGCTTTGCCAGGAGACGTCCGACACTTCAGATCCTAGTTCCTCCTCCCACCCTGCCCTAATATGACTAAGTGACGGCGAGGCGATCATCTGGATACCCTCATATAATCTGCTCACTCCTGCTCTTTGATTTAGACCCCCCTCCAACCACTCATCTACCCAGTCATTTGACTTGAGTAATGATGTGAGGCGCTGCTTTTACTGAGTGGCAATGGCGCACATACTAAAGAAGGTAGGGACACCGGATGAGCGGAGTGTTGTTCCATTTCAACCCACAAGGGCCCACCCCCTTCATAGGATGCAGAGACCCAGTATATTAGTTTATAAATATTAGCTGCCCAGTAATATTGCAAATATTGCTAAGCCTCCAACCTCTTTCTGTTTCTCAAGATGTGCCCTCCTTATTCGTGGGATGGTCTTATTCCAGATAAAGGTGGATATAAATTTATCAAGCTCTCTAAAAAAAAGCTTTGGGATATAAACACGTATTGTATGAAATAAGAATAAGAACCTGGGCATAATTATCATCTTGACAGGGTTAACCCTACCAGCAAGCGATATAGGTCCTGTTTGGCCCTCTCCAGGGCTAGTTTAAAGTTATGCATGAATAAATCACTGTACTTACTGGTTACTGATACACCGAGATTGGTGTCACGAGTTTCTTTTAGTGGATATGCCTTAAAAGACATCTGTCGAGCCTGGTCATTAATAGGGAAGAGCAAACTAGTAAAGTTGATTCTGTAGCCTGAAATCTCTCCAAAGCTGGAAATAAGTTCTAATGCCGCCTTCGTATGTTGCCAAAAAGCTGCCGCCCTGTAATAAAACCAGTCTGATCTGATGTATCACTGTATACATAACAGGCTCCAATCTACTACTTTATCTTGGTAAATCACTCATAATTTCACTTCAGGACTCAGTGTCAAAGATATTTAGTGTGTGTGTATGAGTGAGATTTGAACCCGAAAAGCTGAATAATTATATTTTATATTAGAATCATAATTTTGTTCTTAAACAATCTTCCATCTTCTTAAAGTATGCTGGAGTCCAGCACAAATAATAGGGGTGCAGTGGATCATAAAACTCATGGATCAGAATTTTTTTTCAGATCAGAAAAAAAAAGGATTCAGCTTTTTCTTTCTTTGTCACTGGGGGTCTCAAACCAAAAATGCTGGGAATCATTGTGCTGGGCAAATGTAATTTTTTTTTCACCCACATATCTAAAAGACAATATATCATGATATGCCTGACATTTGAGCGATCCCATATGACCTGTTGCTAGTGCATTCACTCTGATGGCAAAATTATCACATACAGTAAATGATCATCAAGGGATAAGTTTGATCATCGTACACCACAATTCCATGCAGACCAGAAGGGTTGATCTCACACTGGACCTAAGAAGGAAATGTAATAAACAGAAATCATTAGTTCAACTTTTTAATTTTCCATAAACAATTTCCAGTATTTCAAGGTCAATATTAATTAAAATTTTGTCCAAATAAAAGTCTGCTGAACTCCATGTATATTGAAACTTAATTTTATAATGACATTTTAGTCAAGTCACACCTTTGATTGTACCACGATTTTGTCATGGACCAGAACATTGATTGAGAAAAAAAATGTATTCGAGGCAATGCTCAGATGCTCAGATGCAATATAAGAATTATTAGTCAATTTATTTATTAATCATTTTAGTTTGTTGGTTTTATTTGATTTTATTTTGTATTATAAGCCCTTATAATACTTCCATGGTCATCACCACTCTGCAGTCTCACTCAGTGTCCTGCCCACAGCACTGTCTGATTGGTCACTCGTCATCAGCAACAACCTATCAACACTGAAGACTAAGAAGACAAGCAAAGAGAGAGACTGCAGATACTCTGGTGGAAAGCAGACATAACATTTTGTCAGGTGTTTCTCTAATCTTGAAACACTGACAAAAATCAAAAACTGGTCACAACCAGGAGAGGTCACAATGGTCTCAAAGTGGACTTTTTGTTTTTAGGGGTCACAAATCAAAAACTTGCTCTACGCAATTGTTAAACAACTATAGAACACCTTCAGCACCACATACAAGTTATTTTTAACCCACATATCTTAAGAACAGTATATCATGATATGCCTGATATTGGATCGAGCCAATATGACCTGCTGCCAATGCTTTCACCCCAATGGGGGCATCCCCTACAGCACACAACAGGCAAAATGACCACATACAATAAATGCTCAGTTCCAGATGTTTGTACTTACAGAAGTTATGGGGCAAGTTTGATCATTATAAATCACAACTTCATTCAGACCCGTAGGGCTGTTCTCACACTGGACCTAGGAAGGGAAATAAACAGAGATCGGTAGTATAAAATGTTTCATTCTTAAGTTGTTTTTTAACCCACATATCTTCACAACAGTATCTCATTACATGCCTGATACAGTACTTGATTGACCCAATATGACCTGCTGCCAGTGCCTTCACCCTGATGGCGGCATCCCCTACAGCACATAAGAGGCAAAATGACCACGTACAGTAAATAATCACTTTAAAATCTATGTACTTACAAAAGTTAAGGGAAAAGTTTGATCATCGTACACCACAACTCCATTTACACCAATAGGGTTGGTCTCGCATTGGATCTAGGAAGGGAATGTGATAAACAGAAATCAGTGGTTTTTTTATTCCTATTAAAAATTATTATTAAAAAATTAATCATTTTTAAAATGACTTGTATGTGTATATGCCAGAGATGTTTAGTGTATGTGTTGTTTTGTTGGTGTGAGTGTGAAATATATAGACATATATACAGTATACTGAGTGCTGTATACAACATGAAGGACCACAGCACAGGAAGATGTAATTATACTCACTGGAAGAGACAACTCCTCTGGTTGGATGGATTGAGACTGAGTGTGAAATAGAGGAAAAGTAATATTTCAAATTAGAATTGTTTTTTGACATTGACATTTATCCTCTTCCTTTGATTGTATTATTGCCTATTTCCACAAACCCTGGCCTTGGCTTGAGATGCTCAGTGTGCATTTCCTTAAATTAGAAATAATCCTGCTGCCTAATCACTCTTTGTTGTCCTGACTGAACATGGCGGCGTTACAGAGCCCTGCCCAGTATGGCAAGCACATTTTTACAGTGGAGAAATATGTTTAAGAACAAACAAACAAAACTTAAGACTAATAGTTCTATTTTCATATCTTTATTAAAGTCACGCAGTTTTAATAAAAACAAACGTTTAAAAGGCAGAAATGTCTGTCTGTTTACTGTCTCTAATCTTGTTGACGATATCAAATAAAAACACTGCCCTCATGCCCATCGACATGTGCTAACAGCTTAGCAGTGTGGATAGAAGTAGAAGTGTAAACAACAAGCTGAGACAGATACTTAAATCTTTAGTTTCCCTCAGGATCAATAAAGTATCTATCTATCTATCTATCTATCTAACATCAGTAGCCTTACCATGACTGTTTTTTGTAAAAATTTCCTCCATACACGGATGCTCTCGTGGCTTAGCCTTCTAGCTAACTTCCTTAGCTTAGCTAACTTGAATTATGTTGCTTTCTCATTGGTGTACAACTGCTGTCGTAATCAAACAGTGCCAAAAAAAAACATCACTAGAGCAAGACCATCTTTACATTGCGTCATTTTTTCAAAATATACAAGTTTAAGATCACATGTGTCCATGTACTAAACACTTTATACATTTATGTGTAAAGAGGAATTATTTCTAGCAACCGAATCCTCATTGCTGCTCATAGTCTTTGAGAGCTCCCTCAAAAACCAGAGCCTTTTTTTGTTATCAAATTTAACTACGTAATCATGAGTAGCAGTAGTTAACCATCTCGTTATTGGGCTTGACTGGCTAAAATGTAAGAATAGAATCAAAGCCAATCACTCATATATTATGAAAGAATTTCTGCTTACCTGTGTTGCTGAGCAGTAGCTCTTGTTCTCTTGTTTCGGAGTGACTGGAAATACATGGCTGCTTGAAAACGATGTCTAAATTGTCATGTCTTCCTCAGAAAAGATCCTCTTGTTATTCAAAGATGCAAAAACAAACAAGAACTTCCACTATTTTGCCTCATCTGTGCCCTTTAATGTGTATAATCACTATTTTGTAGTTAAAAAAAAAAAAAATCATAATACCTATCAGCTAGGGTGGTCTTCAGTATAATACTGGTTGTAGCTGTGATGATCCTCATTTTTCACCTTTTTTGTTCAATAGAGTCAATTTTGTAATATGTAGCTGATGCAGCATTATCCTTGGTCAGTTTTAAATACATCAATCCTTTAAAGTTCCGTCCACATTCAAGCTGATTTCATAGAAAATTTTGTGAGGTGTTCATGTGTTGACAGGCTAGATAGAGCAGTCCAAAGAAACACGTTGGGATTGTCGAACTCCATTCCATTTGGCCCCATTTCTATAAGAAAATTAAGAAAACATTTCACAATTATAATGTAGCATTAAAACACATAAGAGACAATTGAGCAAGGGTAAACGTGAACTCTTAAGTATCTGTCTGTTTATACTGATCTATCTATAATGCTAAAGCACAAATAATTATACAAATATTACATATTTATCTGTATCTTATGAATTGACTTTGTGGAAGCAGGTGTATACTGAAGATCTAAGTCTGTTTCACCCCAACATCAAACTTCACAAGACAAGACTGATCACAGAGTAAACAATTAACGCAGTTTTAACAACTACATTACAAGAATGCTTTCTTCAAAAGACAAGCACAAACATGTTTGCTTTGGAATAGCTCAGATTTATTCTTCAGCAGTTACCTTACCATCTCTCACCCTTCCCAAGTTTGGCATGTTGTTGATACGGGTGTCATACCACATGTAATCCAGTTTATCTATAGAAGAGAGACACAGTCTGTCTCAGTTGTACTTTTTGCCTTATTGGCAGGATGAGAATGTTATGCATATGTGACAAATATAAAAAATGTTTATTTCTTTCTCTTTTTTGTCCCACTTCAGGAACATCACATACATATTGTGGTCTTAATGATATGAGAATGTTTCAGGTAATGTTTTAGCAAACATTACCCTATTCACACATGCAGCAGACAAATAGCACCATTAGAATTCATCTGGAGTCATGTTTATGGTCATCTGATGAATGTATATATCTATATATCTCTTCTCTTGTCAGCTTGGGTCTGAACTCCATCAACTCCTGACAAAAATACCAGGCATTCCAGCTGCTAAATGTTCCATTATATTCACCAGTTCTTTGCTAGCTTTGTCTGCTGTTTGGGTCTGTGAGTTAGTGGACATTACATCAGGTTTTTTTGAGCTTTTTCACCCTACCTGATGCAATCAAAAATAACACTATGAGCTGCAGGACCTAACCATAACAATGCATCTTTATATTCCTTTAGTTGTCTCTAAACTTTTCACTTTTCTATTTGCTTACTGTTTGCTTTGGCTCACTCAGTAGTAATGACTTCATGACCTTTTCAATGACAAAATTTTATCCATTAGAGACAAAAGTCATCACCCCCTGCCCTCAACTGGGACTGATCTGTCTTCAACCACAGGAGCCTGAGAAACAGCAGGAGGACCAGAAAATTATCAAGACTCTTTTTCTTCTATTGACCTTCATCAGATAACTTCTATTATCTCTTTATTTAAACCAGAAAAATGCCTCTTAGACGGCATCTCAACATCTGCTTTAGGGCGTTTAATCCTTACTTAGCACTCTAATAACAGGCTATGTAGCTCAGTCCTTTAAAGCAGCTGTAACCAAATCTCTCCTTTAAAAGCCTACTCTTGATCCAGAGGTTTTGGGGAACTAGAGACTTATACCTATCCTTTCCTTTTCTCTCCAGATCCATGAGAAAATAGTTATTTGAAGAGTTCCAGTCTGGTTTTAGGGCTCATCATATCCCAGAAATGACACTGTTTAAAGCCACAAATGACCTTCCATGACACCATTGGCCATTACATTTTATTACACAGATTGGAACATTTATGGCATGTCTTAAAGACATAAAAAACCTGGATAACCTGTAACTTTCTGCTTTCTAGTAGCATCAACAACATGATACCTTAATTTACCCACTAAGCCTTTATGAGATGCCAAGTGATGTGACTAAACAGTGGTATGCAATACTGATGTGCGGCTTGATACAGAAATATTGATACCTCCGATACCAGATCTTTATGTTCTAAAATCGATTCTCAACTCAAAATGTCGATACTTTTGATAATTCAGTCATTTGAGGTAATGTATATCAGTAACAGGAACACAGTGGAAAGAAATTAAACTATTAGAATCTTGTCTAAATGATACGCAGTTGGTGGGAACGACTTTTTCTTCTGCCTGGGTAAGAGCATAACACAGTCACTCAGTGTCAGTCTGTGCACACAATAGCAGAGCGTAAACGGAGTCATGTGTGGAGCTATTTCAGCTCCACAAACAGCCAAGAAGCGGTTTGTGATGTTTGTGGAAAAACAGTAAGGAGTTGTGGCAATGCAACAAACCTTGTGAAACACCTCAGGTTAAACCACAACACAGAACACAAGGCATTTATGATGAGGTGGACAGAAGAGGAGAGCTCAGTGTCAGGTGCTGCTAATTAAAATCTTTGAGGGTAGGTTAATGATAGAAGCAGCTCTCTGAATAACAAAAACAGAATATTATAACCTTCATGATTCATTGCAGGACTACTGTATTAATCTGTGTTAGGTTTGGCTAAGGGCTCATCATCAACTGGCAACAGAATGCATGCTGAAAGATGGGGAGAACAGTGTCACTCCACCTTTGGCAATTCAGACTAACTTGTGCCAACAAATTGTGATAAAATAACTTTGAATATATAGAAAGAATGTCATTATTTTAACAGTTAATAATTTCATTAGTTTCAATAATTACATTCTATGAGTCATTGTGGCAGGTGGACCGAAAAGGTAATTTCTACCGTATTTTTCGGACTATAAGTCGCACTTTTTGTCATTGTTTGGCTGGTCCTGCGACTTATACTCTGGTGCAACTTATATATTAAAATATATACGGCAATTTCACACGTTCACACTGACAGCCCCCAGGGGGCGCTCTAGGCTGGTGTGCCAGTATCTGCTACGCCCATGACTCCTGTACCACCGAAAAGCCACCAAGGTCTGCACACTATAGGTGACCAGGCTCTTCAGAGCCTTAACCACGAGGTCACACAAAATCTCAGGCAAATAGCCGGTCAGAGCTCCAGTCATGCAGGATCCCACAGCTTCAGCCACCAAAGATCCCACAGCCTTGGGCAGTGGGATCTGTTCCACAGCCTCAGCTATCCAGTTTGCCAGAGATTGCATTGACTGTGCAGATAGATGCTGTCCGCCATCCTCAATGACTCTGTTGGTCCTGAAATACAGACAGTGGTAAACCAGTCAAGTGGGCTAGATGAGAAATGATTTCTCCAAAATTAAACAAGTAAAAAGGAAATGTCACATCAGTAATAGTGAAATATCACTATTAAATGGGATAAAAAAAGGTTGAATTTTGAAACTTGGATTCTTCACACACATCTTCAACACATCTGTTTCTGAGTCGTGGTGTTGAATAATGAACAGAAAACATTACAATGACCCTCAGGAAATAAAATTTGATCACTTAATGATTTTATCCTATTAGACAAATTTTGGCTTATTTAGAAGTTCACTGTTATAGCTAAAAACATGTCCTGTGAGCTGTGTGTTTGTTTGTGTTTCAAGGCACATCAGCAGGTAATGGGTTGATTATTGACTCCACCACAGCCAAATTTTTTTTTTCCTTCCAGCAGGAGGGGGAGGGGATCGAACCAACAACCCTTTGTCACAAGCCAACCTCTAGGCCATGGCTGCCCCTTTGAACATATTTTGACATGTTATCACACTTTTCAGTTGAATGCATATGCAAGAAAATGGCTTTTGAATGGCTGTCCAGTGTAGTGACCATTATGTGTGAAAGGATTAAGCACAGATATGCATGCTAATTGATTATCGATTGGATACCAGTACGATAATTCTTTCAACAGACTTTTTTTTTGTTTAGTATATTGATTGTGAGCAAATTCTGATTTACTGGTGCTAAATGGCCTGATGACTGCAGGTGAGTATATTATGCTGGGTAAACCTTTGACCCAGAAGATGGAAAGAAACTCAGGAGACGCTGATGTCTTACGATGGTGTATTTAATAACACTTGATCAAGGAGAAACAGTGTTAACATAGAACTGATGTGCATTGCCACGCCAATTCTCAAGTGTACTCTTCCTGCCAGCATACATATAGAGATGTGCTCGTAAGTTTACATACCCTGGCAGAATTTATGATTTCTTGGCCATTTTTCAGAGAATATGAATGATAAAAGAAAAGCTTTTCTACTAATACTACTACTAATTTCAATAGTTACTTTTACTTGAATATATTAAAATTATATTTTTTAGCTTAAATAAAGTTAGATTTCATTAGCCATCGTGGCAGGTGGACCAAAAAGGTAATTTCTAATCCTGCGAAAGCATGGAACCACCAAGGGCTGTACAACATAGGTGACCAGGAACTTCAGAGCCTTAACCACAATGTAACACTGATTCTCATGCAGATGGCCTCTCAGAGCCTTGTTCACGCAGATTCCCACAATTTCAGCCACCACAAATGTCGCAACCATGAACAGCAGGGGTCTCACAGCTATCCGGTTTGCCAGAGATCGCATTGACCGTACAAATGCATGCTGTCTGCCATCCTCAATGACTCTGTTTGTCCTGAAATACAGACAGTGGTAAGACAGTCAAGTGGGCTGATATATGAAAGTTGAGAAATTATTTCTCCAAAATAAAACATAAGTAAAAAGGAAATGTCACATCAGTAATAGTGAAATATCACTATTAAATGGGATAGAAATGTTGAAATTTGAAACTTGGATTCTGCACTCACATCTTCAAAACATCTGTTCCTGAGTCATGGTGTTGAATAATGAACACAAAACATTACAATGTCACTCTGAAGTTGACCCACAGGAAATAAAATTTGATTACTTAATGATTTTATCCTATTAGACAAATGTTGTCTTACTTAGAGTAGGAGGTTCACTGTTATAGCTAAAAACATGTTCTGTGAGCTGTGTGTTTGGGCAAAATCTGAAAAAATTCTCTGAAAGTGTTCCTCCAATATTGAATTCTCAGGAATGTGAAGGACAACCCAACAGCACTACACCTATGGCCAAGGCTCCAAGGCATAACAATCTGGACAATGAACGTAGTGCAGAGGTGTTGAGAGGGGTGGACAAACAATTTAAGATCATCACTGAACTCGGAGGCATCCACATCTACTTTTCAGGTGAATCACACAGAATGCAGCATTTGGTGTCCTCCAGTTTCCAAACTTTACATAACCCCATGGATTAGCAGATTCACACTACAAGAACAAACCAACAGAGTGATACAGCCGACTAGATTGCTATGCTGATTGGACAAATTACTTTATGTGGCTTCAATTTATTGTAAAAAATGTAGCATGAGTTACAGCTACCAATGTGGCAGATGAGAAGCTTTAATCCAGTGTTGTATTTGAAAGGTTAAAATTTCAAATCTGGCTAGTCTACACATGGTTCAAATTATATATGACTGAGTTTGGCTTTTAAATGGGGTAGTAATAAAATTTAGTCTCTAATATTTTCTTGCATTTGTGAGAAATATGCTTAATGAGGGGCACAATGTGTGCATGATAAGTAGAATGAACTTTACCGGGGGTCATTCACTCCTTGAGTGGTTTCATACACTGGCATGTAAGACCTTCCACCAGTGGTCAGCCCGGGGTTCTCCCCCTGGTGATGGATTTCTCCTGAAAACAGTTGAACTCTGAATTTAGTCATTTGAAGTATTAAAAAGAAAAGATTTTATTATGATTCCTTATAAATGGTTTGTCTTCATTTACCTAAGCTCTGCTGATGTGCCAGTCGTCCACCCACACCAGCTGAGCTGTCAGCAGATGAGATCGGACCTCTAGACTCATGGTTTCCATCCTGGGGATCAAATTAATTCAGAGGGAACATCAGATGATTAACACCATAAGAAAGCAGACATAACATTTTATCAGATGTTTCTGTAATCTTTCCCTTTTCTTGGCAAACCACTCATAATTTTACTTCAGGACTCTAAACTTTGAAACAATAACAAAGAGCAAAAAATGGTCACAACCAGGAGAGGTACGCAAACAGTCACAAGGGTCTCGAAGTCTCGAGGGGTCACAAATCAAAAATGTTGCGAATCATTGCACTGGGCAATTATAAAACAATAGAACATCATTAACCCACTTACAAGGACAGTATATCATGATATGCCTGATATTGGATCGAGCCAATATGACCTGCTGCCAATGCTTTCACCCCAATGGGGGAATCCCCTACAGCACACAACAGGCAAAATGACCACATACAATAAATGCTCAGTTCCAGATGTTTGTACTTACAGAAGTTATGGGGCAAGTTTGATCATTATGAACCACAACTTCATTCAGATCCGTAGGGCTGTTCTCACACTGGACCTAGGAAGGGAAATAAACAGATTGGTAGTATGGATTTCTTTAGTTCCTATGAAAAGTTAGCAATATTTAAGGTTAATATTAATTAATATCTAGTAAGGTGTATGTGTGAAAGATGTTTAGTGTGTGTGTGTGCATTATACTTGAACCTGAAAAGCTGAATAATTATGTTTTATATTAGAAAAATGATCACATACAGTAAATGATCATTTCAAAATATGTGCACTTACTGGAGTTAAGGGACAAGTTTGATCATCGTACACCCCAACTCCATTCAGACCAGAAGGGTTGATCTCACACTGGACCTAAGAAGGAAATGTAATAAACAGACATCAGTAGTTCAATTTTTTAATTTTCCATAAACAGTTTCCAGTATTTCAATGTTAATATTAATTCAATGAAAAATGTGAAAAAGCAGATCAATTAAATTTTATATCAGAATCACAATTTTGTTGTTTAACAAACTTTCATTTTCTTAAAGTCTGCCAAACTCCATGAGGGACTTGTGTATAAAAACTTAATTTTAAAATAACATTTTGGAAAAAGTACATATATTATAGAACATCATTACCCCACCTACAAGTTTTTTTAAACCCACATATCTTCACTATTTCATGATATGCCTGATATTGGATCGATCCAATATGACCTGTTGCCATTGCCTTCACTCTGATGGCAAAATGACCACGTACAGTAAATGATCACTTTAATATGTGTGTACTTACTGAAGTTAAGGGAAAAGTTTCATCATCACACACCACAACTCCATTTACACCTGTAGGGTTGGTCTCGCATTGGATCTAGGAAGGGAATGTGAAAACAGAAATCAGTGGTATAAAATTTTTAATTCCTGTTAAAAAAAAAATTACATTTTTTTTACTCATCTATATGTCAGAGATGTTTAATGTGTGTGTTATGTTTTGTTTGTGTGAGTGTGAGATATAAAAACATATATACAGGACACCACAGGAAGATGTAATTATACTCACTGGAAGAGACAACTCCTCTGGTTGTATGGATTGAACCTGAGTGTGAAACAAAAGAAAAGAAATATTTTATATGAGAATATGAGAATTACAGCTTTGTTTTTGACATCGACATTTAACCTGTTCTTTTGATTGTATAATCACCTATTTAAAACCCTGGCCTTGGCTTAAGATTCTCAGTATGCTATTTTTTAAAAATTAGAAACAATCCTGCTGCCTACTCACTCTGTGTTGCCCTGACTCAATTTATCTAAAGCAAAAAACACAACTGTAGAATGTTATTAAGCCACATACAAGTTTTTTTAACCCCCATTTCTTAATGGCAGTATATGGTGGTATGCCTGATATTGATTCGATTCAACATGACCTGCAGCCAGTGCCTCCACCCCAATGGGGGCATCCCCTACAGTACACAACAGGCAAAATGTTTCGTGTGCATTCTTGAAAAATGAGAAAATAGCATGTAGATCAGTTATCTTTAGCAGATAAACAACATAAACTGGACAAAAAGTCAATCACGTTTATTAAAAAGCAACAAAAAACATGTATCTGACAGTGTTGATAATTATATTGGACAGTTCTTGGCAGGTGTGTGTTCACTTTTGGAGCTACAGTCGCTCACTGAAAAAATAAGAAGGTGCTTTATTACTCTGATCTAGTGGACAGGCTGGTGTGTGTGTCTGTGTGTGTGTGTGGGGGGGTACTCCTTATTTCTTCTCCTTTGTTCCTCTAATGATACTTTCTGTCAATTGAAAGAAGAGCACACCTTGTCTGTGCTTTACAAGTCAAAAGTGTATGGTATACAAGCTTAAATAATATAAAACAAAACACATATGGTCAATGATCACTTTAAAATCTATGTACTTACAGAAGTTAAGGGAAAAGTTTGATCATCACACACCACAACTCCATTTACACCAATAGGGTTGGTCTCGCATTGGATCTAAGAAGGAAATGTGATAAACAGAAATCAGTGGTATGAAATTTTTCATTCCTATTAAAAAAATTCATCATTTTTAAAATTACTTGTATGTGTATACGTCAGAGATGTTTAGTGTATGTGTTTTGTTGGTGTGAGTGTGAAATATATAGACATATATACAGTATACTGAGTGCTGTATACAACATGAAGGACCACAGCACAGGAAGATGTAATTATACTCACTGGAAGAGACAACTCCTCTGGTTGGATGGATTGAGACTGAGTGTGAAATAGAGGAAAAGTAATATTTCAAATTAGAATTGTTTTTTGACATTGACATTTATCCTCTTCCTTTGATTGTATTATTGCCTATTGCCACAAACCCTGGCCTTGGCTTGAGATGCTCAGTGTGCATTTTCTTAAATTAGAAATAATCCTGCTGCCTAATCACTCTTTGTTGTCCTGACTGAACATGGCGACGTTACAGAGCCCTGCCCAGTATGGCAGTCATGCAGTTTTAATAAAAACAAACGTTTAAAAGGCAGGAATGTCTGTCTGTTTACTGTCTGCCCATCGACGTGTTAACAGCTTAGCAGTGTGGATAGAAGTAGAAGTATAAACAACAAGCTGAGACAGATAACATCAATAGCCTTGCCATGACACACATATGCTTGCACACGTGGCTTAGCTTTCTAGCTAACTTTCTTAGCTTTTTATGTTGCTTTCTCATTCTCAAGACAGTGAGACAGGACAAAACTAATAACAGAACTAGGTTCACAGTTGAAAGGAGTAATTGTAGCGTCTATAATTATGTAACTACCAGCAGAATATAGATATAGATATATCTATATAAATAGATATATATATATAAAAGATCAGTACTGATCTAACTTGTCAATCGTTGAGCCCTCAGCGCGGTAACATGCCCATGCCACGTCGACGGCCCAACAATGGACAAGTTACAACAATCGGCAATCTAACAGCCTAAAGCTGTAGATAGAGGTAGAAGTATAAACAACAAGCTGAGACAAATAACATCAATAGCCTTACCATTACTGTGGTTTTTGAAGGTTTCTTTAAACTTTTTTTAGCTTTCTAGCGAGCTTTCCTAACTTAGCTAGTTAGCTAGAATTATGTTGCTTCCACTCTCATTCGCTGTTTCAACTGCTCATGCACCACAAAACCACAGCAAGACAGGCGTGGTTCTGGTCTTCATCCGGTTTCCGGATTTCAGTGCAAGTTCACAGGATCAAGTGTGTCCATGTACTAAACACTTCGTACATTTATGTGTAAAAGGGAATTATTTCTAGCAACAGAATCCTCATTGCTGCTTATAATCTTTGAGATCTCCCTTAAAAAACCAGAGCCTTATCAAATGAGTCTGTGTTATCATTAATAGCAGTAATTAATCACTTCCTTATTGGTCTTGACTGGCTAAAATGTAAGAAAAAGCAATACAGAATTAAAACCAATCTCTTCCATATCATGAAAGAATTTCTGCTTACCTGTGGTGTCGAGTTGTTGTTCTTCTGTTTCGAAGTGACTGGAAATACATGGCTGCTTAAAAACGATGTCTATTGCCATGAATTCCACAGAAAAGATCCATCCATCCATTTTCTATACCGCTTATCCGTCAGGGTCGCGGGGGAGCTGGAGCCTATCCCAGCTGACTACGGGAGGCGGGGTTCACCCTGGACTGGTCGCCAGTCAATCGCAGGGCCAACACACAAAGACAGACAACCACACACTCTCACACTCACACCTAGGGGCAATGTAGAGTAGCCAATTAACCTAATGTGCATGTTTTTGGTATTGTGGGAGGAAGCCGGAGTACCCGGAGAAAACCCACGCAGGCACAGGGAGAACATGCAAACTCCACATAGAACCTGGAACCCTCTTGCTATGAGGCGACAGTGCTAACCACTGCACCACCGTGCCGCCCCAGAAAAGATTCTATCATTAATCAAAGATGCAAAAACAAACAAGGATTTTGTCTCATCTGTGACATATAATCACTATTTTGTCGTTGAAAAATAAAAATCAAGATCCCTCTCAATCGATTTCAGCTGGAAGACCTAATTTTTCACTTTTGTTGAATAGAATCAGTTTTGTAATATCTAGCTGATGCAGCATTATCCTTGGTCAGTTTTAAATACGCCAATCCATTAAAGTTCCATCCACATTCAAGATGACTTGATGGAAAATTTTGTGAGGTGTTCATGTGTTGACAAGTTACACAGAGCAGTCAAAAAAAAAGAATTGTCATAGTCCATTCCAGTTGGCCTCTCCCATTTCTGTGAGAAAATTAAGAAAACGTTAATTAAAAATGAGTGTAACTGAAAAAGATGTATCTGACCTTCAAAATCCTTTAATTCCCTTCAAACTGATTGCTTGATTTAGGAAACCTAAATGGACGCAGTCTTTTTTCCATTGCTCATCAATAGAAGCATGGGCAAATCCCTTAAAGATCACTAAACCTTACATGCTATCAGTTGCCATGTCAGATAAATTCACAATTCATAAGTAAGAACCTCAATGTCAGAAAGAATTTTCACTATTATAATGTAGCATTAAAACACATGAGACAATTGAACTCATGGGTACAATCACAGCTTTAGAAATAAAGGTGAACTCTATCAATCTATCTATCCTGTCATTCTAAAAGCACAAATAACACTGACTAAAATATACTTTAAAAATAGTTATATATAATTCAAATGTAAATGTTTTACCTCATACAACATCTTCTTTGGCATTCTGACTGCTTATTTGGCAAGCTTGTCTTTTGACTGTTGAGTATGTCACAATCACAGTGGCAAAACAGGTTCACTCCACCCAATTTTCTGCATTACTCATAAACAGGAAATAACATAGGCATGAAGACCTCATTAAAAACACTTCACTTCAAAATTTATTTGTCAGTATATTTTCACATACACAGAATCTTCTCTGTATTTAACCCATCACTGATTACACACACACATGCCACATCAGCAGGTTAATGGGTTGATAATTGACTCCACCACACACACATTTTTTTGCCTTCCAGTAAGGGGGGTATTGAACCAACAACCCTTCGTCACAAGCCAGCCTCTAGGCCATGGCTGCTCCTTTGAACATATTTTGACATGTTATCACACTTTTCAGTTGAACGCATATGCAAAAAAATGGCTTTTGAATAGCTGTCCACTGTAGTGACCATTATGCGTGAAAAGGGTTAAGCACAGGTATGCATGCTAATTGATTGACCAATTGGACACCAGTATGATAATTCTTTTGACAGACTTTTTTTGTTTAGTATATCGATTGTGAACACGTTCTGATTTACTGATGCTAAATGGCCTGATGACGTCTTTTTTTTCTCACAGAAAGCATTGGATGGTGGATTGTCTGTAGCTTTACTGTTGCTACATTACTAAGTTTCAAACAGTCAAAGAAAATAACTTCTGAGAGCCTTGCAGGTGAGTGTGAGCATGGGACCAATGAACGAGCTGAATGTGGGCTTTACGTTCTGCTTTAATGGGATCATTTCTTGTTTTACTTTTGTGTCTGTGATCAGTGTCCTCGAATCTTCAGGTCAGTACAGTAAATTTCTTCTCATTCTCCTGATTATTCAGTCTGCAGGTTAGTATATTATGTTGGGGAAAACCTTTGACCCAGAAGATTGAAGGAAACTCAGGAGACGCTGATGTCTTACGATGGAGTATTTAATAACACTCGATCATAGAGAAACAGTGTTAACATAGAACTGATGTGCATTGCCACGCCAATTCTCAAGTGTACTCTTCCTGCCAGCATACATATACAGTTGTGCTCATAAGTTTACATACCCTGGCAGAATTTATGATTTCTTGGCCATTTTTCAGAGAATATGAATGATAAAAGAAAAGCTTTTTTTTCACTCATGGTTAGTGGTTGGGTGAAGCCATTTTTTATCAAACAACTGTGTTTACTCCCTTTTAAATCATAATGACAACAGAAACTACCCAAATTGACCCTGATCATAAGTTTACATACCCCAGTTCTTAATACTGTGTCTTGACTCCTTTCCTCCTATCAATGACAGCTTGAAGTCTTTTGTGGTAGTTGGATGAGGTTCTTTATTTTCTCAGATGGTAAAGCTGCCCATTCTTCTTGGCAAAAAGCATCCAGTTCCTGTAAATTCTTGGACTGTCTTGCATGAACTGTACGTTTGAGGTCTCCCCAGAGTGGCTCAATGATATTGAGGTCAGGAGACTGAGGTGGCCACTCCAGAACCTTCACTCTATTCTGCTGTGGCCAGTGACAGGTCGACTTGGCCTTGTGTTTTGGATGTTGGAACGTCCAATTACATCCTATACGCAGTTTACGGGCTGATGAATGCAAATTTTCCTCCAGTATTTTCTGTTAACAGGCTGCATTCATCTTGCCATCAATTTTGACCAAGTTTCCTGTGACTTTGTAGCTCACACACCCCCAAAACATCAGTGATCCACCTGTTCTGGAATGGTGTACCTTTCATCATAGGCCTTGTTGACTCCTCTCCAAATGTAATGTTTGTAGTTTTGGCCAAAAAGTTCAATTTTGGTCTCATCACTTCAAATGACTTTGTTCCAAAACTATTGAGGCTCGTCTCTGTGCTGTTTGGTGTATTGTAAGCGGGTTGCTTTGTGGCATTCGCGTAGTAATGGCTTTCTTCTGGCGACTCGACCATGCAGCCCATTTTTCTTCAAGAGCCTCCTTATTGTGCATCTTGAAACAGCCGCACCACTTTATTTTGAGAGTCCTGTATTTCAGCTGGTGACTCTGTGATTACTTTGTAAAAGTTTATCATTATTTTCCAGGATTTAGGGTGAGGAGCTCTGTTACCCGGGAGGAGCTCGGAGTAGAGCCGCTGCTCCTCCACATCGAAAGGAGCCAGTTGAGGTGGCTCGGGCATTTGTTCCGAATGCCCCCTGGGCGCCTTCCTGGGGAGGTGTTCCGGGCATGCCCCACCGGGAGGAGGCCCCGAGGAAGACCCAAGACACGCTGGAGGGACTATGTCACTCAGCTGGCCTGGGAACACCTTGGGGTCCACCCGGAAGAGCTGGAGAAAGTGTCTGAGGAGAGGGAAGTCTGGGTATCCCTGCTCAAGCTGCTGCCCCCGCGACCCGGTCCCGGATAAAGCGGAAGAAAATGGATGGATGGATGGATCATTATTTTCAGATACCAGTTCATCATGTTGAGATACTGAGGCATTATTTTGAGAACTTTTCTTATAATAATTTGCGGGATATTATCACATTGGTAGAAATGGGCTTGAGAACATGAGAGTCAACAGCCTTATTTACTTGAATATTGAAATTACTTCTATTTTGTAGAAGGTAATCTATCCAATGATTAAATCCATAGTTGAAAGCCACAAAAAGCTAGTAAGTGGACCTTTAGTTTTTATTTATTTATTTTTATTATTGTATTTATTGTACATCTAGTGTGGACCATGACTAATTGTTGAAGACAGCCAAAATAATGTTATCACATCCAGTTGGTGTCCTTTGCTAATGTTCAAAACATTAAGTTCTTGGTTCTATTATGGTTGTGATTTCAGCTGTGTACACCTGTGAGGGACCAGAGTGGTCTCCCCGAATAACGGGATCTCGGCAAGACCGGATTCAGGCAGAAGAGGTTGAGAATAGGAGGCAGCAAAGCGTCAGGTGCCAGGAAAAATCCTTTTATTCTCCCAGAACACAAGGTTTTCACAGGCAGACAAAAGGCAGGAATAATGCAGGAACTAATCACCAATAACAAACTCTCACAACAGCACATACTAGTTCTCCCAAGGAACCACTAGAGCAAAATGAGGCTCCTTTAAATAGGGCTGCTTGTTGAGCCCAAACGGTCCAAACCATTATGGAGGGGATTACCAATAAACATAATGGTCCATACAATACTATAATCATAATAAATGGATACAAACAAATAAATAATGCACAAGTTAATTTACCCACACACCAAATATGTACACACCACACAATAATTTTATACAAACACCACATAGCCAATACCATAGAAAAATAAAAACCCCCTGAGTGCAATGGGCCGTGCCCCCTTGCCCTGGGCCCAATAAAGTCCGCCCCTGCAGCGGCGCGCGCTTCCGCAGAGGAGCAGTGGAGTCGGACCGGGAGTGCAGGTGACTGTGTGAATGTATGGCAAACCAGAGTCTTTACAAACTGAACTGAAGAGGTGGACGAGTAGTGGGTACCTCACCACACGCCTGGATGCTAAACCGGGGAGAAAACTGACACGGGTGAGTTGTGGTTGTGGAAGGTGAGCGACGCAGCGGGCTGACCTTTCAGCGCCGAAGCGTCCATGGCGTACGCCACGCCAAACATGTCACCAAGTATTTGCATATACATAAACTGACGATAGAGTCCATTTCTCCGTGTGCTTGGGAGTGTGTGTGTGTGTGTGTGTGTGTGTGTGTGTGTGTGTGTGTGTGTGTGTGTGTGTGTGTGCGCACACACGCGTCAGCGTGTATATGCGCTACAAAGTCCGAAACGTCTTTTTAAATTTTAATTGTCCGACGCTGCCACGTTATCAAAACGCGTCCCTCGTGGGAGACAGAGAGAAGGGGGGTGCTCACCTTCTCACAACACCTTAGTACCAAATCTATTTTACTCATGATTAATAGGTAGATAAGTCATTTTTGCAGCCCTTCATTCTCTGAACCTGCCAAAGTCATTTTAGCAATAAGTCCATTTGGTTACATGGTAAGTTAATGGACCAAAAGTGATCTCACGCTACAGCAATTAGGAAACTCTCATGTCATGAAGATAGAATTGATGGTCACTGATAGACAGTTCTTAGCACAAAGCAAATCAAATCAAATCAAGTGCAGAGGAGGAAGCAGACAAAAATGAAGTGTTTTAGAGCAAAGAAAGAGAGAGGGAGAGAGACAGATTAAGATCAGTGCCGAAACTTAAAATTTCAACCTAACACAGGCCAGGTGAGAGAAAGTCGGTTTGTAAAGAACTGACATAAAAAGGTACATTTTAGAGTATTATAAAAGAGCAATAGATCTGGTCTCTCTCTCTCTCTCTCTCTCTCTCTCTCTCTCCCTCCCTCTCTGCCCAAAAATCAAGCTGCTCTACTTTGTGTTCCCCATAGAGGCATAGTCAATGATCTTACCTTGTGTTGACTGCATATGCAACATTACAGTACGTTTGTCCTGGACTGCTGTGGCATGTTTGCTGCACTGCACTGCAAATGGATCTGATAAAAGGCATGATTTTTTTATTTATTTATTTGTTTTGTAATTTTCTTGTACCAATACCAATGATTTATAAACAGATCTCTAAGAAAAATTTATTTTTATTTCAGTCCAGTTTAACCGCCGGCTTTGACATATATCTTTGCAGGCAAAGTACTGCATTCTGTTTAGATGACCGACACACATCACAAGAGGCCTTTTAAAGAATCTGTTTACGGTGTCGCAGACACAAGTGCTGTATGTTTATGCGTGAAACTGAACATATAGGAAAAGATTTTTTCTTTTCTTAAAACCACTGCAACTTCTTATTATGTATACTATCAATATTGCCATTATTTGTACTGTTAAAAAAAGTGAGGTAACATGCATATTTATTAAACTGGGAAATATGTATAAATCTTGCACTAAAGCAACTTGCACTAAATATTTCAGCCAAACATGATATACAAACTCATAAAAAACACAAATCCCTCCATGATCACAGACAGCATATAAAATGTGTAGGAGACAATCGGCCTCAGGCAAATGAACACCACAGAGAGTGTGAATACTGTCGAGCTGCTGTGATAAAAAGTACAGCAGTTCAAACCATTTTTCTCTCACAATAACTAGAAGATATTTACACCCACGCACACACACACACAAACACACGCACGTAGTCCAAATTGATTTTGCTCTTAGTCTCACTGTAGTTTTCTCTTCATCTTAAGTAATTAAAAATGACCAGATATTAATCAGATGAAGTGCAGTGGTCAACCACAAAAATATTAAAGCCATGGTGTTTGAAGTATAAATATTGTGCACGAAGATGAGCCTCACTTGGGAGAAGATTATGTTCCAGCATTAAGAGCAATTATATTTGATCATACTGACGGCCAAGCTCTGCCTCCTTTTGTAGATGAAATGCTTTTAATACATCTTACATCAGATATATACATTTTACTCTAGGGAGGCAATTAATTCCATATATTTTTACATTAAAATGGAATATAATTAAACGTGCCTGTGTTTTGTGGATGGTTTTTGCTGCTCCTTGGAGCTGAGGTCACCTGCTGGATACTCCTAACACACTAATGTGGTTTGGCACTGAAATTGATGAGCCGTCACTTGCATATGAATAATAAATGAATAAATAAGTGTTTTTTCAGCTTCACATTAATTATTTTTTCTGTTAATTGAACACTTTATAACATATTTCAAGGTAATTACTTTTAATTACTGAAAAACATTAATTTAACTGATGTTGTCTTTGTCAAGTGTTGTATGCTGTAGTTGTCTGCAAAACCAAAGGGGTGTTCAGAACACTATAACCAAAAAACTAAAAGCTGTAGTGTTGTACATGTGCATATCAAGAATAATTCTTTATACTACTAATTGTTCACAAGCTCTATCAGTTGTAATTCCGACATATGCCATTCCAGATTTGAAGTTGAAAAAGCTGAAATCTCGATAAAAGTTTCTGGAAAGACAATGAAAGTCCCAGTCTTCACACCTGCTAATCCGTGAACCAGAAAGCAGACACATGGGCATTAATAATCTGATACTTTTCTTGATGAATGATTGGGCAAAGTCTTTAAGTGCCACCAACCCAAGTGAATGGCCTTCAACAAACAGTATAAATTAGTTCATTAAAAGCAAACCTTGGCCTATATTGGTGGTGTCTGGTTCCCCATGACAATCATATATTTATCACGCAGTTGAGAATAATTCCTATAGTAGCTTGATGAGGGACAAATGTGGCTGAAATGCAAGGTTTGCAGTATATGAAGAATGAAAAAAACAGAGATAAAATAAAAGCAGATAAAATGGGAAATACTAAAATGACAGGCACTGGGCTGTATGAACCCACCCATAAATCTTATTATGGGATCAATATTAACAGATTAATTAACAATTAAAATAACTGTTGAAGACTTCAGTTTCAGTCCTGTCTCATTCTCCCGATTTCTCCACTTTTGAATTCTATCCACTGAAAATGTAGAAGAAAAAATTAAAGCCAGTGGTTTTGTAATTGAGATATCTAAGATAGATAAGATAAGATAGGCCTTTATTAGTCCCTCACTGGGGAAATTCACTAACACCATAACCTGATGTTATCCTGTGACTTTCATTTACCTGCATCATAAATTTGAGTAAAGTGACACATAGAACCTTAAAACAATGTAGATGTGCTTTTATTGAATGCATGTATTTATTATTCTACACAGATTTTTCATTTCCTCAGAGACAAACATTCTAGATTGTGTTCCTGTGTAAAAAGTAAGATGTGGATAAAGTAGCTCTGATTGTTTCCCGGTTCCTTTGTAGAAAATTAGTTCGAGGCTCAAATATATTCTTTAGCTTTCTCACCACTGCAGCAGATATATTGTTATTCCAGTCAACTTTCCTCTAATGCAATGTCCTCCTAATATTTACTTTGAGATGTTATTTGGAGGATTTAGTCAGAGTTGCAGCTGTGTTCAACTGCAGACTAAAAAGATTTACTACTAGCTCATACATGGGTGAATTTTAATAAGAAAGATTAATGAGGTTGTTTTATAGTCAGCATATATAAGATGCACTTCAAAGACTGCTGAAATGTTTATCGAGTGTTTGGTATAGATAAACCATAAAGATGTTTGAAGATAAAACAAAGCCATATGGAATGGTATAAGGATGAAGAAGGAAGAAAACAATATTTCTGATGTGTCAAAGCTGTGGTTTTGTTCATAATCTATACATAGGAAAATATGCTAAAAGTGGCATTTCTATAGAAGCCAAGTGCTATCACCATTCCTGGCAGTGTGTATCAAGCTGTGCCGTCAAAAGTCTACAGCGACCTTTGGCAGGCAACTCAAGTCTCTAACTCTGACCCAGTGTACCTTTAAAGCTGATTTAAAGCCTGCTCTCACCCAAGCAAAGAGCAGATACTCAGCAGAATGACCTGGTATTATATCTATATTGTATCTACTCAGAGTTTTATCTGAATGTGATGGACCACTCATTTGCCAAACCATCACTTTAGAACTGGTTCAGTCTACTAGTCTTACAAATGCCCACTGTTTAGCTTAATGAGAAAGTCTTCATGAATTATACCCCCTGACCAGTCTTATATTTATAATAATAACAGTACATTATTGAACTCAAAACAACTTTCTGATGCAAGTTGTATTCATTTTTATCTACAACATCCTCAGCTAACAGCATGCTAACCGACTACAAGCAGCTAACATGATGTCAAGCTAGTTACATGAAACAAACAACCTGTTAAACTGTTTGCAAAACTAATTAGCATGCTAACAACATGCTAAAGCAAGCGTTGCCTTCCTTGAAACCTCTCTCTTTCGAGCGGTAGAGTGGTCATCCACCAGTTGGAAGGTCAGTGGTTCAGTCCCTGGCCCTCTGTGGTCTACATGTCGATGTGTCCTTGGACAAGACACTGAATCACCCAATGTTTGCAGACAACACAGCAGTGGTGGGACGCATCAACAACAACGATGAGTCGGAATACAGAGAGGTGGAACACCTGGTGCAGTGGTGCAGAGAAAACAACCTCTGCATCAATGTGATGAAGACCAAAGAGATGGTGGTGGACTTCAGGAAGGACAGGCGCCCCACCCCTCCCCTGCACATCGGAGTGGTAGCTGTGGAAGTGGTCTCCAGCTACAAGTACCTGGGTGTACACTTAACCGAGGACCTCACCTGGAACACCAACACTTCCCGGCTGGTCAGGAAGGCCCACCAGCATCTCTACTTCCTCAGGAAGCTGCGGCGAGCTGGGCTGGGGAGCTCAGTGTTTCTACCACTGCGCGGACGGAGAGCGTCCTCTGTGCCTGCATCACTGTGTGGCACGGCAGCTGCACCGCTGCTGAGAGGAAGGCTCTGCAGAGGGTGGTAAAGGCTGCACAGAGGACCATGGGGGGCAGCCTCCCCACCACCTCAGACCTCTAGATAGCACGATGCAGGGGGAGAGCCCTCCGCATCATGAAGGACTCCACCCATCCTGCACATGGACTCTTCCAACCCCTCCCCTCAGGCAGACGGCTGAGGAGCATCCGGAGCAAGACCACCAGGCTCAGAAACAGCTTCTTCCCCGAAGCTGTCAGACTGCTGAACTCTAGCCATGTCCTGTAGTCACCCCCCCACCCTCCCATACTTCCATACACACACACACACACACCACCCTGACCCCCCCCCCCCCCCTCCCATACTTCCATACACACACACACACACACCACCCTGACCCCCCCCCCCCCCTCCCATACTTCCATACACACACACACACACCACCCTGACCCCCCCCCCCCCCGACAACACAGACCAGCACTACAAACACTTTATCCTACAAGTGCAATTTTAAGGACTACTTTCCTGGACTACCTCATACTTGCATATATATGCACATATTTATGTTGCTATATGCTAAAACCGGCTTCTTTATTTAAATGTTTATATTCTTTTTATATTCTATTTTTTTATTTTGCTTATATTTCTATTTTATTCAATTTTTTATCTTGTATTTTTATATTCTTATATTCTACTTATTGCTCCCAGGACCTGAGTTCTAATTTCGTACCATAAACTTGTGAATGTGAGCTGGTATGACAATAAAGTTCCTTGAATCCTTGAATGTTCTATTGGTATAGTAGCGATTGTGTGAATGGTTATTGCTCCTATAAGGTGGTACCTTGCATGGTATCCTCTCCCACCAGTGTATGAGTGTTTGTGTGAATGGCTGAATGCTGGCTTGTGTTGTTGTCTGTTAGACTAGAAGAGCACTACAGCACAGAGCACTACCATTTAATGTTAACTTCTGTTTCCATGCTAAAAAGTCTCTAGACTAAACAATACTTTGGCAAACTTATATAAATGTATATAAAAACTTTCCCTAGCTTGTTTCTTTTCTTGTTTCTTCTTTACCCTTCTTAAAGCTGCCAATGTTACCGGCGCCAGAGCTAGGGGTCTCTGGTCCGGCAGCATAAGTCCCTCAGGCAGCGGCCTCGAGCGACTAAATGACGGTGTGCCTGTGCGGCTGTGGATCCAACAAACAAGAGAGCTGTTAGCTTGTTGCTGCTGCTCGGCACATTTATTCTCTGCATTCGCGTTCACATTTTTGTATGCACAATGGTACAAATACCACATAAAGCCCTTTCAAAGTATTACAGAACACTAACCCATAACAAGCTAAATTTAGGCTCATAGATGCACGTACATGCTCACAAACACATACACTCATTCTTATTTAGCCACCTTTTGTTGGCGGGAACGCTCAATATTAAACAACAATGATACAGTACATCTACATACCAGAACATTTCACTTTTAACCTAATTTAAGGTTCAAATATAAAAGTGAAAAAGAGGGGGTGTCTGTTAACCTAACAAACTATATGTGGCTATTTCAGACCCACTACACCAACAGAGATTTGAAGTAATTCTGCAGCACCATGATGCCCTCTTTCAAACTCCATGTAGTTACATGTAGAGGATAAAGTCAGTCGCAGTAACTCTTTGCTATAAACTGTGCATTCTCTCTTTCTCTTTCTTTTTTGTTTGAAGTGTGTGCATGTTAGTACATGTAAGTTCCTCCTGTTCATAAAGAAAGAAACTGTTCAGCCTCTGACTACTGTCAATGTTCAGGAAGTTGTAAAAAAGTCTGGAAAAAAAAGTTGAGGTCAGGGCTCTGTGCATGCCATCAACTTTTTCCATGCCAAACTTATCCAACCATGTCCTTATGGACCATTAGTTGTACGTACATTGTGCATAAATAGAAAAGGTTCCTCCCCAAACTGTTGCTAGAAAGTTGGAAGCAAACATTGTCCAAATGTTTTGGTATGCTGAAGCATTACGAGTTATCTTCACTGGAAGTAAGTGGCTGAGCCCAACCCCCTGAGAAACAGCTCCATTCCAATACTTTTGTCTATAGAGTATCTGAGGGTGAGATCATTTCAATTATTGAGACAGAACAGGAAGTGTAGACTATGCATCTCTGCAGCTGGCCAAAATGAATTAATTTACCACGTAACACATAAAATAAAGTAACAAGCCTTTCAGTTGAACAATGCATGCACAGACTGGTAACAAGGACCAGGAGAAACTAGGGTGTGACAGGCAATCAAGCTTGAGGGAAACACACACAAAGGGATGCAAAGTTACTGAAATAAAAGCAGAGCTGACTATATCAAAATAAAACAGGAAACAAATTTGAAATAGTTTGTTTGTAGTCATATAACAGAGTTACTGAAATATGTTTCTTAAACTTAAACTTCAAACCTTTATTGTCAGTATATTTTTACATACACTGAAATTCCTCTCTGCATTTAACCCATGACTGATTGAACACACACACGCAACGTGCAGTGAAACACACAGGAGCAGTGGGCAGCCATTTCAGGCACTTAGAGAGCAAAGTGGCAGGTTAAGTGCCTTGCTCAAGGGCACATCAGTTGGCTAATGGAGGGGGAGAAAATTGATTAATCATTCCACCCACACCCAAATTTTTTCCTGCCAGACTGGGGACCTGACCCTCAGCTTGTGACCCTCCGGTCACAAGCCGCATCTGTCAGAATGGGTCGGCGTCGCTGATGCAGAAAAATACTGAACCCCGATGCAGAGTCAAAAGGCGCAGTCAGGCGAGACAGAGGACCAAAAACAATAGTCTTTAATTAAACGGCAAACTCAAAAAGCTCACACTTATAGTGGCCTGGGAACAACAAAGAACTATGGCTAAAATTTCTGGCAAAACTTGACATGGCTAAGGAAACCTGGCATGACATGGATTAAATGCAGACACTCTGACCAAGGTGACTGGGAAGACAAGGACTAAATAGACATGATAACGAGACACAGGTGACACACATCAGGAGGGAGAAAGCAATCAGGAAAACCAAAAGCAAAGTTACAAGAAAACAGGACACACAGGGGAAGTGACGCTTTTCAAAATAAAAGCGGACATGACAAAAACCTTGAACATAATACATGGAAACACATGACAAGACAAACATGAAACATGGCACATGGACTGAAATCAAAAGACAAAGCATAACCAGAAACCAGGCATGACAGCATCTCCTTGTGATGTGTGAATCCCAACACTGGGTTAGCATGGTAGTGGCAGCATTTTGCTCAAAGCACTGTTGTGCAGCCTCAGAGAGCTGACTGGAGAATCTTCAGTCTTTTTTTTTTTTTTTTATTTGTTTTATGTTAAGCTACAGTAAAATCAATACTTTCAGTATCTATGTTTCAAGTTAAAAGCTTTCTAGTGGCTCAAACAGTATAATTCCTACCTTTGTTGGTTGAAAAAAATGGTCTTGAAAAAATCTTGTCTCTGTTTTTGTATTGATGGAATTGGTTATGAAAACTTCATTATTCTGAATTCCCCACTGAATGTTTATAACTGCTCTTAATTTGCTGGACAGCTCCAGAGTTCACAGCAGTTAAACCTCTGTAGTGGCAGCCTGCAGTAATGTGCTGTAATGTCAAAGATTACACACTACAAGACCCTTAAATGGATCTGTAAACAATCCCTTGTGCATAATTGCCAGGTATAATTGACCCATATGTCACAAAATAAGTTAATGTGTTTTTTAATGTGTTATGTGCTGCTAAAGAAGTTAATGTTTGGAATCCACTTATTGAATTGGTCTAAAAACCTGGCTGTATTATTACACTGATACAACAACATCACTCTCTCTCAGACACTCACATTGCGATTGTTATTGATGTGTTCTTTCTTCATAACAGATTGTCACATAATCCACCCCCTAATTCCAAACAATCCCTCTCCTCTTTGTGCCAATCAGAGCAGAAAATTGTTAGAAAATGGAATTTAAACAAATAACTGTGCCAGCATCAGTCACAACAGCAGGCAGGAATGTGTGTTCTAATAGACTTAAATAGAAATGCATCAGGAAATATAAAAATATTAGATGAAGAAAATATGTTAGCTCTCATCTTCTTGTGTATGATGGGAGCATTGAGCTGTCTGTAAGGGGGTTTAGGACAGAAGAGGATAAAGGCAACTCTAAGCTTATTAAAACACGAAGGTGTTGAATAGTCAGATTATAAGAACTCCGCCCTAATTTTGCAAGCAAAGCAGAAACATTGCTGTCAGTACCAACCAGATATGCCACAAACGGGTTTAAGCTTCTATCATCGTTCAGCAGGACACTTTTTCCATTTTCATTATCTCTTTCACACAAGTCAGAGGGAAGACAAAACCTCTCAAGGCAGCTGACTTAGTTTGGTTGATTTTTGTCTGTTTGACTCTTTGCCATTGTCTCCGTTCAGTCTCATCTAAATCACACGTTTCAACAGCTAACAGCAGTTAATGTCTCAGTTAGCTATGTCTGTAGCCAGAGGTGGCCATGAGGGCAGCTGCTATGACATAGACAAATAATTACTGAAAACTCTTCTTTGAACTTCTGGGATAAGGTTGCAGTGAAAGACAGGAGAGCTGCAGCTTTCGGGCTCCAACAGTACACTCCATTATGGCTACTATGTGCCTACTCAATAACACCCTTTTGATCCTGTCCCTTCCAGAGTATATTGTATGTCACTTACAGCTTTTTATCCAGTGGAAGCATAGTTGGTTGTAAATACACTATATGGACAAAAGTATTGGTACACCTGACCATGATTTTAATGACAGCTAATTCTAAATATATAAACATTAATATGGAGTTGATCCCCCCCATTGCAGCCATAATGATGCATGGTCTTTACTCACAAAAGTTAGTCACAGAGTTCCCTGAGGTTCTATGCTTGGGACAATGCTATTCTCCCTTTATATGCTCCCTATTGGTGGTATTATCAGGAAACATTCCATACATTTTCACTTATTATGTGAGATGACAGACAGTTATACATGTCATTGAAACCAGGTGAAGCAAATCAGAGTTTAGTCTTAACGACATAAAAACCTGGATGACTTGCAATTTTCTATTTCTAAATTCAGACAAAACTGAAGCTATTGTTCTGGGTCCAAAACACCTTAGAAACAAATTATCCAATGATACAGCATTGGCTCTAGATGGCTTAGCCTTGGTCTCAAGCTCCACTGTATTACACTGTGTTATTTTTGATCAGGACATGTCCTCTAACTCATAGATAAAACACATTTCAAAGACTGCATCAGCCCATGCATTTATTACCTGCAGGCTGGATTATTGTAACTCCCTTTTATCAGGTTGCCCCAATGAGTCTCTAAAGACTCTGTGCTGCTGCATGATTACTCACAAGAACCAGCATTAGACATAATATCTCTCCTGTACTGGCTTCATTACATTGGCTACCTTTAAAATCCAGGATAGAGTTTAAAATTCTTTTCCTCACATGTAAAACCCTGAACGGCCAGGCACCATCATATCTTGAAGAGCTGATAGTTCCCTATTATCCCACCAGAGCTTTACATTCCTAAAACTTGTGGTTCCTAGAGTTTCTTCAAAAATAGATTGGGAACCACAGCCTTTAGTTATCAAGCTCCTTTACTGTGGAACCATCTTCTGGTTTGGGTCCTGGAGGTGAGCACCCTCTCTATGTTTAAGAGTAGACTTAAAACTTTCTTTATTGATCAAGCTTATAGTTAGGGTAGGCCTAGGCCGGCCCCTAGTTATGCAGCTATAGACTTGGACTGCTCTCTCTTCCTCTCCCTCTCCTTCTGCACACATTTATGTCCCATTAATGCATGTTACTAACTCAACTTCTTCCCTGGAGGCCTTGTGCTTTCTGATTATGCAGGTTCCCATACTTCATTATCACTATCTATAGTTCCAATACTTCTGGTATTATTGCTGTTGCTACACATGTCATGTTTGTGTGCTCCTTCTCTCGTCCCCCACTCCCAACCCTCTCTCTCTCTCTCTCTGACAAACAGCCTCATACCACAACTGAATTAAATAATAAAAAGGTTTATCCCAATACTTTTGTCTATATAGCGTATCTTGGTGTGTATAGTGTATCTAAGTTGGTGTTTACAGAAATGTAACCTCAGAATAGGTGTGCATGTGTATATATGTGCTTGCTTGACTGTGTGTCTGTATTTTACCATCTGTTAATTGTGCACATGCATATGTGTATCTGGTTGTGTGTATTCTTGTGTATGGGTGTATCCAGATGCTTCATGTTAGATGTGGGAGAAACATGTAAAGAAGTCAATTGGCCCCCATCAGCATTTGGTGTTTACTACCAGATGCAACTTCAGAGTCTTACAGAAAGCTACAGAAGGTGTGAAGAAGGATATTTCTACTTGGAATTCTTTACCCACAATTTAGTTTTACCTTTAGGTACTTGTAGGAAATATTCTATATATATATAAATATTAAAATCTACATATGTAGACCAATAGGTGTCTTAAGATTTAGGAGATGTTCACTGTTTTAAGGGATGCTCGCTGTCCTTATTATAATCTTGTTGTTGTTTTAATGTTTCCATGCTGCATAGTGCAAAATTACTGATCTATGCCTCCATCCATCCATAGATTTGCTATCAACCCCGCCCTCCCTTGTATGATAAAACAGGAGACAAGCCTGTCACCACATGTTAAAGGACAATAGATCAGTAAATGAAATGCAATTACCAAGTGTAATTTCTTACACTACTCAATATTGCAAGAGGTCAATACATTACTGTAACATGTTACTAAAAAATGTGTTGCTGCCCCACTAAATATGTTGTAAATATTAATTTTGCCTAATATGTTTTGAAGATAATCTAATTACTGCCTGAATAACCGTAGTCTCTATGCCAGTCTACATTTAGTACAAATGTTGAGTAAATTGATCAGCTGCCATTTGGAATTATTTTGGAATAATATTAGATATTAATAGGTGTGCAAGAGTGTGAAGGTTGGTGGAAAAAACGTGGAGACATCCTTACAGCCAGCGTAGGGCCAACCTGCGTCATGCTGCAGCTCTGTCACAGCTGCCAGAAACGACCTGCTGCCATTCTGCCATTTTAATACAGGCAAATTAATGTATGCTTTGTTTTCATGCACTCATCTTTCTGTTTCAAGGCAACAGAATGACTACAACATTTTATCAAAGTTCATAAACAACATTGACCAGCAGATGGAGAAACTCCTCCCCAGAAAAACGTCAACATCAGTCATTTGACCATGTGCACTACATGTTTACAAGTGACAAAGCCTTCTAGTGGCTGTGGTAAAAGGAGGAAGTTAAGGGGTGTTTCTATAGAATGACTAAGGAAGAGGTCAGAGTGGGTGGACGGGTCAACAAAATGTCACAGTTACTGAACAATCAACACAAACAAGATAATTAAGTAAGATTAAGAAACCCTAACCCTGTCTGTCTAAAGGTTATTTCAGCTCAAACTACGGCTTGCTTCAAACTAACCTGGTTTTGTAATATGGAAGTCTCATGTCGTGCTTCAGATCAGCGTTGACCCTTTCCTGGTGACCTTTTTGAAATGTCTGACAGCAGTGTGAGCTTCCTCTTTTCTAAGGAATTTTTAAGGAATTTTGTGCATGGTGTCAAAAACTTTTCAAAAAGGCCTTGGAACACGCTTACTCATGCAGTTCTTGCAGTTTTGTTTTTTTTTTTTGGTTCCAGCTCTTATCAAAAGAAGCTCTACAGGGATCCAGATCTGGAAACTGCCCGAAAGTTACTCTGATGTATTGAGGTGTTGTGTATGTGTCTGGGGGATTACTTGTCTGTTACCTTGAGCAGGTCATTCTTAGGTAGCCTCTTAACTCATCAAGATTGTATTTTTGCCTCCAGGACTTGAGTTCAGTAAATGCTTTCAGTTCATCATTCTGGTTAACTCTCAAAACAGTAGAATGACATTTTTACTGGTTGTTTAAAAGTGAAAATATTCTCAGATTTTATATTAATGTAGCAGCTGACTGAAATGCAAGAGCCAAAGCTTGTTGAGACTTTTCATTCAAAGTAACGTATCACCATAGAATCAAACTTTAGTTAACTGAAGGGCACAGGAAGGAGAAAATGATGAAAAGTCAAACGTGTTTGTGTGAGTGCATGTGTGTTTGTCTCTTTTCATTCTTCCATTCTAGTTGTCTTAAGGTTTTGGTCTTCCTCTCCTCTTTCATGGCTGCTCGTCCCACTGTTGTGGCAGCACAGCTTGAATCTTCCGCTTCAGCTCTTTTTCTCTTTTTTCCTCAAAGCCTGGGAAAGATCGATAAGCCAGCACACACAGCTTGATGAGCCAGCCTAAGAAGTGTCTTTCGGGAAACTTTAAGGGGTAGCTGGCTCGCTGCCTTGTACCTGCCATCCCATAATTCCTGAAGCCGGCGGGGAATTAAGGAGACATGGTAGGGATAAGGACCGTCCATATTTCAATATATTCAGCTTACGAGTTTCTTTGAAATTTAAATCCATTTTTAGCTTGAGGAGGCAGTCAAGCCAGTTAAGAAGTAAAAGAGAATGATAATTCATTACCAGATGAATTACAGTGCTTACATCTACCAAACCCTCTGCTGTTACACTTTGCCAAACACACCAAACCCCCACTGACTCAATAATGCAGACACATTTTTTTTTCTAGTAGTTGGCCCACAGCCGAGACAGTCTATTTTTCTCTCTCACGTTCCTGTGATGAAATTAAGGCTGACTCCTACTCATAATGTGCAACTCTTCACCAAACTTAGGTAAGATATACATGATAAAAAGGTTGAACAAACTTATAACTTTAAATTAACTTAAATTAAATTAAATTATTCTGGCACGTCTCAGTGGGTGTGATAAATCAACTTAAAAATAAAAATATCAAGTGACATGCAAAATATAAAGTGAAACCAAACACATTATCTGTCCTGGTTTGAAGTATATGTTTAGTTAGTTTCCTGTTTTATTTTGTAGTTGTTCTGTCCTTGTGTCTGGTTTACCTTTTCATTTCCTGTCTGTTTTCCCTCCTTATGATTGCTCCACCTTGACCTGTGCCTAGTCACCCCTGTCTTTATATACCTGTCCTCTCCTTGTGTGTTTTGTCAGTTCATTTGTGCTTCCAAGCTCCATGCAGCTCCTAGGTTTCCTTGTGATCCTGTGTCTGATGTTTTTTTTGTTTTCTGTGATCCCTGTGCTCCCCTGTGTTTGCCTTGTTGGATTATCTCTTTATTTGAACAATTACTACTTGGACTCCAGTCACCTAGTTTGTCTTTTTGGATTGTTTTCTTCTTTGAACAACTTTTACCTGAACTCCCAGCCACTTTCTGTTGCTTCTGTTCTTTTGAGTAAGTTCACTTAAAGTCTCTTTGTTCACCTATTCCTCATGTTAAAGTCTGCATATTGGTTCCTCCATTTTGTAACTCTTAACATGATCTTACACCATTATCATACATAAGAGCCTAAAATGTAGACTTTTGAAAAGGAAATTTCTCATTTAAAATTCTACACAAAATACCAAATGACATGACAAAGTGAAACAAGTTTGCTTGAAATTTTTAAAAGTTATTTAAAAATGAAAAACAAAAAGGGTGGTGCAGTGGTTAGCACTGTCGCCTCATAGCAAGAGGGTTCCAGGTTCGAATCCCGCTCTGGGCCCTTCTGTGTGGAGTTTGCATGTTCTGCCATGTGCCATGGCCCATCATGTGCCTGCATGGGTTTTCTCCGGGTACTCTGGCTTCCTCCCACAATCCCAAAAACATGCACATTAGGTTAATTGGCTACTCTACATTGCCCCTAGGTGTGAGTGTGTGCGTGTGTGGTTGTCTGTCTTTGTGTGTCAGCCCTGTGATTGATTGATACTCCGCCTCTCGTCCCTAGTCAGCTGGGATAGGCTCCAGCCCGGCCATGACCCTGATGGATAAGCGGTATAGAAAATGGATGGATGTTTTGAAAAACAAAAAATGTAACGTACATAAGTATTCACACCCTTTGCCATGACACTCAAAATTGAGCTCAGGTGCATCCTGTTTCCATTGATCATCTTTCAGAGGTTTCACAACTTGAGTTGAGTCCACCTGTGGTAAATTCAGTTGACTGGGCATGATTTGGAAAGGCACATCCCTGTCTATATAAGCCCTCACAGTTGACAGTGTATGTCAGGGGCACAAACCAAGCCATGAAGTCAAAGGAATTGTCTGTAGACCTCCGAGACAGGATTGTGTCGAGGCACAGATCTGGGGAAGGGTACAGAAAGATTTCTGTGGCATTAAAGGTCCCAAAGAGCACAGGGGCCTCCATAATCTGTAAGTGGAAGAAGTTTGAGACCACCAGTACTCGTCCTATAGCTGGCCGTCTGACTAAACTGAGTGATTGGGGTAGAAGGACCTTAGTCAGGGAGGTAACCAAAGACCCAATGGTCACTCTGACCGACAGAGCTCCAGTGTTGCTCTGTGGAGAGAAGAGAACCTTCAAGAAGGACAGCCATTTCTGCAGCACTCCACCAGTCAGGCCTGGATGGTAGAGTGGCCAGAGGGAAGCCACTCCTCAGTAAAATGTATATGAACGCCCGTCTGGAGTTTGCCAAAAGGCACCTGAAGGACTTTCAGATCACAAGAAACAAGAAAAACTCTTTGGCATGAATGACAAGCATCATATCTGGAGGAAACCAGGCACTGCTCATCACCTGGCCAATACCATTCCTACTGTGAAGCATGGTGGTGGTGGTATCATGCTGTGGGGATGTTTTGTGGCAGCAGGAACTGGAAGACTAGTAAGGGTCAAGAGAAAGATGACTGCAGCAATGTACAGAGACATCCCTGCTGACAACCTGCTCCAGAGTGCACTGGACCTCAGACTGGGGCGAAGATTTATCTTCCAACAGGACAAAGACCCTAAACATACAGCCAGCATCACAAAGGAGTGGCTTCAGTACAACTCTGTGAATGTCCTTGAATGGCCCAGCCAAAGCCCAGACTTGAACCCTATTGAGGATCTCTGGAGAGATCTGAAAATGGCTTTGCACCAACGCTCCCCATCGAACCCCATGGAGCTTGAGAGATTCTGCATTGAAGACTGGGATAAAAAAAAATAAGTGTGCCAAGCTTATAGGATCATACTCAAAAAGACTTGAGGCTGTAATTGCTGCCAAAGGGGCTTCAACAAAGTGTTGATCACAGGGTGTGAATACGTATGTACATGTTATATTTTAGGTTTTTTTATTTTTAAGAAATTTGCAAAAATATATATTCAAGCAAAGTTGTTTCACTTTGTCATTATGGGGTATTTTGTGAAGACTTTTGAGGGAAAAAATGAATTTAATCCATTTTGGAATGAGACTGTAACATAACAAAATGTGCAAAAAGCGAAGCGTGTGAATACTAGATTTGTGGTTTGCTGAGGAATAAAGAGAAGGTGGGTAATACGAAGAGCTACTGTCAAAGTGGTGTGTCAACGAGTGTGGTATTAGATGAGTTTTAGATGAGGTCATCTGTCTGAATATTGTTTCCTTTTGTGAATGTTAGCAAAAATGGTGATAGAAATAATCGCAAACCTGATGGAAAATGCTGGGAACATAATACACTTGATTTTCTCCCCTCCGGATGTTAGAATCACTGTGCCTGGAATAATCTTTGCATGGTGTTGTTTTTTTTCCCCTCCCAATCCAAAATGTTTTATGAATCCACATCTCCTGCTACACTGAAAGTCAGTTTTCAGTATACCCAACTAAAGGTTTTAAGCTTCCACAGGACTCTTGACCTAGCTGTATTGGATCATGTCTGCTTGTATGTACAGTGCATGTATTACCATGAGGTTTAAGGCGAGCACAGAGAAACTTTCCACCTTCAGCAGATAAATGTGAAAACGGACTTCTAATATCAAATTCTGCACAAGCATCACTGTGGACAATGAAGCTCAAACATCTTAAGTAAATAACAGAACAAGAAAAAAACATTTGGGTCAAGGGCTTTAACAGCACAAACCTGCTGAAAAGATAGCTTTGCCAGATATCTCAACAATGTTGAGATATGGTTGAAATTTTTTAAGTTTTCAGTTAAGTTGAATTCAATCTATATTTATGATTACCTTTGACAGATGGTTCAGGGGCATGTTATTATGTACAATTTAAAAAGAACAAAACAAAACAAAAATTACAAACAAAATTTTCTCTGAGCATGTCTCAAGTAGTAAAACCCAAATTACATCAAAAGACTTACGTGCCACTCTCTGATTGTATCCATCAGCCACAGATCCAGAGCCAGAACTCTCAATTTCATACTAAACAAGCTGTAACTTTAGAACTTAACTCAAAAGCTTTTTTGTTGTTGATTTACTTTGTGGTGACAAACAAAATGGCAAAAAAGGCAATGACGAAGCAAAAATATATATATGTAAAATCAATCTTTGTTTAAGGAAGAACAACGTTGGTCATCACACTTTTTAGCACTGTCATTAGCCTTAAGTGTCCGGTAGGAGAAATGATAAGGACTGTCAAAAATGTCTTGTCCACTAGTGACAACCATCCCCTTCATGGTGTTGGTAGTCACACACTATGTGGTTGGTTTTTTAAATGAATTGAAAAAACTGAACCACAACCTTACACATCTCCTGCATCTAAAGAATGTGATTAGGCAAAATCTTCAAAATGCTTGTGTATCATTTATAACCAAAGAACAATAACAATAAATCAATGGCACGCACCCCCATCTTGGTGAAACAACCACATGTTGTATCCTGACAAAGAAAAAAACTTTAAGTATTAATATCTGAGCAAACTACAGCTCTTATATCATACTTATATCATGTATAATGGCAATAGATGTTTCATTATAAATCCACTGGTTAATTCTGAAAAACATTTTTTAATGACCTCTACAGAGCAAGATCTAATGGATGTGACAACCTCCTAATCTTGATTATTACACAAAACAATACAGGGAGGACCCATAACAGATACACTATGTATCTAAATTGTACAGTATTTTTGGTGTATAGTTTGTGTACACCAGAAATAGTGCTATCATAGATAAAAACACATGCTGTGAAAAAATGATATATTTTATTCTGCTGTACTCCATTTTCCTGAAAACATAAGTATAAAGGTCTGATTATGATAGCCCACTCACTGCTCAATGGTTTGTTTGCATGTCTTTGATAATCATAAAGGGCGCATACAATTAGTAAGTCAATTAAATCAGTATTAACAAATGAAAACAGTGTGCAGCACTACTGGCTGAGATACCTTTTTTGAGCTGTGGGCCTTCATGTTGAGCCATGACATCATCCTGACAGATTAGACATGAGGTGATCTCCCAAGGTTTCTATAATCAGAGTTGACTTCTTATGCTTTTAAAGAGATGGTGATGACCTTGTATGATGAAAGGAATGACCGTGATTTGAATGTCTGATTTCCATTCTGAACAGTTCACATGTGTGTTTTGTTGAGCAGTCCATGCTGCGCTTACCTCCAACCTTACTTAACTGTGTAATCTAACACATTTTAGCTCTTGAATGGCAGACCTGTAAAGTCAATTTGGAAAAATGTTATAACAGAGTATTCAGATTTTACATTTATTGTACAGACAGACACATAATAATCTAATTTTTTTAATTTCTAAGACTGCTAGAAATAAGAGCAGGAGGAGGAGGAAGAAGAGGACGACAACAACAACACCAGCTCCAGTGTAGAGGACAGTACAATCCCTTACCAGGACTCTGAGGACTCCTCCTCCTTCCCCTCTTCCTCTGAGGAAGAGGCAAGCAGACACGAGAAACAGGTGCCACAACAGCATGAGGCCAAAAGAGTCATGCAAACCCAGGCATGCAAGGTTGTGTTGAGCCACTAAATAGCAGAAGAAAATTCACCACAGATTGCCTGAGAATGAAAATCTGGATGCCCTCGACACTAGAGTGAGATTGAAATTAAGGTCTTGTTTTAGGTACAGACTTTTAGGTACAGTCTCCTCCCCACACAGGATATTCAGACTTCAGACAGGAAAGTAAAACATGCACCTTTGCCTTTTCTGAAGAAAGCAGTTATTCTTTGTGGAGAAGTATTTTGAAGGCTGCACTGATGTGAAGGCAGATCAATAAACTTTCTTGGTGAGTAATTAATTCCTGTGCAAGACCTAATATCTTGCAGCGCTGACTCTGCTTTGGAAAAAAGAAAATAGTTCTTGTATTTCACGCTTTTTCAGTTTGTCTATAGCAGTTGGCTACAGTGACAAACTTCAGTACAAACTATTTCTTCTTCTTTTTTTTTTTTTTAAATTTCCAAGACACACATTTATCTTCTATGTGAAGACCTGTCTTTCCAGGCAGCGTAATCCCTTCTGAACACACATACCTGTCATCTGGAAGACAGAGATAAGTTATGCTTAACAGCTATAGTGTGTATATTTAAATGCATGGTTCTGGTGTGTGTGTGTGTGTGTGTGTGTGTCTGTTTGTCTGTGTATGCACAGCAGGGGGGTCTAACTAGTGGAGCAGACTTAAGTGGTGCTCAGCATGAGGTTCCTATCAGGCTTCTTGGCCAGGACTCCTTCTTCTTGGTTTCACACATATGCCCTGTGGTTCCTGTAGCTCCTAAAATCTGTATTAGACAATAAAAGTTGTTTGCAGAAAATGCAGCGTTGTAACATGCATCTCTTGCTGCATCAAAATAAACAAGTGTTGTGCAGAGATAATATGAATGCACCTTAAAATATATACTATAATTTAGGTCTGGCAATGCCTCCCATTGAGACATTTCATTATGTTTCTTAATATTCCATGATCTAATGCAAAAGTGATACAGTCGAATTACTTACAATTGATACACTGTAATTCAACAGTGGTCGACGTGCAGTGGTTAGTGCTGTCACCTCATAGCAAGAGGGTTCCAGGTTTGAATCCCGGTCTGGGCCCTTCTATGTGGAGTTTGCATGTTCTCCCTGTGCCTGCGTGGGTTTTCTCCGGGTACTCCCATAATCCCAAAAACATGCACATTGGGTTCATTGGCCACTCTATCAGTTCTCCAATTGAATGGCAACCAGTCCAAGTTGTACCCCGTCTCTTGCCAGTTGCCAGCTGACAAAATAAATTAAAAAATTACCAGCGTGACGGATAAAGCAGTATAGAAAGTGGATAGATGGGTGAAATGACATTATGTTATTCATCTAAATATCAAGTAGTAAATTTGAAATGCCTTGAATAATTATGTGTGCTGTGTTAACAATAGTAAACATGTGTAGTCCTGTACAAGGTTAAAATATGAATAAAAAAGCAAAATTGCTGACTTGATAATGTGTTTTCTGGTTCATTGTCGTCTTTTGAATCTTATATTTTCAACAATGTTCAATGTCCCTGTGTACCTGTATATAATGCAGCACTCATGCCATATTGTTCATACCATAATTACAATCATCCAAGATGGAAAAAACGATAACATCAATCAGCTAATGAAAAGAGACTAATAGGAGTTATGCTAAGTTTCCCCTCCCCAAATATCAAGCTGAATTTGGTATGGATATGAGGTTGTGTATCTCTGCCTCTAAATTGTTTTTCCAGTAAGTATTGGTTAATCTTTACACCACATATACTATCTACCTGCACAAAGATCTTCTTTCTTTTTTTCTTTTATTTTGTAGTTTATTACTGTGCTGTAGTTTATCATACCTCTTGTGTCTTTTTACATTTTATTGAGTTACCAAATCTTTTGAGAATGAAATTAATCACAAATTAATCCCTTTAAAATGATAAAATTAAAACTGCTATTTATGTAATGATGATGTAAAATGTTAGCAATTCAATGCACAAATGTAAACAAATACATACAATACATAGTCTTTCAGAATTCCAATTATAGCAACCTGTCATGTTTATTGCATGTATGTTTCTGTCTCTCTCTCTTTCATCCTCTCTGTCCTGTCTATCTCTTCTTCTTCTCCTTCACCCAGCCGACCATCAGCAGGATGGTTCTCCCTTGTGAGTCGGGTCCTGCTCAAGGTTTCTTCCTGTTAAAAGGGAGGTTTTCCTTGCCACTGTCTGCTTGCTTGGGGGTTCAGGTTCTGGGTTTCTGTAAAGCACCTACAGACAATTTTGGTTGTAAAAGGTGCTATATAAATAAAATTGAAATAAAACTAAAATAAATTCTTTGTATTTTCAGAACTGAATTGCGTCAGGTCAAGTTTATTTCAATCAATCCTATCATCATTTGTTTTTCCGACCAATAAAGTGAAACAGTTATTGGAAGTTTGGTCAGATTATATAGCATAGAGTTTTACAGGCAGACAACATTGACAGTGACACTGATTACTGACACATGGATGAATTTAATTACCTTTACCTGAACTGGAGACTCAATGTCTTGGCCTAACCTTCTTTCCATAAAGGCTAGAAAAGCTGCACATTATGATTTTCACTAATTAAGCAGATATGCATCATCCGAACTACTTCACACTTCATCGGCAAATCAACTTCACATTTGGTGGGCGATTCAATGAATAGTTCTCAAGACACACAGACAGGCAGACAGACAGAGATTCCTTTATATTTACATTTTATTAGATTTTATGTGTGCTGTACCTGGTCCCTCAGGCTTGTTTTGTGAGAAAAGACCTGACAGAGATGGAGTGTGGGTGAGAGAGATGACTTAAAATACAATATTGTGAATCTAATTAAATCAATTGTAAAGTGATGGGCAAAAGTGTCAGGGTCAAATATTGAGATCCAGTACCATATTCACACACTGATGACTGATTACAGCTTTGATGATAGGTAGTTTAAATGATATTGAGCAAGGATCTCCGGAGTCAGTTCACACAATCATTACGCGGGCTTTTTTGATTGGTTATTATCGATTGTATGATAAATCTTTGACTGCGTGATGCATTTTTTTAAATAGGTTTAACTAATCCAGTGAGCTCCAGGGCTTTCAAAGGTTGCCATTTATTTCCGTATTTACTCAATGCTGATGCATGCTGTGAAGAAAGCTGCTTTGTGAACCTCTTGTCTCTGTTTCAGCTACACTTCTCAGATATGCCACCAATTAAGTACTGTTGCCCAAAGTGTTTTTGCCCTCAGTATGTTATTCATTAGTTGCCAAAATCCTGTCCTAGTCTTTCTTAAATAACTTTAACTTATATTAAAAAATTCTTACATTTCTGACAATTTCACATGCAATACTATGACTTTTGGACTGTTATTAACCTTGTATTAAAAATAAGTCAACTTAAGTCAACTTAAGCCAACTAGCATTTGGTCACACACTCTCCTGTGTGTGTGACCCATCAAGACATCACGTGACTCAGATTTTTCTTGCTCAGTGCATCATCACTAGTCTGCTACAAACATATCCCTAAGTTAAATTCATGTGCCAGCTGAAGAGATACCCAAATTTGAAGAGATACCTGGATGGGTACCCAGATTTCCTTATCTAAGATTTCTTTATCTAAATAAAGTGTGATATAAAAACACATAGTGGGACATCATGGAGATTGTGCGCCATAAAGTAGTTAAAATGAGTGCTAAAGAGAATAAAAAATTTATGGTGGACATTTTCTTAACTAGCCAAGGAGGTTTTGTCAAAATTTGAATTTGTTTCCTCCAAGTTTTTGTATATCAAGGACAACTCCAACTCTTCCATATTTGTGTGAAACTGTGAAAGCCAGAGTTTCTAACTGAGCACAGCTGCATATGTGTGTCTGGACAAGTAACGTCCAAAATGACAAACACAGATTCCTGCCAATGTCTTTTTCATTAAATAGACATTTTCTGCTGGACTGGAGTACTTAGGCTAATTTACCAGAACTCTCAGAAAAGTCAAGAGCCAGCTGTTAAGCTGTCACTTCATTTATATTTACATCAATTTACACATAAACAGGGGAGAAAGGATTTCTGGATGAAGAGTTCATTGCGGGAAGGGCAGCTGAGGAAACATTTCCTGGATTTAGACGATTAAAGGGACAAGACAAAAGACAAGACAAAGAAAACAAGGAGTGTCCAGCAAAAGATTTTTGAAATTTTTTTTTATGAATTTAATTACAAGGGTGAGAGCTGAGGAAATCTCAATACCCACTGAATATTTTACTGTGTAATCCAGCGTTTTCACAAACTCTTATGAAGGCAGGTTTATTAATATGAGCATGACAAAAACTATCCTATCCTAAGTTAGAGGAGCAAAATCTAGTGAAGCCAGGAGCTTGCAAATAGGTTTGCACATATTTACTATTTTCTCAGGCATAAGACAGTGCTTTTCTGTGATGATGGTAATGAGGTTATTACCAGTGGCTGGTGGCCATGTTGGAGTAAAAGCTCTCCATTCTAGATCATTTTGATCTATTAGCCTTATTGGACACCAGTCAGATCTTACACAATGGCTATTAAAGGATTTCTCTTTCAGCAAAATGTTCCTCTTTATCCATGTACTGTATTCTCTGTTTTCTTAAAGGACTGAATGCATTTTGTCTGCGTTCAGACATGAGAAGTAAAAGGATGTCGGGGGATACTTTAGTTAGTCATACACACATTAGGAGAAGGCTCTTTTTATTGACTTGTGAAACTTTCTGACACTTGCAAGATGCTAGTAAGAAACAGCCTAATAAGGCTGCATCATCAAAGAATAAAGAACAATAGAAAAGTGAAAGGTTGTTAATTTCTCTTATTTTGTCTTGCTCTGCTGGCTGTGCCCTCCAGGTCAGCTTCTAATTAGCAAATAAGAAATGCATATCCTTCACTAAGAGAGGTTAGACCAGAGAGTCTGCTTGCGGTTTTCTTAAAATGGACAGTGCTAAAGTGTATTCTGTATCATTTCTCATCATCGCAGCCTGAGAAGCAAAGAAAACCAGGCAGCTATTGATCGCCATCATTGATTAGAACAGTTGTGCGGCTCTAAATGCCATAGGGGAGACTACAGGGTAATGAACAATTAACCAATTAACTAAATGTCTTTATTAACTTAAGATGTTAAAGCCTTTTTTACTGTTTACCATATAAGTAAACTGTCCATTTATCACAATCATTATGTATTTAAATCCAATATATGGTTGACAGCTCTTATAATTATACAGTGTTACATGCACTAAATGTTTTTGCAGCAGTCAGACAGTATTTTCTGTACCTGAAAACAATCACAATCCACTAATTAAAATTCATCACTTGTCTGTGGAGCTACTCAATATTTATTGATGTATTTGGATGCTTATTAGCTGTCATCAGTGCAACAGCTTTCCTTCTTGTTGTCCACAGAAAATTAGATAACAAATTTTGTTAATTTAGAATTTAGCACATTGTAAAACAATAACAGTTTGTAAAATTATTAATGTCATAACACTTTACCCAGTGGACTTAATGATGACTTCACCTTAAAATGCTTTTTGTTGAAGATTGTTTGTAGTCTAAGTAACAAGTATTTGCATTCAATGTGTGATCTTAATAATGTCAGTCAGTCAGGGCCAGAACTAAGAACCTTTGTGCAGAGAAAAATACTTTAATACTTTAAATTGCTTTTAATTGGTCCCTGTATATAGAAACATGAGATAAGAAAGGTTTTTGGTTCCCAAATAATTGGGTTCAGCTCCTAACTGTTTTCTAACTATCCAGTTGTGTATGTTATGGAACTGAATTTGTACATTTTTGATTTTAAGAAGAGTCTGTGCTGAAATGTGTAAGTCTGTATCTTTGTTAATGTGAGTCAAATAAACAAGTGAATTGTGAGTATGTTCTCTGTGTTGACTTTTTTAAGAAGGGCTTCCCTTCCATAAAGTTTTGAGTGTGCTTTGATGTATTTTGGGCACATTTAAATATTGGGGGTGGGATGTTTCTCTCCTATATGTGTTATAAATACAATGTAAATCTTAATTTTACATTACAATAATTGAGGTGTTACAAAACCAAATGGACCACCTGCAAAATAATGGGTGAAGACAGAGGAGTAATACATTTTGGCTGCAGATTTTCAGGCATAATGGCAAGAAATTTTCCATCAAGGGTTACACTCATTGGGTGATATAGCCTTTTTTAGAGGTTTTTTTTTTTTTTTTTTTTTTTTAGATGCTCAGTCCTTTGTTTAGTAGTGGCGCCTCACTTTGCCAATTTAAAAACAGCTATTGTCTTGTAACCGAGACAGGTTTTGAACTTCCTGTGGGTGAGAATGAACACCTAAGAGTCTGTCCATTCTTGATTAAAAGCTCTGTCTTTGTCTATTTTTCTCTTTTTTTAGAGCATGTCATGTGAAATTACTTTTCTCAGACCTACATACTTCTGACCGTCTCTCCCTTTGTGTATCTGTTCAATGACTCAAGCAGCGAAATGCACAGATTTGATTGGATGAACAGCATTACATGAGATGATTTACAGTGAGTTTCCTGGGCCGCTAGTACAGGCTAGAAATGCTTGGCAAGTTAAAACAGAAAGTAAAATTCTCAATAAAATCACAGTAATTTATCAGTGTGTGCTGAGAGCATGACGTCTGGAGCTGGGTTGGCCTGTTACACTGTGATACTATTATCTGTTATCTACTGCTAATTCTGTTATCTGGCCATTCCAAAATCAATCCCACGAGTGCTAACATACACCAATCAGCCACAACATACTAAAACTGTTGGCATACTAAAGATGTTGGTGACCACAAAATGCAGGTGAGAGCTTTTTGGCAGCACAAGGAGGATCTGTTAAGTATTTGGTTGTGGTTAGTGTATATCATATCATTCACAAGCCACTGATTAATCTTAATTTAACACTGTGCAAACACACCAGTATCACGAACACACAATAGGCTGCACACTGGGGAAAAAACAAAACAAAAACTGTAGCCACATTAAAGCAGTGATTCACAACCAGGAGATACTTCTGCTGTTGCCAGAAGGTATGCTGATTGTAATTATTACAGTGAGCTCAACTAACTTGAAAAAACTGAATTAATGATTTGATTTAAAAAACTACATCCAGTTAATCATTTCTGGTTCAGATTACTTACCTTTCAAATCTATCAAACCTCCACATTTTCAGTTATACATATAAATACTCTCAAACATGAGAAGTCATGGCAACTAAAACTGTTCTTTTATGACAATATATCTTTTTTATCAATCAATACTTGAAATGTTGGATTTATATATATATATATATATATATATATATATATATATATGTTCAGCAGTTAGAGTGTGTATTACTTAGAAATGGTACTTTTACTTAACTGGCCTCAAATAATTCCTTTTTTCCCCCCTGATGTTAACATTTTTAATGGAGTGAACAAAAAATATCAAAGTTATTTTCTTTAAAAAAAAAAAAAAGGCCCATCTTTGTTGGACTATAACAAAATAAGCTTGACAAGGACGAGTCCTTTGTGTGTAAAACAAGCCCAAAAGCCAGCCAGCACAACTAAAAAATAAGAAAAACAGATCTACAAAGGCTCATGAGGTCAGATCTGTGTGGACAATGTCAGGCTTCTTATTGCAAGAGCTTGGTTTTCAGGTTCCTCACACGCTGTGAGCAAGAGGGGGAAAATTCCATGAAGATGTGCGGCACTGCTTCGAACGTAAACCTTAGATGTTTTGGGAACTCTACGTTTAAGGCACAGAGCAGGTCAAAAAGGTAAGCAAAGGCAGTGGGAAGGTCTGGAAGGTCTTCGAGCACATTGGCCTCCTCCAACACCACTGCAATGTTGTTGACTGTTTGACGCCAGGCTGGTGCACCATCATCCACGAACACGGTGAGCACTCCCATTTGGATCTCTTTTGTCTGGGGGCCAGTGAGCTCCTCCCCCGTGCCGTAGGCGATAGTGCTTCAACAGACCCTCTCCATTTGTGCAGGCAAAAACACAAAATTTGCACCTCATAGGACAACTGCGACAAGAAATAAAAGTTCAGTTACTTGATCCACCTTCACCTACACTCAAAAATGTGCAGCATGTAAGACCCCCCATACACAAACTTGTCAGTACACCAGTTTATCAATTAAGTATTCAGATTCAAACTATGCAGTATAATACAAAAGCATCTTTCTAGTGTTAATCTATTTTCATTCAGCATGCAATTAACTTGCGGCGATGTTTAACTACACTGCATTACAGACAGAAAACTGAAAACTACTTTTAACCATGATTTATATAAAAGTGATAAATAAGATTCTTAAATAAATTCAGTATAATCCTGTTTACTTTAGCCTACCTTCACATGTCCGTGGCCAGGGGGCTGCAGCAAATCTTAATGTAGCAGAACTCCTGTTTCACAAGAGCAGCAAGAAGAGGCAGAGCAAAGTAAATCACCAGATTAACATACTGTGTCGGACACTCAAACACAGAGCGCGTTAACATGCGATCTCGGCGCACTAACTCTGACAGCCCTAAAGAAAGTTGCAAAAAGACAGAGCGCCACGGTAACCATAGTAACGCACACATATACACACACACACACACACACACACACACACACACCTGTCTGTCTACTGAAAGAACTGTACACAGCCGTGAGAGGGACACTCCAGACCCTAATGTTCCTAGCAGTGCATCACAAAGGCCGAAATGGTTCTTGTCCAATAAAGCTGTGCATCATTTCAAATACAGAGACAAATTTAGTATGATCTGCATGTAATGACTGTGAATCCTGACTTTTAGTACCATATTGAGCAAAACACTCACCTTCAAAAGGAAAAGTGTTCACGACGAAGAGATGGCGACAGCATGTGGAGGCGGTGTTGTTAAGATGAAGCCCCTGCAGATATGCATTGGAGACCCCGCACTTTGCACTTAACCAACACAGAGAAATTGTGCAAACTGACCTCAAATGCACAGTACTGAGGTTTGCTAACTCAACTTATTAAGTTAGATCAACTTTAGCAAGAAACTTGAAAAAGATAGTTGAAATAAATATGTTTATTGGTTTACAGTACAATTAAATGTTTTTTGTTTAGTTAGATGAAAAAATATGATGAGGTCAACAACTTTAAGTTTTAATTTTTACATTGTAGTGGTGTTGATGAAGAAGTACCTGGGTCTACTGGATTGGGCTGTAGGGTGCATCTTCATCAACACCACTATTTATGAACCGCTGCATTAGAGTTTTCAATTTGACAGACATATTCTGACATTGTTGGAAAGGACTGTTTTGCAGACAAGTGATAAAAATGAGCAATGAGAGTACCTGAGCAGCAGAGGTACAGCAGTTAGAGTGTGAAGTCAGAGCCATGATTGAGCTGTGAACAGTGGACGGGTGGGGAGCATTCATTCTGCTCTGTAATCCAGGTCCCTTTTCTCATTACTGTATCAACAATGAAACCACATTCTGAAATGATTCTCCCAGGTGACCTTGAATCTCCCATTACTTCCCCTTCAATTTGTATTCATCGGCAGTTGTGCCAAAGCCCGTCCAGCAGTTACTTCACACTACATCAAAATGCCATGTAGGGGCACAGCACCTTATCCCACCACTGAGGAGTACATGGGGGAGGGGGTGATGCAGAGATGGAGTGAGAAGATGAAACACAGGAGAGAGAGAGGTGGAAGGTGAACAGGGAGAGTATGAATATTGAATGCTTAATGTAATTTCCTTCATCTAAATATGTGTCCACACTGTGAAAGGATATCACCGGCAAAAAAAATTCACAAGGGGCCCAGCAGCAAATATTGCAGTATGGCCCATTCACCCCAACCTGCCCACCTCACTAAATGAAGTGACGCTATACAGTGTTGTGAATAATTACAACTGAATTTACTGTACTCTCTTAACCTTTTGTCCATTTAAGACTGAAATGAATACATTACATGGGCTTCTGCTTCATGTGCTTCCTCAAGGATTTCTTGTCGTGTCCTATGCAATCATGTAAAAAAGTGTTTAATGTTAGGTGTAAGTGATATTCAGTTTAACACTCGATGGTTATGTTTACTAGAACCGGAGTGATACTGGATGACTGGGGACTATTCCAATACAGATACTAAAATGTAAAAAGAAAAAAGAAATCATATCGATATATTAATATTCTTAGTAGTAAAATAAGAAATATTTTTTGTATGTATTGTCAGTGCTGACACAAACTTCACTATATTATACTTCACTATATTAGTAATATATTAGAATTACATAAGAATAACACATAAGAATAAAGAATTATGAAATTAATTTTACACCAGAGATGCTTGAAAAATACCAAGGTTGTACTGGGCATGATCGCACGTGACAAAACAAAGATTCATCTCCTAACTTTCATTTCATTTGAAAGTGTCTAACCACTGCTGCTACTTTTTAGAAAGCTTGATAATTAGATTGTTCTGTGTCAAATGGTTTTGTATTTTCATTCACAATAATTTCGCTTGTATGACCTCTTCATCATTTCCACATGTTCACCATGATAGTTTCACTTCCTCTTTGCTGTGGGTATTGTCATACTTTAAAACTAATATATTTTTCCTTTTGATAATATCCATGTTTCTGAATTTGTGAATGTGCTGTTTCTGAGATTGTTCTGTCATCTGTAAAGATGCATCCATTCAAAGATCATTTATATAAATGATCCACAACAACAGGGCGGCACGGTGGTGCAGTGGTTAGCACTGTCGCCTCATAGCAAGAGGGTTCCAGGTTCGAATCCCGGTCTGGGCCCTTCTATGTGGAGTTTGCATGTTCTCCCTGTGCCTGCGTGGGTTTTCTCCGGGTACTCCGGCTTCCTCCCACAATACCAAAAACATGCACATTAGGTTAATTGGCTTCTCTACATTGTCCCTAGGTGTGAGTGTGAGAGTGTGTGGTTGTCTGTCTTTGTGTGTTGGCCCTGCGATTGACTGGCGACCAGTCCAGGGTGTACCCCGCCTCTCGCCTGTAGTCAGCTGGGATAGGCTCCAGCTCCCCCGCGACCCTGACGGATAAGCGGTATAGAAAATGGATGGATGGATGGATGGATCCACAACAACATTCCGAGGCAGCTTCCTGATTAATTATTTTGAATGACATTTTTGGAATGAGCTAAGCAGTAAATGCACTGTGTACCTGCATGGCATTATGCAATCTAATACAATGGCCTTGCAATCAGAATCAGAATCAGAATTCCTTTATTTATCCCCGAAGGGAAATTCTTTACAACAAGTCTTATCATTGTGAAGCTTATTAACTTTAATTTTGTTGACATTTCAGAGAGTTGCTGATTCAACTCTATAGCAATTTTCAAGTTATATAGTGTTATATTTGTGTATTGCACTGAGAGATTTTTTGTATTATTCTATTCCTGCATGAGGAATGCATGCTGATGGTTGAGGAAGCAGAATTGGTACATTTAGTTTCATCATCAGCTTTGTGTGTTTATAGACTGAGCTGAAGTTGCAACCACCATCTCACCTGCTGTTTTCTGCTGAACTCCTCCACAGTAAATGATGATGCTTATGATGAAATGACTTTAGCCTGAGTTAGCCATGACCTCTAAGCATTCTTGGGATACTTTCTTGTCTGAACTTACTCCTCCATCCGACACAAATCAATTGTTTCCCTCCGAGCATTTGTCTGTTTGTATGTATTGACTGCACAACAGTTGAATTTAACACCAGAACATATTAAGGTAGCAGCAACTTTTTGCTCTCACTGAAACCTCAACCTCCAAAAAAATAAATCCAAACTGGACATTTAGCCTCATTTTTACATCTTTACTTACTACAGCGCTCAAAAATTCAGTATATATAGTGTGGTAGAAGGGTCTGAACACATTTTATCTTGAAAGTTGTGGTCAAGTTTGATAAGTTTGACATTTGCACAGCAATCCATACTGATGTATTTCTAATGCTCTTAGCAAGCTCTCAGAAGTGTGTTCACACACACTTGAAAAACTCCCTGAAGCCTCAGATGTTCTATGCCATGGGGTTTGCGTGGGTATTTCTGGACTGTGAGGTGACAGTTGTAATTTACACTCTGCAGGCTGCTGCAGAGATGCAAACACCAGTAGGAGGCGTGATAGAAAACAAAACAGAAGTAGATTGCCGGGTTTATATGGAGGTCTGGGAGAGACAGAAGTGCATGAAAACGTCACAGCAGAGACAAAAAGACAAAGAATAAAACAATAATTTGAATGCGAAAGAATATATATGCCACTGTTTATTTCTCATCCGAACCTTCTGAGGTAAGTGTGAGGTGAGATCTAATAGAAAACAATGCAGCAACAATGAATGTGATGTAGTGTATTGTACTGCATTGCATTTGTAAAAAAAAAAAAAGAAAAAAAAACAGAATGTCTAATTTTTCAGCCCCATTAAAGACAAATAAAAGCTTCAATATTGATTACATCCCATAATATAAAAGTGATGAGAGAAAAAAAAAACGTGCTCAGATAAAATCTGCAATGGATATCTGATGTGACTGCCTACAAAGTACACTGTATGGACAAAAGCATTGCGACACCTGACCATTACACCAATGGAGACATCACTTTCTAAATACATAGACATCAAAATGGAACTGATCCCACCTTTGCAGCTGTAACAGCTTCCACTCTTCTGGGAAGGCTTTCCACAGGTCTTTAGAGTGTTTCTGATTGAGTTTTGCCCATTCATTGCAGGAGAGAATTTGTGAGGTCAAACACTGATGTTGGATAAAAAGCCCTGGCTCGTAACCTCTGTTCCAATTCACCCCAAACAAAGAAACACACAAAGCACAACTATTACTTCCAACTTCCTCACTGCCTCTCTAGATTTGACCTTTTGTGACTTTTTCTCCAAAAAAGGGTCTTAGCAGCTTTTTCAACAGTTTAGTTCCCTTGACAAGAGTCACTAATACTTCCCGTCAGTGCACCTCTTTCTGCATTTACTTCATTCAATAAGCCTTTGAGAGGCTGAGAAACCTTTTCAATGAAAACACAGATCTTAGATGTATGTGCGAGCTAAATCATCTCCTTAGCAAATGAACTGAAAGCAAGGCTTCCATGTAGAGGTACTTCAACACATGCCTTATTCTGTGACTCTGGTGCAGATGCTAAAGTGTAGCAAAAGCCTGGAAGACATGAGAAAGTTCACGAGTCTTCTGGGATATTGCTTGACTGCAGCTAACAAAATTATTTATTAGTGGAGGTCTATTCATCTAGTAAAAAGGGAGGAGACAACAAACCCCATGACATCCAGGGAGGAGGTGAAGAAATACAAGGATTCAGCAGGTCTAAACCCAAATCAAGACATGGCTACTGATGCAGTTTCTATCCTTTCTCTCCTGCACTCAAATGCTGAAAAATACAGAAAATACAATTTCTCAAATACCGAAGGACTATTCAGTCAGTGGGTCTCAACAACAAAAACAAAGCAGGCTTCAGAGCAGAACGTCCCGATAGGTTCTCAGCTTTATTCTTTATACCATACATAGTTTGGGGCTGAATGGAATGCACGTGATGAGCACAGATTATTGGCAATACAACTGGCCATTCCGTAGCCACATTGTCCCACAGTTGGAGAACACTGAGATTGTGGATCTTGTGAACAATTTCCTCCTGAGCTGGTTTGTCAGTGATATTTATCCACCCACACACTAAGATTCATATTACTGGCATACTGACAGATTTGATTACTTTAGCTCAACAAATAAGCTAATTGTGTTAGCTCTTACCATCTCTATCTATCTCTCTTTTTCAATAAATAAATGAATATATAAAACTTTTTATTTTCCCATTTGTTATTTCATGTGCCTGTAAATTCTATTTCATGCACTTCATTTTGACAAATGGAAATAGGTTGGCTTTGGTGCTCAGTGATATTTGCATTTATGATTTGATATGTGCTGATGTAAACAAATGGTTCTTATTTGCATAAATAACATTTTCATTTAGTAGTTGTGAAACTTGGTAAAATACTTTCCACTTTACATTCATACATGCAAAAAATTATCTTTCTGTAATTTTGTAAATATATAAGTGGGGTATGAGACTTCCATCTGCACACTGATTTACCAACTTCTTTGTATTTTTTATAGATTGGTTGGATGAAATCATTAAATGAACAGATAGCTTAGATTATTGAAAGACAGAGCTATGAAGTTACAGTTGTTTCTGGTTTGTTTGACTCCATTCTGTGAAAATGTTTCAGTCCCTTGAACAATCTATTCTTATGTAAATACGCAAACAGCTTGTTTTTATGGCTTTCATACTGAGTGGCAGCACACCACGTGGTCTTCTTTAAATACAGCTATTTGCCTGTTACAAAGCAGAGAAGATGCCAGATGTGTGCAGTTCACACAACTGAAGAACAACAAACATTGCTATGCAAATATAACATGATGACATTATATCTATACAAACTGGCAGTCTTTGCCAAAAGAGGCTGGTCTCCTCACCGTCTTTCACACAACTGCTGTGCTGTGTTGTGTGTAACCCTCCCTTTCATTTATCCCATATGAGCACAAAGCCTTGTGACCACATAAATTAGCCACATAAAATACAAAGCAAAACAAAACAACACAAAAATAGGTCTCACAGTTTAATGCTCAAAAGATGAACAAACTTCAGGTTAGACTCTCAAACTCCTGCAGAATATATATATTTTTTTACTTTCAGATTATACACAGTATACTATAATTTAACCTTCCTCTAGTGTTAGGGTCGGCACCGACCCGTTTTTAGGTTTTAAATGCATAAAAGTACTACATAAATTTGTCCACTCTTCACAAAGATGCAGCTGTGTCATCAGGAAGTGACAAAAAGCCCATAATCATTCTGGACTATAAAAACAAAGGAGGAGTGGACAACCTGGACAAGCTGACTGCCACCTACACTTGCCAGTGAATGACCAGGCGATGGCCTATGGTTGTGTTTTACAACATCCTCGATGTGTCTGCATTGTACATCGATTTGTGTCGTGGACCCACATTCACCAAGGGTGGAACTCAACCAAAAAAAACAAGCAGAGAATGTTTCTTGAGGAGCTAGGAAGTTCCCTTGTCAAGGCACACATTGAGAGAAGCCTTGGTCAGACAGCTGCAGAGCACACCAAGCACCCCATCCACGCCCGCAGCAACACGAAGAGCATCAGCGCCACCATCCTCCTCAGCCAGCCCTGCCTCAACATCAACCACAACAGCCACAACCCCAGAGAGACCACCTGATTGTAAAGAAAAAGTGTCAGGTCAGAAAGACAAACACATTGTGCTTCACCTGCAAAAAATATCTCTGCAAAGAACACTGAAAGTGCCACTTTTTGCCACACATGATTGATTTGCTTGAATGGTTGTTGTTTGTTTGACCTTGCAAATCTACATTTTGTATTATTACTAGTTCAGCTTTTCATTTTGTATTTGTATTAAAGTAATATTTTTTGAAAAAAAAAAGACTTGTTTTTTGCCTTTTTCATTAAGTAAATATATACGGGTCGAAATTGACCCGTAACACCATGGATGTTAGTTATAGTTAATAATATTAAAATTATTATTATTATTATTTTAACAATTAAGAGATGTTTTCTAATCCCCCTCAGTAATAGTCAGGTAACATAAAACTTTTTATTTATTTATATAATTCTCTTGAGTTTCATTTTTTCATTTTTTTTATATTGAAAACTGTGAAAAGAAAGGCCCATGGGGCCACAAGAAAATTATTAAAACCAATCTTTTCATGGATAAGGAAGCCAACAAGGTAACCAAGAGGTAAGAAACAAATGGGATCATAAATAATTGTTTTTAGGGTATTGTATGGCTGATTTAAGACACGGGTCAAAACCGACCCGCTAACACAAGGGAAGGTAACAGAAAGCTAACACAAGAGGAAGGTTAAATGGCTGAAATTATAAAGTGACTGGAGACTTGAAATGTTCCTTGTTCTGAAACTGTTCTGTTCTGAAATGATTAATTATTGCTGTGGAGTGTAGATTGCAAATGTGCAAGAAAGTTCAATGACTTGAGTCAGGTTTTGTCAAGGCAGATTGCTGCTCATCTAGAGCCGGGGTCTGCTCCGAGGTTTCTGCCTTCTAAAAGGCAGTGCTTGCTCAAGGGGCAATGTTGGACTCTCTGTATTACAATTTAATTAAAGAGTTTGGTCTAGACCTGCTCTAATTGGAAAGTGTCATGAGATAACTTTTGTTGTGAATTGGCACTATATAAATAAACTGAATTGAAAATTGAATTATTATTTGCATGTACAGTTAAGCCATATCGGGCTTAAGACCTGTTGTGAATGTTCATGTATGTTGAAATGCATATCTTTGTGCATCAATAATATACCTGTACAGTTTTACCTTTACCAGTAGCTGCTTCAGTCAGATCGTGGTAGTGTTGATAATAGCGAGGTAAACTAGGGAAGTGAACCTGGAATAGAAATTGTATTCTTCACAGAGGTAGACACAAACCCATCCATGAAAGTTCGCACAACTGGGTGTGTAGCTTCGCCAGAGAGGCTTTGATAACTAAAAATCAATAACCTGAGCTTGTAATCAGCCTGTTCACAACAAATGGCTTCATACAAGTTTCCCTTTAGGCAGACAGAAGGCTGAAAGGCAGAGAATTAAGATTCACTGGCTTTTAAGTTCTGTTTGCATATGGAATAAAGAAAAACCTGAGTTCTGTTTGATTTTAACAAATGGCTGTTATTCAGATAGAAAGCCATTCACACAGAGAAACACACAAACAGACAGCTTATTGATAAAATCCTTGTTTGAGTTCTCATTCAACAAAGATGTACTCTGATGATGATCTGCTCCCTTTGCTACAGCTTGCTACGTTGCAGATGCTGTCTGTGCTGTAGACTTGCACATGCATAGTTTAGCAAAAATCAACTTTGAGGCTCAGCCATAGTTTGTCTCAGCTGTACAATTTACGGCCAATGTCATGTGAGATCCACTCTTTCTCTCTCCAGAGCGGTGTGCAGTGCACCTGACCAGTTAGATGAGAGTGTGTATGCCCCATGTTACCATGAGGGAGTTAACCAGTTAGCTTGTATGCAATGACTAGTATGTATATTTATTACAGTTTTAAAAGTTTTAAGGATTTTTTTCAACACTCTGACTGACTGTGATTGTTTATAGCTCCGGATGGGCACTAGCACTTTTAAGCATGGACAGCTTCACAGCAGCGGTCAGCATGACTGTTTCTTACCTCAAAAGACCTACAACTTGTCTAATGAAGAAAAAAGTACAGTACTCATGTCTAGTTATTCTTCTCCTCCAGCAGTGACAGTGTGTAGGTTCGATGTTTGTGGTGTAATTCTTAATAAAACACACATCAGGAACAATTTCCCATTTTTCGTGTCACAGTGGTTCTGTTTCTTTATTGGCATTTATGGTGCTGTGAAAGTCTACAGTGTAAGAACATATTGTAAGCTGGATGTGTCTGTAGATTATGGTGCATTAGCTCGGTATCTGACTTTTGCAGTAGGATTTCTATTGAAGCAATGACTGGACTAAAATATGATTAAACCTTGAAGTCAAGCTCTTGACATGTTATTATTTCAAAGTGAATCTGGGCAGATCTCTTCTAAAAAAATCAGAATCAAAAGTTCTAATTTTACCTATCTCCTGTAGTATGAAGAAGTACAGTAAATGACTGCAATAGAGCTTTGAATCTAACCCAGTGCTGCTGATTTGGAAAAGTTTGTTCAAGGGTGACACACACCAACTTGCATAATTGGGATCTGCTGCATACCTTGCATCAGAGCAGTTCATGAAGCACAAGTGATATTCACGATTTCACAAATCCCAAATCGCTCCAACCTCAACAGTTAGTGCATGGAGATTTAAATTTATTCACGTTTAATTTCACACCCCAAACTCAAGACTAAGATTAAAAAACTGATGTGTTTTATATTTTGACAAATTTTGAGAAGCAGGAGGGGAATGTGTGACATTAAATTCCACTAAAAGCATACAAACAAGAGTCTCAAAAGTAAAACAGTGAAAATTAACATGCAGGCTCCAGGTGTGGTGTTGTGTAGTGTAAGCAGGCAATGGCCATGAGAGGCTGAGTCTGTTTAAAAACCTTATCCATGAAAGGCATGAAGGCTTGAAACCCAACCCATGTCAACAGTCAGTTTAACCTCCATATCCTTTGATATTTCATTGCCAGTAATTAAAGCACAGAAGCTCAAATTTATTGCAGTCAAATGCAAATCCAGTAGGGCGGTATTGTAGAGTCCAATGAACACTATCAGTCAGAGGCACAGCCTTTGATTGGTCAACAGAGTCAACCCATACATGATGGTATTGTCAGTGGGCAACTAACAATCAGTTTGAGCACATGGATAAACAATAAGTGGAGACATTCAGTGCTGGATTTATATCTAAATAAAGTGTCCGAAAAAATACAGCAGGCTCGATTGCACCAGAGCCCTCATTAACACCATAGTATCCATCTGGGCAAAAGCAAAATCACTAACATGCAGCTCTCTTTGAAGATATTTGTAATAAGTAATATGCAACACGTTTTGATGTTGTGTACATCATTGACACCAGATGAAAAAATTACTTAACATAATAAATGTATTAATATTATCAAAATCCTGTTAGTAATGCTTTGTAACTGCTAAAAGTAATATACTATTGTTACCCAGACTGTTTTTTAATAACTTGAGCCATAACATATTCATAAATCAATGTCTTGCAGTTTCAAATTCAGTAGTTATGTAGTAGTCCTTGAGAAAGTTGGACTGAACAAATGTCCAACTATGGTGTATTTATGTCATTATCACCCCGATATCATGCTACATGCCATGAACTTGGCTGATGAAAAGTGAAATGGTGTTGGTGCTGCTCCATTCTTTCTCTGCCTCCCTGAATACTCCCCTAAATGTCCCTTTAGCAGGACTTAATTAGTTATTAACATTCTCAATATATTTCTACTTACCTTTTGCCTGCTTTTTTTTCACCAGTTACCAGGGCCATCAGTTTAAAGTCTACTCCCCTTCTCTTTTCAGTCAACATGTGTTTCATATTTGACAGACTTATGACAGACTAACAAATATCAAACTGAGATAATAAAATTTTTCTTCTTCCATGAAGACCCTGGGAACTTGTCTGTAGCTTAGCATCATAGGGAGAAATTGCAAGAGCAATTGGTGTCCTGTGGAGAAGAGGACCAAACAGCAGTACGATAAACTGAAGATAAAAATGACTTCAGGTGAGACCAAAAAACAAACCTTTTCTACTGAAATGAGAAGAGGTAAGTAAATTTTTAACTTGGAAAAATCTAATGGCTTATTTTGCTTTTTGAGCATCTGTGGAGCATGAAAGGTGTGACTGCACTTAAGGCAGTAGGTTTGCTCGCTATTGTAGTAGAGCCAGCATAGGGTTAGATGATGAATTTCATAGAATGAACATTTGGACAGCTGAGAAATGCAAAAATAACAAACAAAAAAACCCCAATCAACTCTTACTGTTTACATTTCGTTTCTGTTCGAGAAATTCTATTTGCATATTGCTACATTTTTTTCATAATCATGCTGCTGTTGCATGCTAATCATGCAATATAATAACAACGGTTGCTTTACGTGATACGTCATCATTTTTTTAACAGCATATTGGGAGTTTACAGGCTAAATAAAGTAACCTTTCCTCATTAGAAAACAAAATTCAATCAGCATACCCTTTCCCCAAAATGTATTTGCTGTAGTTGTATACAAAAGCAGTTTCTAGGAGACAGGACTCAAAATCATCCTTAACTGACAAAAGGAATGCAGCAAATTGGAAGCCACATTCAACCTCTTCATAAAAAAATTACTAGAGACGTGCAACAGACGACATCTGAATCTTGACTATAACACTAAAACGAAGAACGAAGAAAAGGGCCTTCCCCAAAGTGTTGCCATAAAGTTGGAAGTATAGCCTTGTCCAAAACGTCTTGGTATGCTGAAGCATTAAGATTCCCCTTCACTGGAAAAGAAAAAAGTTCTCACCCCTGAAAAACAGCCCCATAAAGAGGTGTGTCTGGATACCTTTGTCTACATACTGCATGTCCGTGCCTATCAGATTGCACTTTGCCTGTGAACTTCTGTGGTCTTCCACCAGGCTAGCTAGATATATTATTAAAGCTTTAAATGACCTAATCACACCAAAATGACAGAGAAAGTGCAGCCAGAATCTCAGTACAGTTCTCAGTACAATCTCATACAGTTTGACCTGTACAACTTGCGGTGCTAAACGAAGAAAGACAGAAGTAGAAAAGGCGACGACCAAAAACAGGCAGTGTCTGTTCATGTAATTCAGTTTCTCTGCTCTTCATTCCTTCTCCAGTCTTATCAACCCCAGCTCAAAGTTTTGTGATCACAGAATTTTATATGTCCCCTTTGGCTATAATATCATGTCAGGCTGGTTCCTCCACAGTAACTCTATCCTTGAAATGTGATCCTGGGTGTCAAAGTAGCTCTCATAATGTAGAAGACAGTTTAATATACAGTAATTCTACTTTTACAACAGGCTTCTATCGCAGAGCCAGCTGTATTCAGTACCTTAACTTTAACAATATATATTAAATTTCTTTTATCACAGAGACGATCAAACTGTGAAGAATTATGAAGGAAGAAGAGGCACAGAAATTTTCTAACGTGTGTCTGATATTCCTTTTGCATAAAAAAGTAAAATTACCAAATTATAATCACAAATGACACCTATTCCTTTTCCCTCATTAAGAATTCCAGAATATTTGAATGTGCCAATATTTTTCATTTCACAAGTTGAACAGTTAGACATTAGATGTCTATCACTTTCAGAAATTGTTGAGATGATGTTCAGTCAACAATCTGACTTCGAACACCAAAAAAACTCATCATTGACTTCAGACAGCACAGAATAGACATCTCACCGTTATGTATAAATGGTGACAGTGTGGAGTGAGTTCAGAGCTCTCAGTTTCTGGAAAAATGGTCAAATTGTCCCTAGACATGTTGGGCAAAATCTGCTTCTCATCAGGCCCAAGGAAGTTTCCAAATCCAGCGAGCTTTGGTCAACTGGAGTTTATTGTGGATAAGATAAGATAAAATGAGATAAGATAAGATGGGGAAAGTCTACGGACTACATGAGCATGTACTTGGGAGATACTTACGCAATGTACCACTGTGTTATTCATCGATCTGCCAAGAACATATCATGAATCTTGTCAATGGTGTCAAACTTACCACCAACTTACGGTAGCTAATTAGATAATTAGATTAGTAGATAATTTAAACTAAATAAGTTAAACTATTGAACAATTTTCCTATTGCTATTGATGAAGTGTCTATCAGCGACATATATTTATTATCAATATTATTTTTTAAAATCATATTTAATGGCTATGTAATTCTTCTTCTTGTGAGGAGTGGTGTTGCCCATAGCCCCAGCACCAGCTACCACTATTAAAAATGTATATATTTTAAGAAAGTGACCACACTCAAAAACATGCAACAGACTATACATAAATATGCAATGTGCCAGGTTTTTATCCTGGGTTTCTATTCAAAGAAGTGTATTATGATTCAAACCTGCACTCCCACAGCCCTATTCAGAAGGGATTAGTGGGGTACTGTGAATCCCACTAATCTCCAACTTCGTCATGTTCCGAGCATGTATTCATGGGCACCACTGTGCCATTTTGAATTGTCAAACCGAAAAACACAGAAAAGCACAGCAGGAAACACACAGGAGTTACCATTAGAGTTATTAATGATGGCTCTCCTCTGGAAAGTCAGTATGAACAATACTAGGGCCTTGGCAGACCTAAGTGGATTGAAGGCAGACGGCTCAATGTTGCTGAAACCCCAATTGTCCGAAAAATGTTCCATTGGGTCCAAAGCACATTATCCTGGAAATCAAGCCCAGTACTTCAAAGATCAGAGAGAGAGAGAGAGAGAGAGAGAAAGTGAGAGTGAGGGACCACACCAGATCTGTTGCTCTTCTACAATATTATAAAAAGACTACGTCCTTATGTAAAAAAGAATACTAACTTTGTATGCTACTTCTTTATTCCACTAGTTGCTTCAAAAACAAACCCACTTTTGTCTTTGGAGTTTGTGTGTGTTTTTCACTTTGCAGCATTTCTGCAAATGTGTTATGAATGTACTGTATGTCTTAGCTCTCTGCAGCGTGTTAATTCATTTGCATCATGATTCCATTGCTATATTTGTTTTCATTTTCCAGATATAGTTTGTATGTTCTCCCTGTGCCTGCGTGGGTTTTCTCCGGGTACTCCAGCTTCCTCCCACAATCCCAAAATATGCACATTAGGTTAATTGGCTACTCTGCATTGCTCCTAGGTGTGAGTGCGTGCATGTGTGGTTGTTTGTCTTTGTGTGTCAGCCCTGTGATTGCCTGGCGACCAGTCCAGGGTGTACCCCACCTCTCGCCTGTACACAGCTGGGATAGGCTCCAGCCCCCCCGCAATTCTGACAAATAAGAAGAATAGACAATGAATGAATGAAAGACACTAAATTGGTCAGAAATTGTCTAGCATTTGAGGAACATGGAACAGGGTGAGATATGTGAACACAAAATGGATTAAAAGCATCAAGTTTGTGTGTGTCAGTATCTGTAGTTGCTCCTTAGAAATGTAATCCACCAAAATTAAAAAAACTTCAAGAGTGAGTTAACATTGATAAAGAGTGAGAAAGTCTGCAGATAAATATGTTAAATAAATGGAAACAGTCCAGAATGCTGAATTAATGAATTCTGAATACACTAAATGTTTCATGGGACACAAAAATAAGACATTAATTTTACAGTAGGCGGCAGTGCACTTAGCCTCACCAAAGCTGAACCACATTGGTAGTCAGAATGTGTTTTGTGTTTTTCTGAGCCATTGGCAGCAATACAGCCAGGCTTATACTGAAGCACCTTCACAGTTTCACTTAGAACAAGCAAAGGCCCCTGAGCATTTTTACCAAAACTTTGTTCATTCTGGTCATGAGCAAGCTGAAACAACCTGTCAGGGTGTGTTTCATGTGTTTGTTAGTCTCGTCCCTGAAACATAGCTGCCTTCTCAAATCAAGCAGTAAAATGGACCATTTTCTGGAGTTTTGCAACCAAAGCTAAACACCTCAGACCCTAACAAATTATTGTCTTATAGCTAGGTGCAGGGTGTTCTGATGTTGTAATCTATAGAAAAATCTCCCTTGTTTTCTGTGCCAACAACTGGCATCCAAACGTTGTGAGTGCAACCAATGCATGAACTAATGGTCATCAATGGTAGAAATAAAGGAGAAATATGTCACCTTTCACTAGCACAAGCCTGTCTGACAAAAATAGTCCCATGAAGATAATGGAGCAGATGAAAGAGTAGCGAGTGAGATGCTTTGCCCTGAGCATCTGTTGGACACTAGCGCAAATGGCAGTGGACTGCAAACATGACAGGGTAAAAACACAATGCAGCTGCAGGCACCGAGGGCAAACCCTTAGTGACACTGACAGTTTTCACCAGGGAAAAATTCGTTTTCCCCAACACTACTGCTCGCATTGCACCCCTCTGTCATTGGAAGTCTGCATCAAGCTCATGTGGTCTACATCACACCACAATCAGCAATGTTCTGCATAGGGCTGAAAGCATTTTAAGGCTCTGACTTATTGCCGTGATTGAGGACTCCTCGCTGTGTGATGTGTTTGTGTGAGACTAAAAGATACACAGCGACATTGTGGCACTCCCTTAGAGGCCTGTATAATTCAATCTGCTGAACCTTGAGAGAGTGTGTGTGTGTGTGTGTGTGTCCGAAACACTGACTGCTGAAATCAAAAGGGGCAATTGCCTATGGCCAGTGTTTGAACTCTCAGACACCGGAGACAAGGCCTTTTGCTTGTTCTTGCTGACTAAACTGAAGGCTCACTTTCAGCTTTTTGACTCAAAAGAGTGAATAGGATAAAGTGTCTTTGGCTCTCAGGTGTGCATGTTTGTGTGTGTGTGTGTGTGTGTGTGTGTACATGCAGTGAAGTTGTAGTGAGCTGCAGGCTCAATAGGAATCTTGTCAATGTCAGTAGTGTGTGTCCTTTTCACAAGAAAAAAATTAGAGGTATAGATTATTAATCATTACTTTTACTTTATTTAAATCACACCTTATTATATACAAAGACAGGTACAATAAAAAATATAACTAAAATGCTATTTGATGGTTATGGCATACGACAAAACATTTCTCAGAAATTTAAAATTGGTCTTTGCACTACAAGTGGATTATCTAGCCAAAGTACCACACACCAGTGGCATCAAAACATCTGCACTGATTGTTTATTAAGCAAGACTATAAACTTGTGGTGTCTTGATGTGTGACCATCAACGACTTTTTGGATGAGCACATACTAATTATTTTGTATATATGACACGTCCAGCATGTGACACATACATATCAGTTGCTCCAAAGGAGTATGTGTAGTAATTAATCACTGTCTGGCTTGATTATTGAAATACAATAACTCCAGCTGTTTAAAGCTATGGTCAGACTACAGGAGTTTAGGGCTAGTTCCTAATTAGTTCCTTGTTATCCCTAATTCAGAGCTCTCGAGAGTCAGAAGAGAAATCTGGTGTGGGACTGGTGTTTGAGTTTGAGTTCATATCTGAATGATTATGTCGGTGCTTTATGAGATGGACAAACAACAGCTAATGAGAGAGACAGAGAGGCCAGAGCGGCCAGTGATGCTGCCAAGTAATGCTAAAAATTCTAGTCTTCAACAACTTCATTGACTGGGAACAACAAAAGATTGGGAGTATTGGCTGTCAGTGTTTGGCAAACTGGGAGGAAACAAAGATCCGACATGCACACACATAGATGTACCCTACTGCCTACCATAAAGGAGAGTGAGAGAGACAGACTGTGCTGCAAACCATTGTCAGGTGGGTTTTCATCTTTGTTTATACCAGTTTGACTGCTGAAGTGCCAATCTGCATTAATTTACTTCAAACAACTAATTTAAGTTACTTTATTTTAAGTTACTTTAATGCACCAACAGTACAGATGTTTGTTGTGGTTGAGGAAAGGCAGGTTGTCTCTGCAGGAGAAGAAGGTGGCTACTTTTCAGTTAATATTGCCCATAAACAGCTGAGGTCGTATTTCACAGCTTTAATATCAAATAACATCAATAAAGTAGAAGGATGTCTGTACTTTGTTTGACCTTGGGTAACAGTCACTCCCCACTCTCTGGGGTTTGATGTCTTTTCTAAAAATATCCACCTCCCATCTTTGATCCATCTATCCAGCCATTTTCTATGCCGCTTATCTGTCAGGGTCGTGGGGGAGCTGGAGCCTATCCCAGCTGACTACGGGCGAGAGGTGGGGTTCACCCTGGACTGGTCGCCAGTCAATCGCAGGGCTGACACACAAAGACAGACAACCGCACACTCTCACACTCACACCTAGGGGCAATTTAGAGTAGCCAATTAACCTAATGTGCATGTTTTTGGTATTGTGGGAGGAAGCCAGAGTACCCGGAGAAAACTCACGCAGGCACAGGGAGAACATGCAAACTCCACATAGAAGGGCCCAGACTGGGATTCAAACCTGGAATCCTCTTGCCACTGCACAACCGTGCCGCCCCTGTCATGCCTGGTGGTTTTCTGTCATGCCTGGTGTTTTTGTTATGCTTTGTCTTTTGATTTCTGTCCATGTGTCATGTTCCATGTTGTCTTGTGCTTCCATGTATTATGTTAAAGGTTTTTGTCATGTCCTGTTTTATTTTGAAAAGCGTCACTTCCCCTGTGTGTCCTGTTTTCTTGTAGCTTTGCTTTAGTTTTCTTGATTGCTTTCTCCCTCCTGATGTGTGTCACCTGTGTCTCGTTACCATGTCTATTTAGTCCTTGTCTTCCCAGTCACCTTTGTCCAAGCGTTGAATGTCATTTGAATCATGCCAGGAGTTTCTTGCCTTTTGCTTCCATGCCATGCCAGGAGTTTTTGTCCCACAGTCACAGTAAGTGTGAGTTTGTTTTAGTTAGGTTTTGTTTTCTTAAATAAAGACAATTGTTTTTTGGACCTCCACTACGCCTGCCGCCTCCTTTTTGACTCTGCATCGGGGTTCAGCTAATTTCTGCGTCAGCGACGCCGACCCTTCTGTCATGCCTGGTGGTTTTCTGTCACGCTGCTAAGTAACGAGACACAGGTGACACACATCAGGAGGGAGAAAGCAATCAAGAAAACTAAAGCAAAGCTACAAGAAAACAGGACACACAGGGGAAGTGACGCTTTTCAAAATAAAACAGGACATGACAAAAACCTTTAACATAATACATGGAAGCACAAGACAACATGGAACATGACACATGGACAGAAATCAAAAGACAAAGCATAACAAAAACACCAGGCATGACAGAAAACCACCAGGCATGACAGCCCCCATCTTTGATGTCAGAGTAATTAAAAACACTGTGGAGAGTCAAAAGGAACTAGATTTGGTGGACAACCATAAGTAATATCTACACTATGTGCATACTGACCCCCTTGAAGTCACAATACTTGCTATGTTTCAGGATAGGATTTTTCAAGGATCTTAATTTTTTTTTTTTTTTTTTAAAATAACAACAGGGTTTTCTTTTTGAAAAATCATGACGACTCATGTTCCTGTTTAGTTTTACATTCCAGCCATACAACAAAGATAGACAGTTTATGTACAGTCCGAACAAGCAACGTGGGCCCGATCTCCCGTAGGCCCACCACCCGTTCTCCACCTCCATTGTGGAAGCTGCTGCTCGGAGCTGTGGTCGTAAGGTCTCTGGTGCCTGTCGTGGCGGCAATCCCCGAACCCGGTGGTGGACACTGGAAGTAAGGGATGCCGTCTAGCTGAAGTAGGAGTCCTATCGAACCTGGTTGGCTTGTAGGACTCCCGAGGCAGCTGACAGGTATCGGAGGGCCAAGCGTGCAGCAGCCCGAGCAGTTGTAGAAGCAAAAACTCGGGTCTGGGAGGAGGTTGGGGAGGCCATGGAGGAGGACTATTGGTCAGCCTCGAGGAAATTCTGGCAAACCATCCGGCGCCTCAGGAGAGGGAAGCGGTGCCCTGCTAATACTGTCTACAGTAAAAGTGGAGACTGCTGACTTCGACTGGGGATATTGTTGGAAGGTGGAAAGAATACTTCAAGGATCTCCTCAATCCTGCTGACGTGTCTTCCGTCATGGAAGCAGAGGCTGAGGACCCTGAGGCGGATCCACACATTATCCAAGTCAAAGTCACTGAGGTAGTTGGGAAGCTCCTCAGTGGCAGAGCACCGTGAGTGGATGAGATTCGCCTGGGTACCTTAAGGCTCTGGATGTTGTGGGGCTGTCTTGGTTGACACGACTCTGCAGCATCGCGTGGCAGTCGGGGACAGTGCCCTTGGACTGGCAGACCGGGGTGGTGGTCCCTCTTTTTAAGAAGGGGAACTGGAGGGTGTGCTCCAATTACAGAGGGATCACACTCCTCAGCCTCCCCGGGAAGGTCTATGCCAGGGTACTGGAGAGGAGAATCCGGACAATAGTCGAACCTTGGACCAAAGAGGAACAATGCGGTTTTCGCCCTGGTCGTGGAACACTGGACCAGCTTTATACCCTCTGCAGGGTACTTGAGGGTTCATGGGAGTTTGCCCAAATGGTCCACATGTGTTCTGTGGACTTGCAGAAGGCATTCGAATGTGTTCCCCGTGGCATCCTGTGGGAGGTGCTCCGGGAGTATGGGGTCCGGGGGCCTTTGCTAAGGGCTGTGCGGTCTCTGTACTTCTGGAGCAGGAGTTTGGTCCGCATTGCCGGCAGTAAGTCGGACCTGTTCCCAGTGCATGTTGGCCTCCGGCAGGGCTGCCCTTCGTCTCTGGTCCTGTTCATTATATTTTATGGACAGGTTTTCTAGGCACAGCCAGGGGCCGGAGGGTGTCTGGTTTGAGAACCACAGGATTTCTTTTCTGCTTTTTGCGGATGATGTTGTCCTGTTGGCTTCTTCAGGCCAGGACCTTCAGCATGCGCTGGGGAGGTTTGCAGCCGAGTACGAAGCAGCTGGGATGAGAATCAACACCTCTAAATCCGAGGCCATGATTCTCAACCGGAAGAAGGTGGTCTGTCCCCTCCAGGTTGGAGGAGAGTTCCTGCCTCAAGTGGAGGAGTTTAAGTATCTCAGGGTCTTGCTCACAAGTGAGGGAAGATGGGAGCGTGAGATTGACAGGCGGATCGGTGCAGCAACAGCAGTAATGCGACCGTTGTATTGGTCCGTCGTGGTAAAGAGGGAGCTGAGCCGTAAGGTGAAGCTCTCAATTTACCAGTCAATCTACGTTTCTACCCTCAACTATGGTCATGAACTTTGTGTCATAACCGAAAGAAGGAAATCTTGGATACAAGCGGCTGAAATGAGCTTTCTTCGCAGGGTGGCGGGGCGCTCCCTTAGGGATAGGGTGAGGAGCTCTGTCACCCAGGAGGAGCTCAGAGTAGAGCTGCTGCTCCTCCACATCGAAAGGAGCCAGTTGAGGTGGCTCGGGCATCTGTTTCGGATGCTCCCTGGACGCCTTCCTGGGGAGGTGTTCCGGGCATGCCCCACCGGGAGGAGGCCCCGAGGAAGACCCAGGACACGCTGGAGGGACTGTGTCACTCGGATGGCCTGGGAACAGCTTGGGGTCCACCCGGAAGAGCTGGAGAAAGTGTCTGGGGAGAGGGAAGTCTGGGCATCCCTGCTCAAGCTGCTGCCCCCGCGACCCGGTCCCAGATGAAACTGAAGAAGATGGATGGATGGATGAAAAGTACAGTGTGGGGTTGTGTATCACTTCAATGCTTTGAAGGCAAAACGATTGCATTGCCAATGAATATTAAGTTAGAAAGTGCAATATTTGATTTAACACAACATTTTGCTATAAACCACAGCCGCTTCCTGGCCTCTATTTGAATACAGATATAAACAGATAATTTTGTTCTGTCTCTATGTCTCTATGCATCTCTAAAATGTATTAAGCCGATGATTAAGTTGCATTTTAATTGGAGAAATGGACCAAGCACCGTTCCAATCCCAGTCATTAATCTGCCAGCCAAGAAGTATGAAGGGCAGCATCTCCACATCAGGGCCAGTCACGCACAGTGCGCTACACATTATGTTTTCTATAACCTGTTATAACACATCAGATGGATTACCATTCAACTGATACAAGTAATTACACTGCCCACACATTTAGTGCCCCTTTAAAGGCATAATATGTGGATACTTTCATACACCCCTATAGGAAGGTGCCACATTGGCAGATTTTGTGTACATTGAGCCAAAGTGCAAATTTTTTCCCCATTAGCTCTTTATCTCTCATCTCTATGCATGTGTGAAGTTCAACCCTGGCCTGCTGAGCCCAGAGGAGGTACATGGAGAGTGTAACCTAGTCAAGAAATAACAAAAATACAGGCAGAGGGCAGCAGTGTCTCTGCAGATACAGACACCACCACACACTGCTAGTGCATCATAAGTAATTGTTGAAAGAAACTACTTTTTTTTCCTCAGGAAACTCATGCATATTATGCACTTTTCACACACCATCATCAGGTCATACCTTAATGTGCCCAGTACTTTCCCATAGGAAAGGGAAAAGAAAGGTATTGAAGTGAATGTAGCTGGCTGTTCATGCATCAAGACTTCAAGAGGCCTGTGTGAATCCCTTCAAGACAAAAATTCACGCTTACAAACAAACTCACTTTTTTCTCTCATTCATCCTTCTATCTCTCATTTGCTCTTTTAAATAAACATTGAATCAGGGAAACAATTAACCAGGTTATGTCTCTGACAAGAGAGAGACAGAAATAAGCAGAAAGTTAGGCTACTTTGTGCTGTTTTATCTCTGACAAAGATATTGAGAGTAATTCACCCAAACAAGCTCCTCTCGGCAGTCTGTCTCTGCCCTTTTAATCTCAGCACTTTCTCACTCTTTGCACCATCAAACGTCCTCTGAAGCACCATGGGGCTAGCTAGCAGCTTTGACAGAGAGCTGCCTCTCATGTTTGTGTAAAAACAACAATGCAAAGGGCTTCAGAACTATCCAGAACAAGCCTGTGTGTGCGTATGTGTGTTCCGCAGATTAAGTGTGCCTTTACAGAGCCTCGTCCATCTGTGTAAGAGTGTGCATCAACGTTTAACTGAGGGAACATTTGAATTTTTTTCCACAGGAGCAAATCCCCAATGCTCATTCAAATTCCCCAAGAGCTTTCTTTGTACTCTCCTTCCCATCTGGCCTTTCTGATCCATTCATTCAATTGGTTCCTTCTCTTCCATCCATATTACACTGAATCACAGATTGAGAAGAAGGAAGGGAAGAAACGAGGCAAACTAATCAATAATAGGAAGAGACAAAGGATGAGGTTTTGATTCCTTTTATCGTTATCCGCTGATCAGGTAAAACAAGTAACATAACAGGTATTTTCTGTGTAGCCACAGTTTGATATAGCTTGTTCTGACAGAGCTCCATTTGTTTGGAAAATATTAAAAACTTCCAACAGAGCCATGCAGTTATATTATGGCAAATGACAAGTACACAGTAGTTCTTCACAACCTGTCGATTCGGCAAGCAGAGTGGTGTAAACAAGGAGGGACATCTCCAGGTAACAAGTAATTACTTTTAAACATTACAAAATGCAACTGAGAAGTTATTTCAGAGCAAACCACATTTAATTGTATCTGCATGCTCCCACTTGATCAAATCACTCATTCACAATGTATCTTTTCATTGCAATGCAGATAACACACAGATTTACCTTATGGCAAGGCCTAGTGACCCATAAATTCTAGTTGCAGTTTTAGATCTTTTCAGTCATGTCAGCTGTTGGATGGCACAAAATGTTGAAAAAATCCCAAAATCATATTGTTACTGTCACTGAGAATAGCCTTAGTCTTAAAATAAACCCCACTGTTAGAAATTTGGTGGGCACTATTTGATTCATGAGAAATTATTTATGAGAAATCATTGTGATCTGTTGGTGTACTTACAGCAATTTAATCAGCATAATGAAAAAAAAAACTGACCTTTTCTTAAATATCATACAATATACAACGAACTCAAATTTAGTACACTGAAAAAGAACCAAATGCAATCTGCCAAGCTGTGAACAAAATGACAAAAACTCATCTCCAAGATTCTGTTCCTACCAATGTAGCTGTATTTGCCATTTGAACACTGAAAGTTTAATATGAATTTGCTTCATAACTCGTTCTACTGCTAAACATTTAATTTCTTTAAAGCTACATGGATCTGTTTGCCTTTATGCTGAAGTAGGGCAGGACAGAACCTTTCAGATTTCTCAAGATGGAAGGAGAGACGTGAGGCAAAGATCTTGTGGGAGATGCATGGAGCAGGTCAGTGTTGTAGATTAAACTGTAGTTTAATCAGTTAATTTGACTCTTACCGGCACAGTCAGCAGCTGGAGCTGTACCACTGCCTGTGCCACACAGACCATTGATATGAAGGGACTTTATAGCCCTTAGCGCTGAGTTGCCCCAATTTGTGCAAAAAATCATACTTCTTCTTGGGGTGATATCTGAGTCAAGTCTGAGGACACTAGTGATACACATAGTTTCAAGATTTCAGACTTTTATAGTATAATGCACAGCAATTATTCTGAAACTGGCAATAAAAATTCTCAGGCTCCCTCCAAAATTGCACATACAAACATATATGAGTCAAATTAAAATCTAAGAAGGTATTTTTTTATTTAATCTAAAGATTGTTTTGGATTCACTGTGAATGACACTTTGAGGATATTACCTTTAACTGAAAAACATCTATAAATCAGCTTAGAAATTCAAAAAAACTTCTTTTCCAAAACCCCAAACTTGAGAATTATCAAGTTCTAAAGTTTTCTTCAGTAGCAAAGTAGTGATAAGTGACTGTACATGTGCAAAGCAAAACGGACACTATCAGGAACAGAATTTGACCCCAAAATGGAAGGGTTATTGTTCAGTATATTGCAATGTAATTTTTATTCTGATACTTATAATACTTGTGACGAGGCAAGCAATTTCGTTGCGTGGGCTTGTTTTCTTCATGTTTAAACTAGCAATTAGGGATGCACCAACACTGATACCAGCATAAGGTATCTGTCTGATACCATGCTCCTGTACTCGTACTCGTATTCATAGAAGTGTCCCGATATCACGGCACCAGATACCACTTTATGGCAGCATGACGTTCAGTTGGGCGATCAGGTGCTAATAGAGAGCAAGGTGTGGAGGCATTTCAAAGTGGATGATGGTGACAAAAGAAAAGTGGACTGCAAATTATGCTCTGCAAAGTGGTCAAGAGGAGGGACAAAAGCAAACTTTCAACACAAGCAATCTGATAAAACATCTAAAAAAAAACCCAACATGACGCCAACTACAAAGAGTTTGCTAATTGCGGCAAACAGCAAGAATCAACTTTGCAGCAAACTCTGGAGAAGAGGGAGAAGATGTCGAGAGACAACCCACGCGCAGTGAAAATAACAGAGGCTCTTACCCAGTGCGTTGCTCTTGATGACCAGCCATTGTCGGTTGTTGATAATATGGGATTTAGACGCCTTCTCAGCATAATGGAGCCGAGGTCTGAGATCCGTCTGGATCTCAGACACAGTGTTGCCAAAGCTACACGACTTTGTGAAGAGGCACATTCACAGTCTGTTGCAAGACATTTCTGCCCTCAGCTTCACCACTGATATTTGGACGAGCAGCGTTCGCCCGGTGTCCCTCATCAGTTTAACTGCACAGTGGATTGACGACGGAGTCGTCCTGCATGCAAAACATAGGGGTTTGCACACCAGCCAAGCCATCACAGGTGTGTTTGATGACATGCTTCAGACATGTAGGGTCCCTAAAAGCTCTGTTCATGTTGTGCTATGTGTGACACAAAAAACATGATCAAAGCCATGAGTGACGCTGGACTCCCGAGCCTGCCGTGTGTCGCACACACCCTGCAGCTGGATGAAGTGTAATGGCAATAATAAGTACTCATATTGGTACTCGGTATTGGCAAGTACTCAAATGTAAGTACTTGTACTTGTAATTGAATTGAAAAAATATGGGATCTGTGCATCCCTACTAGCAATATGTTCTTACTTCTTCCTGTCTCAGCTGATGTGGAAGAGTCAGATGGCTGAAGATAGATCACACCACTGCTGTCTCGCAGTCAGGGTTCAACCCCTGACTGTGAGACAGCAGGGTTTGAACTCTGACTGCGAGACAGCAGTGGTGTAATCTATTTTCATACAACCCACCACCGCCACAAATCTTTGCTCATAAACTGTTTGATAAAAATTGCTATACTTTGACACTTCTGTAAGGATATTTTCTTATTTTCTAGTATTTAACAAACCATATCATCAGGAAGGAGATACTTGAAAGTTGTAATCCAGTTGTAATGAGACAAAATAAAACGAAAGAAATGCATAGAAAGGAGAAGCAAAAACTTACATAGGCAGGATACTTGACAGATACAATAACAGTCCTGTTTGTCTACTTTCTGTGAATTTTGACTTATTTTTGCAAAATAGAAACATTTGTCCTTAATGCTGCCCTTTGCAGAAGGAATCTTAACAAACACGCCAAAGTGTGTCTGTCTTTATGTCTGTGTGCCAAGATGGGAGTAACAGAGATAACTCCTACTGTTTGTGTGTGGACTGGCTCTTACTGATCCCCTGTAGTGTTAAGGATGGGAAAGACAGAGTGAGAGAGAGCAAAAAGGAAAAGGGAGAAGAGAAATAAGTATGATGAAAGATGAAGAGAGGAAGGAAGGAAAGTCTGTGGTAAAAGAAAGAAAGGAAAGATTTTTTCAGAGATGTGAGAAAGCATCACTTGTGGCCGTCATTTATCTTCTGTGTGCCTGTAACGTTTCTTTTGTTAATCATCAGCAGGGCACAAACACAACTCTTACATTTAGCAGCAGTTTAAAGCTGAGGCTTCATAGTTAGTTCTCCAACTGTTTCTTAACACTAGAATGGGTCGATGCAGCTGTGCAGATAATCTTGTTGCCTTTTAGTTGGGTTTGAAATGATCTTCTGCTTGGTGTGAATATGATTTTTCTTGACATAATATTCTGTCCCTGCTGTGTCTGTGATTGCTTAAAACTGTATGAATTTATTTTTTTCCATCACCGGGAGGAAGAGAAACTCCATAACAAAATGATACTCATACCACTGATATGCTATGACCTTAGACAAATATTTGGACTAATGTTTTAGCAAACTATTTCCTATTGCCCATCAGTTTGGAGTTATATTTGTGACCTGATGAATCGTCATAATCATCATTGATGATGAGTCCATTATTCACTCTCTTTTTAGTCCTATTTTTGTCTCTACCAACTCCTGAGAAAGTATTACTCTCTTAATTGACTTAAAGTACAGGGATGATCCTCACCAGCTCTTGAGAGGACTCAAACGTCATCTTTCCAGTCTTGCTCCTCCTGTTTTTGCATAGCTCTGCTGATGTTTCGATACACTTAATGTTGCAGATGAAATAATCACTGTATTTACTTTCAGTCTTATTTATCCTGGCATAGCCTGCTGTAGCCTGCAAACTCAAGAATAAAATTCCATGTACACAAGAAATTCACAGAAAACAATGCAGTCAAGTAGATGCCTTCCAGTTTACAGATAGCTCTCATGCAAATCAAACAGTTCTCTCACAATAAAGAGGAATGTGGGTATTTTTAACTCTGGGCCCTATATTTACATGTTTTGGTATGTAAAAAATTCAAACTTACCAAGAATGTTGGAATTGGTACAGCTGCAGCGTAATCTTTTGGGGCAACTTCACTCCACAAGCAGTTTGTTACAAGTTATAAGTTATTGTTTTGTCATACAAGCTGAATTCATACTTTAAGTGTTCCTTGAGCAAGACTAGCACTTCTAGTTAAACAAAACAATGTTACTCTTTAACAAATGGTCTATCTCTTTAGGTATCCTGTTTATAATGTTGTCAGTTACTTAAAATAACCTTGGTGCATGAGTGGCAGCTGTGTTGCTGCTGCCTGCTGGGGCAACCTTCTGGACCAATTCAAAAACTTTTGGTAAGTACATACAAAAATATGCAAATATATGTTTAAAAATACCAGAATTCCCTTTTAAAAGTGTTCAGCTGATGAACCATTCTCATTGTGAAGCAATCACAGTGGGCCATGCAGAAACCTGCACAGTGAGGTGTTGGATAAGAGCTGCAGTAACATGACCAGGTTTCTGAAATGAAAAAATAGGGACATTTCATGCATTTTGACCACTGGAACAATTGTACTTAAACTATATTGCATCAGTAACGTGAGTGAAGCTATGATAAACTATGGAACACTCAGTCATTAAAGTGGTCAGTAGAGTAAGACTCTAACACTCTTTTATGCTTTTTTGAACTACCATTGCAGTTCTTCTCCTGTTGCCAATTAAAAAAAAGATGGATTTCAAAGGGTGCAGTGAACTTTTGTATCGTCTTGACCCAGGTGTATATTCATGGTGTCATCATTCTCACTCACGTAACTTTCTTCTCTTCCAATATTCCTTCTCTTTCTTTGTTTGCCTCTAGTCACCTTTCCAACTGACTTTTTTCTCGTTTTACTCGTTTTACTACTAATTTTTCCTTTCAAAATCTTTAATCTTAAGGAGATGAAATATTTGCTGAGTATTGTATTTTATCTCAAAAACATCATCTTTACCTTTCCTACCTCTATCTCTTATTTCTTCTTTCCATCTAGTCTTCCTCTCCTCCTCCTCCTCCTCCTCCTCTCTTTCCACTGAACTGACTTGAAAAGACACCTACATCATTAAAATCCACAAGTTTCCAGCACTCCAGTAAGTGATTTGTGAGCTGCTAATATGCCCTGGCTGCCTCGCATTTTAGACACTCTGAGTGTCTTACATATGTGGAGTCGTTCTTTGAACGTCTCGAGACAACTCAAAGCAGAAAAGCACCCAATGTCATTTGCATTTTCTTTTTCACATTGTCCAGTAGAATGAATTGAATCTCTCTGTCTGGCACTGCAAGCCCACTACCACAACTACAGTGGGGATCAAAAGTTTGGGCACCCCAGGTAGAAATTTGTGCTAATGTGCATAAAGAAGCCAAGAAAGTTGGAAAAATCTCCAAAAGGAATCAAATTACAAAATCAAATTGCAAAAGTTTGGGCACCCTGCAGAGTTAATACCTTTTACTGCCCCCTTTGGCAAGTATTACAACTTGTAAACGCTTTGTGTAGCCAGCCAAGAGTCTTCCAATTTTCCAATTCTTGTTTGAGGTATCTTCGCCCATTCTTCCTTACAAAAGTCTTCCAGTTCTTTGAGATTTCTGGGCTGTCTGTCATGCGCTCTTCTTTTATCCATAGATTTTCAATTATGTTGAGGTCAGGAGATTGTGAAGGCCATGGCAAAACCTTCAGCTTATGCCTCTTGATGTAATCCACTGTGGATTTTGAAGTGTGTTTAGGATCATTATCCATTTGTAGAAGCCATCCTCTCTTTAACTTCAGCTTTTTCACAGATGGCATCAAGTAAATGTCAATTTGCTGAAATTTTATTGAATCCATTTTTCCTTCTACTCGTGAAATGTTCCCTGTGCCACTGGCTGCAATACAACCCCAAAGCATGATTGATCCAGCCCCATGCTTAACAGTTGGACAGAGGTTCTTTTCATTAAATTCTGTGCCCTTTCTTCTCCAAACGTACCTTTGCTCATTCCGGCCAAAAAGTTCTATTTGAACCTTATCGATCCACAGAACTTGTATCCAAAACGCATCAGGCTTGTCTATATGTTCATTTGCAAACTTCAAACGCTGATTTTTGTGGTGTGGACTTAGAAGAGGTTTTCTTCTGATGACTCTTCCATGAAGACCATATTTGTACAAGTATCTCTTTATAGTGGAGTAGTGTACCACAACTCCAGTGTCTGCCAGATCTTTCTGGAGGGATCGTGTAGTCAAACGTGGACTTTGACTTGCTTTTCTCACAATCCTGTGAGCTGTTCTGTCTGATATTTTTCTTGGTCTTCCAGATCTTTCTTTAACTTCCACTGTTCCTGATAACTGCCATTTCTTAATTACATTCTGGACAGAGGATATTGGCATCTGAAAACGCTTTGCTATCTTCTTATAGCCTTCTCCTGCTTTGTGAGCGTCAACTATTTTCAGTTTCAGTGTTCTAGACAACTGCTTAGAAGAACCCATGGTGCCGATTGTTGGGGCAAGGTCAGATGAGTCTGGGCATTTAAAACCTTTGAGATTGACATCACCTGGTCTTTCCAGACGATGATTGTGAACAATCCATGACACTGTGAGGTCTCAGCTTTCCAAAGGGGGTGGTGCATGCTATAAACTCTGCAGGGTGCCCAAACTTTTGCAGATGCCTTTTTCCCTTTTCTGTTATTTTCAGAGTGTAAACAAATGAAAGAAGATCTGACTTTTTAAATATGTCTAAATGTCTAATCTGTAATTTGATGCCTTTTGGAGATATTTTCCATCTTTCCTTGGCTTCTTTTTGCACATTACACTAAATTTTAACCAGGAGTGCCCAAACTTTCGATCCCCACTGTATGTCCTACCACTATGGATATGAAGCAATGGAGTGACAGCACACCTATCTTGATGAAGGCAGGAGAAAGAGAAATCTCTGAAGATTCTGAAACCACCTTAAGTCAGCCTACCATTGGAGAGACAATAAATACCCTGAGAAAAATAAGAGCAAAGGGGGTGGTTGAACTGTTTTGTGAAGACTACATAGATTCCCAAGCTAAATGATAAACAAATAAATACAAACAAGTCACAAGTAATAACTAATAAAGGTGCCATCTGTATGTGAATATGCTTGGCCTCTCTGAAAACCCTCCTGCAACATCTTCTGTGGGACAGCAGGTTGTACAGGAGACTTGGATGTTTGTTCATCTTGTTTATGTTCATCCTACTTGTTACTTTCAGGGTGAATGTTTGAAGTGGTAACTCGTGATGATGCACTTCAGCATGCACAAATGGTGCTTCTTGCTTTAATTCAATGCACATTTTAAAAGCACTTCACCACACTACATTTCAAATCCGCCGTTCTACATTGTCCTCCACCACAAGTTTGATGCAGAAGCATGTGACTAACGAAATATGTCAGAGCTATTTTGTTAATGTACTGAAAATAAAACGTAATTTTATTATTATTATCATTATTAAAAGAAATCAATACCAAATGAATAACTTGTGAGTATGAATTCTGCAGGATAAATTTGCCAATGGCAACATGTATCCATCCATCCATCCATCTTCTTCCGCTTCATCCGGGACCGGGTCGCGGGGGCAGCAGTTTGAGCAGGGATGCCCAGACTTCCCTCTCCCCAGACACTTTCTCCAGCTCTTCCGGGTGGACCCCAAGGTGTTCCCAGGCCAGCCGAGTGACATAGTCCCTCCAGCGTGTCCTGGGTCTTCCTCGGGGCCTCCTCCCGGTGGGGCATGCCCAGAACACCTCCCCAGGAAGGCGTCCAGGGGGCATCCGAAACAAATGCCCGAGCCACCTCAACTGGCTCCTTTCGATGTGGAGCAGCAGCGACATTTATTATGTCACTAATATGCATTGTGAGTCATTGTGTTTTTTTAATTTTCTAATTTTTTTTAAGGCTTGAGGAACACCGTTTTCCCCACAAGAAATTCAATCCCTCTCTGTAGCTGCTGTAATTTGTGTGTGTCTTACTTGAAATCATCAGCAGCGGCTTTTTTTCTACTACCAAAAAGGGCAGTAATAAGGTCACTGGGATATTTTGCTGCACATTTGTTATATTAAACAATGGTAATCCATCATTATTAGTATATAGTCTTACTTAAGATTTAATGAAGCACTGTCAAGGACAATACCTCTATACTGCAACCCACACCACTTTTCTTGAATTTTATACTGGTGTTTTGAGAATAGACCCAGCATATTCAAACTGTCAGTAATCTAAGGAATGCTGTCAGTGTACAGCACAATTGGCTGAGCTGTCCTAGAGGCAGCTCAGTTCATCTGAAAATTCAGTTTCTACATCACACTCAGAAACAACTCGTCCCTCTGCCCATTGTGTGTCATTATCTGTGTGAAGGCCTTTGCATTGTCATCTTCCACCTGATGAGAGACTCTAGTGTCAGGCATTCTTGTGCTATCACTGTCATTGGTGTTTTGACAGGGGTCTGCCCAGTTAACTACTTTCTGTTCTGATGTTGACTGACAGTCTTCAGTGATGTCATGGAGTCATTGTTTTCGTAAGAATAAGCCCACCATCTGACCCTGGAGCTTGTTAATATTGTCATCTTGTCTCAAAAGAACATTATTTTTTGAGATTATTTGTGACAAAAAAAAGAGAGGGAACAGTGACGTCTTCAGTTGATCTTAATTTGGAAACTGTCCTGAGTGTGACAAGTAAGAACAAGTACTGAGCTCTGCCACACTGAGAAGCTACAGCAGCCCAGCTCTGCTACAGGTCCGCGCTGCTGAGATTTTATGACACTGTATGTTTGTATTGTCACAATCTCTGAATTGAATCTCTGAAAAACAAACACACACTCTGTTTAAGCTCATTGTAATGACATTAAGTTTAGGAATTTTTAAATGCATTTTCCATGAAGACCCCTACAGTACCATTGTGCAAAAACTAGAATGTGAGGCTGCTGTGCTATGGCAGTCAACCACACTCCCCCATCTGAATAATTAGAACTGTCAGAATCATAACTGAAACTTAACAAAGACACCAAACTACCAGACAGACAGTTTAAATACATTTTTTTTTTCTTGGCCTAAGTTGTTCTAAAGGTATCTCTAAGCACTTTTAATAGGGTTTATCCACACACAGTGAATGGCTGGGGTAACTGTCAATCTCTTTATTTATTTATTTTTTAATTTAGCCAATTAGAGCTTAGATCAAAAACGTTTTTCACCAATACACCGGTTATATCACTACCTGTTTAAACCAAAGGGATTTCCATTGCCTTGCAAACATTAGTGCTTCATGCTTAATTTGATTCAAATGAAGAGGTTGTGATTAGAGATCAGCTACAGACACAGACACACATAATGATGTACTTGTGTGTGTATCAGCGTCTGTATTTATATTTGGAGTGGGTGTGGCTTAAATCAGAAGTGGGTGGGACTAGCAACAGTTAATTGTTTTAATTGAAGCAGAAACTGAAACTGTTTGCATTGATGCATTGATCAATATCAGATCATTGTTGTGTTGACTATTTATTAGAAACCTTTTTACCCAACACCTGTAAGCAGACTTAAATTGAGCTTCAGATCAATATTTTTAATCACAAGAGTAACAGAACTATTTAGAGAACCAGTTTTTCATAAACATAACAATTAAGTTCAATATGTTGAATAAAGTACGGTCATTACGAGCGTGTAATGAAAAGTCTTACTCAACTGATACCTTGATTTGCTACCATCTGTTACCATACAGAGGAGATGAGTGATGGTTTCCTCCACTTTCCACATGAAAGGAAAGTTTAAAGCTGAATACATACAGCTGGATACCTGTATGTACAGCAACACGCTGTCATCAAGTCAAACTGATGTACCGATTGTTCTCTGTCAGTAAACTGGGCTCAGTTTGCTGTTCACTGTTTTTTGTTTTTTTTTTTTTCTGAGCTCTCACACACAAGCTTTCATTTTATTATCTGTCTCTCAGATACACAGTTCAATGCACACTGCAGTTGTATGTTTGGCTGAGAATTACCTGACACATCCTAGAAAATTTCACTGTTCATTTTGTTTAGCCTCACGCTACACGCCACAAGCCTTCATCCACAGCAACCCTCCTCCCCGTCAAAGGCCAATGCAGTGTTTCAAAAACAACCTGCAGACATTCTTTCTCTGGCTCCTCTGTATTCTCCTCTCTGTTCTAAAGCTTTGTGTGTGTCCAACATGATGAACTTCATGTATATCTTTGCTTTTGTTTCTTTAACCATCATAAGTAATTAAAGGATATGAGGACGTGATTTCACATTTTAAAGATGAACTATTTGTCAGAATTGCAACTAAAACATTTGTGGGTTTTGTTTGGTTTGTTGGATTTGAACAGTGTGTTTTTTTAGGGGAACATTACAACTGCTGTCATCTTCAGTGTTTCAGACCTTCTTTGCTCTGCATCCATTTCTTTTATTTATTTATTTTTTTTGTTTACATTTCCATCACTTCTATCTTTCACTGTCCTTGCCAGCAGTGCGTATCACATTGTCACTGTTTACTTTTCTCTAACTGAGCTCTTAGATTGGTTTGGCTATTTGTTTCTCTGGATGAGCTCAATTTGGAGAGCGGGGTCTTTGATAGGCTGAAGGGAAGCAGCCTTTTGTTGGGGAGCTAGTGAACCTGCAGCGCCCAGCGTCTGGTCTTGTTTTGCTTCAACCTCGACCCTTGTCTGCCTCTGCTTGTATGGCTCTCACTCAGCTCACTCAACTGTTTCTCAAAGACTCGGCAAATGAGAAAATACCAATTGTCAGCAAATATCAATTTACTTCCCCCATTCTGCACATGTCTCAGAGGAAATTTACAACAGAATAACTGACTGTGTTTTTTATGGCTGTCTGAGCACAGAAGCAGAACAGAGCTGTGGAGAATATATTGGTTGAAACTATGACAACAGTAACTAAAACCCAGAATACAAGAAAAACGTGACACTTTCCCCTTTTAACTGACAACAATAGCGCAGCAAAGTCAAGATATTAAAAGTAATAACAGTTGTTGAAGAGCATCAGCAGCAGGCAGAAGTAGCTCATCTTGTTTGTGTTGTTGTTGACTCATGGTAAACTCATTCCTCCTCTCTTCTCCCTTGTCTCCTTACTTTAGACCTATCTTATAAAGTGCTTCTACTGCAAATTCTTCCATTAAATGTACTGTCACCACTTGATGGAAGGGAGCAACACATTGTCTGCTCTGAAAGGTCGTGGTCTTGTGAAATGTCCCTTTTCAGTTGACCTCTTAGGTCAGATCTGACTGAGGAGCACTTTACATCAGCCACTAAAACAGACACACTCCACTACAGTACCATGTGGATCTACGCCCCGTATTGCATTTGACTTTGTTTCTTTGTCACATTGGCCTTTAGTTCTTAAAAAATTGTAGTGTCCAACTCTGAAAAGTCAGAATGTTTTCTATTCAAAAGGGCCTAGTCTTTCTTTATACCGTTTAATGGTGTTTGATTTATTTTTCTGTCCCGACTCATCACTTGTTTGACCTTACTTGGCACAAAGGGCCCCAGTATTTATTAAAGCGCTGTCCCTGATGTAAGATTTGCAGGTTTTAAAAGAAAAAAAGGCTGAAACCATGCTGTAAAAATCGCAATTATGGAAGCAAGTGAGTGAGGTTCTTTGGACAACTTATTCCAGGCTAAAACATTCAATAGGTAGGTAGATAGGCACCTTCTATCCAGCTGCCATGTGCGATCCAGTCATTCTGTGCCAACCAGAGGAAATTTGCTGTCTAAATGTGAAGCTCTGCTACTGAGGCAGTCATGCTACCAGTCAGATGTACACACTGTTCTTCAGGTCATGAATGCTGACCAGTTGCCCAGCCGGACAGTGTAGATGGTACAGGACCTCACTTACCTAGTTTGTGACCTGAAGGGGTAGGGAGGATTTTAATGAGAAAAAAGTTGGATCACAGCTTTTAGAATACCTGGATACACCTGGTCATTCTCTAAATGAATGAAACAAACTGACCTAACATCAGAGGCAACTCTGCCGTTCTGTGTGTGCCAAAGAGATTTTGAGAGACACTGATTATTAATGTGAAATTATTGTTATTGTTATTATAAGTGTTTTTATGGTTTTGATTACTGAGTCCATTTGTTTGGAGAGAAGGGGACTACTGCAGACAGTTTGGCTCCAGATAAAAAGATCATGAATAATGGACACAGACGGAATAAAAAGCTGAGCTGAATACCTAGAAGCAAGCCGAGCAAAAGTCTGCGGAAGCATGCAGCCCATCCTGATATCCTGTGCTTGCCTAAGAGCATCGGAGAAACAGTGATTTTTAGCGTGAAACTGCTTTATTGTGTGTTGTTAACCTTTTTAATGATCAGGTCCACGGAGACCTCTTCAGTTAATTCAGCTCCTGGTTAAAACACCCTAAGCAATGAACACTGAAGGAATTCTAACCTAATATAAATTAGCAGTGGTGGTAGAGAAATAATGAAGAAAACTCCCATGATCCCATGCAGTTTGACAATGTTGCCAACCTCCCTGATATATTGTGAAGCAGTAGCGCCTCAAGAGGTGGTAGGGATGGAGCATCATCTTTCTTTTTAAGAGAAGTGTGCCTGCTGCCATCACCAGAGCTGAGTGTTGTTCCCAGGGGGCAGCTGAGGCTACAGCTTAACCAGAGTGGATACATTTGTCAGCTGGACTGGAGTGCATGTGTAAGAGATGTTTTTGGGACCAAGATACTAGAAAACACAAAGTATATGAACTGTCAATACCCAGCAACCATCCCAGAATCACTGTCAACCCCAGCCCCCTATAGACTATACACAACCATCTTAACTGTAACTATCAAAAGACTAATTATCACACACACTACATCCAGGGCAAAGCAAGCATTCCACCGGATTTCCTACACTCATTTTAACCGCCAACGATGCTCAACAACATGCCTACTGTCACCACCCCTGCCTCGATGTGTGTCTCGCTGAAAATACCCCGTTGTACTTATATCAACAACCTCAAAACTAATTAAGCTACTATAGCGGCCACAGTTTTTCGTAACTCATAAAACTGGTGCACTGTACATCATTTTTCTAACTGCTTTTTCCTGTCTACCTAACTTTACTCCACTGACACATAACCACACTATATTCTAACATTTTTAAAGGTAAAGTTAAAAATCCCTGAGGCTATGTGGTTTTGATGTAGTCTCTGTGTTATTTAATCTCTCTTTTTCTGTTGTTTAAATGTGGTTGTGAGAATTTCTCTCTGGGGATCAGTGAAGTATATACCCACCTATGCTGGTTTGATGTTTTACAGAAACAGACACTGCAGTTTGGGAGGCGGTGAATCCCGTTGCCGTAGGCATGCCATCATGTCAGAGGCTGTAGTCAAGAGTTTGTACACTGATGTTATAGCAATGTCCAGTTAAACTAAGGCACTTAAAATTTTATATGCTCATATGAGTTATTTAGGGCAATGTTACGTTTTTCAGTAAAATTAATATGGAAAGAATTTTATAATTACAGGACTTCTGTGGTGACATGATACACACTCAGTATCATTTATTGGATAACATTACACAATGGATCATATAATACAGTGTAATATAATCATTTTATTTGGAATATAAAATGGTAGAAACTATTATTTAAATGAGTCTCCTTTGACAACACTCTGGAACCTGCATGTGGCCTCTTCATAGACTCTGAAGCGTACTCTCACAGTGTTCAGGATACATACTGTAAAACATACAAGGTCAATTCCATGGTTACCACCATCTGAAAGGGCCTTCAGATGACTCTCCATACTCAATACTGTCCAGTGTCTCTTTGTGTGAATTGGACATTCGACTGTTTTGTGCCACTGTGCAACTATCCAGAGAAGTACTCAGTTCTGGTGGTGATTCCAGTGTGTAATAAATTTCTGGCAGGAATGCTGAATTCTCCCAAGATATGATGTAATGCCACACATGCACTTCATTATTTGAATCAATAATGTTCTTTTATTGTGTACCACCGCTTTTTTTCCCCTCTGACACTGAAGGGCAAACCAAACTGGGGAACATCTGAAACATCTGAAAAAGGGACACTCCAGTTGATGCATTTATATTGTTGCTATCCAAGTAAATAACCATCTGATTGTAACCGTCAAGCTTCTGTGAAAAATAACTCTGCAGGCAGTCAGTTTATGATCAGACTTAATTTGCCTGTAACACGCTTCAACAATGTTATAGTGAGTATACATGATATACATATCAGATGTAAAAAAAGGACGATGATTTTCCCTTCATCCTCAATGTTTGGATTAGAAAAACCTCTTGACATTATACTTAATTATGTGCATGTAGGAAAAGACTAAGACCACCGTTAATGTTACATTAGCCTTCTTTACTATAGTTTTGGAAAATTTCGACTAAACAGCTGTGTAAAGCAGTATCGTAGTCAGTTTTACATAACTCTTTAATCCTTCATCTGACTGAGGTTTGAGCAAACTATGGGTAAAGCCTTGATCCTATTGTCCTGAAACAGCGTACTTCATTAGATGTTATCAGACCGAGCCTTTTCATAGTGTCAGGAAGTTAGTGCTAAGAACCCTGCCTTTTCTTGAATCCGCACAGCAGAAGTAATTCACAGCACTATTGATTCATATAATAAAAAGCTGGGAAAACACAAAGACAGTGTGATAAAAGTGATACACTGACTCCATCTACTCTCTTGGTTTTTATGTGTCACTAAAGAGAAGAGGGGTAACTCCTGTGTCCTGTTTCTCTAAGAGGGATCTTACAGTTAAAGGACAAAAACCTCAAGCACCTTATACAATTGAATAACTTTTTATTTTATTCTGTGCTGTATGCCACTGTTTACTGGTAATTTAGACTCTAATCCTTGTTTGTTAATTTACTTTACGTCTTATATATTTAGAACAAAGATTGTGGAAAATAAATGTAGTGTAATGGGGAAGTTAATGTTCAGAACAGGTGGAAGCAAGGGGCCCAATGTAGTAGAAATTACAATAAATACCGTGGAATCCGTGTATGTGCGGCATGGTGGCCCATAGCCAGCTGGGATAGGCTACAGCCCCCTCACGACCCTGATGGATAAGCAGTATAGAAAATGGATAGATGGAGGTTTATCACAATAAATATAGTGCATTATGCAAACAGTAGATTATATCCATGTATATACACTGTGTGTAGACTGTTGTCACAGATAAGATATAACTACACAAACAAAAACTGAGGGAAAGTGCAAAGATTTTACCTACAACTAACAAGTAGGACAAATCACACTGGAACTGGATCACGATATAGCATATGCTGTGTTAATGCATGCATTATGTTTGCTTATTTTGCTTTGAATGTGTTTATGATTATATGTATTTCAGTTAATTGTGGATTGCTACATCCCCGCATGGATTGTGTTGAACTGCAGTGTGTTGTGGAGTTTCTGTTGTGGCTTTGACTTTGCCGCAACCATCAGAAAAATGAAAAACAACTTTGTGGAAGCAAGTAATTGAGGTAGCAAAATGTAAAATACAGAAACAAGAAAGCAGAGGACACCAGCAAGAGGAAGATGGCAGCAGGAGACCTCAGGAGGGTGACAACGTAGCTGTAGGAGCAGAGGGATCAGTGCTGTGCCTCCCTGCAGTTCAGGTTAGGACCAAGTGTGCATGTGGTCATTGATTGGTGTGTGTGTCTGTATCTCCCTCTGCGTACCTATGGGCGCACTGTGATGGATTCACAGAGGATGAGAGAGAAGAACTGCAGACAGTGCAGCACTTTCTGAGGTTCCGCATGCCAAAGCTGCCACACACCAGCTGACAGCTCAACAACCAAAGACAGAAGACAGCACAAGAGAGAGAAGGCGGGCAGGCTGGAACAAAGTCAGGCCTGATAGAGTAATGCACAGAGCCGCAGAGAGCATGAAGAAAGGGGATGGAGCTGCAGTGCCAAATTTAGTTGGAAGTCCAAGGAACCAAAGCCAGCGTCATACCTACTCAGGTGACCTACGTGGCATGGGTTACTCCTGCAAGCTGTCCACTATAGGCATATATTCTATATATATATATGTATATATATATACTGCTCAAAAAGAAATAAACGGAACACTTAAACAACACAATGTAACTCCAAGTGAATCACACTTCTGTGAAATCAAACTGTCCACTTAGGAAGCAACACTGATTGACAATCAATTTCACCTGCTGTTGTGCAAATGGAATAGACAACAGGTGGAAATTATAGGCAATTAGCAAGACACCCCCAATAAAGGAGTGGATCTGCAGGTGGTGACCACAGACCACTTCTCAGTTCCTATGCTTTCTGGCTGATGTTTTGGTCACTTTTGAATGCTGGCGGTGCTTTCACTCTAGTAGTAGCATGAGATGGAGTCTACAACCCAGTGGCTCAGGTAGTGCAGCTCATCCAGGATGGCACATCAATGCAAGTTGTGGCAAGAAGGTTTGCTGTGTCTGTCAGCGTAGTGTCCAGAGCATGGAGGCGCTACCAGGAGACAGGCCAGTACATCAGGAGACGTGGAGGAGGCCGTAGGAGGGCAACAACCCAGCAGCAGGACCGCTACCTCCGCCTTTGTACAAGGAGGAGCAGGAGGAGCACTGCCACAGCCCTGCAAAATGACCTCCAGCAGGCCACAAATGTGCATGTGTCTGCTCAAACGGTCAGAGACAGACTCCATGAGGGTGGTGTGAGGGCCCGACGTCCACAGATGGAGGTTGTGCTTACAGCCCAACACCGTGCAGGACGTTTGGCATTTGCCAGAGAACACCAAGATTGGCAAATTCGCCACTGGCACCCTGTGCTCTTCACAGATGAAAGCAGGTTCACACAGAGCACGTGACAGACGTGACAGAGTCTGGAGACGCCGTGGAGAACGTTTTGCTGCCTGCAACATCCTCCAGCATGACCGGTTTGGCAGTTGGTCAGTAATGGTGTGGGGTGGCATTTCTTTGGGGGGCCGCACAGTCCTCCATGTGCTCGCCAGAGGTAGCCTGACTGCCATTAGGTACCGAGATGAGATCCTCAGACCCCCTGTGAGACCATATGCTGTTGCGGTTGGCCCTGGGTTCCTCCTAATGCAAGACAATGCTAGACCTCATGTGGCTGGAGTGTGTCAGCAGTTCCTGCAAGACGAAGGCACTGATGCTATGGACTGGCCCGCCCATTCCCCAGACCTGAATCCAATTGAGCACATATGGGACATCATGTCTCACTCCATCCACCAACACCACGTTGCACCAGAGACCATAGTGAGAGAGAGAGCGAGAGAGAGCCAACAACAAGTGGGAGCGAGGTTGAATGACTGGGAATGAGAGATGCCTTTGAAGCAAGAATGCAAATTTACTTAAAGTTATGTTATAAAGGTGTTATTAGTTTCTGTTCCTTTATGAAGCTGTAGTTGGATAGTGTAGGTAATTAAAGAGAACCACTGCCTCGAAATAGTTTTTTTTCTGCTTGATTTTTGATCAGTATAATTGGTCACATCTTAGTGTGAAGCCTCGTTTTGATCTGTTTTACCTGTTACCTGGTAAACCTGCATTACGCTGTTTATAGACTGAACACGTGCTGTATCTGCTTCAAATTAAAAGCCCTCAAGAAAAACCTCAAGAGATACCCTTGCTTTCCTCACAGAAGTTTTATGGTAAAACATTTGCAGGCATTCTATATGTGACAACAGCCAGAAGGGTCTAAACAATGATTAAAGCAATGGGTCAGAATGGATGCATTAGATGCCACATTTATTGAAATGAAAGAAAAAAAAAATAAAACTGAGGTAAATCTAAACTCAAAAAACAGGATATTGCATAAACATTAACATCATTGCAGCTTACCATGTCAAATGACAAGGAGGACAATGAGGTCATCTTTACTCACAAACTCCGAAGGACTTTGCCAGCCCTGTTTCAGAAAGTTAAGTTAAAAACTTTGAGTTTGTTGAGCCTGAAATGAGGCACACTGTGGGTTTTCCATTCCAGAAAGAGAGAGCACTTAAACTCGGGGTCAGTTACTGAGGTAACATACTGTGAACCTGAATCTGCTCAGTGTCAGGTCATCTTCAAATGTTTCTTTCTCTCTTCTCTTTTTCTCGTTGACTCCTCGCCTGAAGTGGCTGTATGACACACTTCATTTGCTCACTGATGTGGTCAGTTAGAAAGCAAATATGAGAACTTGTTAATTTGCAGAAATAGCTGTCCTTAGAAACACCAAATCACCAATTACGTGTTACTTATTTCTGGGTGAGGATGATCAGTGGTGCAGCTGACTCTAAAACTATTATGCATGTTTTTGAATATAGACTGTATTTATAGTCTAATATAGTCTTCATGTGCTACTTACACACATTGAAATATAAATGCTTTTGAGCAAGATTCTCAAATGGAAAGCAGACATCCAAACATTCAAAGTCAGTCTGAACCTTACTCCACACATTTTCTTCATCAGTTGCTGCCTTCTGCATTTTGTCCCTGGTAGACTACAACTGAATTAATAACTATCTAAAAAAAATCAAATGTAAGGGATCTACAGCAGGACTCCATCTGTAAAGGAAGTGCAAATCAATAAAAGATGAATGAGTGGACTCCTTTCTCACTCCTGATTCATGTCTGGGTCCACACTGGCATTCATTCATATTTCTAGCTCTGCTGAATTAAAATGGAGGCCCTGCTCTTTATTTGCTCATTACCATGGTGCATCACACTGTTGCACTGGACACTTGCTGGATTGGTTAAATATACAGTTCCATCATATCATGTGATTGGCACAGTCGCCTCAATGCAAGAGGGTTCTGGGTTCAAGTCCGGGTCTGGGTGGAGTTTACACTGTTCTCACTGTGCCTGTGTGGGTGTTCTCCGGGTACTCCAGTGTGAGCATGTGTGATTGACTGACTGCCAAAGGTGTACCCTGCCTCTCACCCACTGTCAGCTGAGACCCTGCGTGGATAAGAAGTACAGGAAATGGATAGATGGGTGTTACATCATGTACTAAATAAGTTCTTCTACTAGACAAGCTCACAACTCCACAGATACCTTGTGTAGTCTAGCCAGTGCGCTGCTGTCTGTTCCAAGGAATGGTCAGCCTCGAAGCCGGGCAGCTTGATGGTGGCTCCAAGGAGTGGAGAGGATGGATCGTGAGTTGGATAGTGTTGAGATGGAGAACAATCTGGTTCTGCAGATTGAGTGAACGATACATTACAGACTTTTTGGCTCGTTGTCAGGGTCACTGGAGAGAAGGGAGAGAGCATTTTTGAATTCATGAATACTCTTGGGGGCGCATGGGAAGCTTTGGTGGGGTGCATGTGTTGATGATCACTCTCATATAGGCTTTGGCTTTCATTCATTCATTTTCCAGTTCTAACAACTAATTCAATTTCAATTTATGTATATAGCACCTTATGCAATCAAAATTGTCTCTAGGTTCTTTACAGAGACCCAGAGCCTGAACCCCCAAGCAAGCAGACAGTGGCAAGGAAAACCTCCCTTTTAACAGGAAGAAACCTTGAGCAGGACCCGGCTCACAAGGGAGAACCATCCTGCTGATAGTCGGCTGGGTGAAGGGGAGGAAGAAGAGGTAGATCTTCTATACTGCATTCTCATAGGAAGCCATTAGCTTTAGACAATTTAAAGAGATTTGTTGAATATTTTTTCCACTTCCTGATAGCCTCCTTATATTTTCATTACAGACTCATTAAGTCAGACAGAGAGGTTTTAGGGATCACTTGCTTTTCTTTATGAGGTGCAGTGGGAGTACAGACGTCCCAGAAATTCCTGCTGAAATAGTTCGATAGATTTGAGAAGCTGCTGAAAATGCCGATAGTCATTCCTATGAAAATCCAGGTTGAAACTGCCAAACAGTTCCTGTGCTGAACTTTCAGCAGGTTCCTTTGGCTTATGCTGTAAACAGCTCTCACCTCAGTCTTTTAATGTGACTTCATTGAAGAACGTTTACTGACCAGTGTAACATAATTGATTTTTGGTTCTGCTGTAACAAAGAAAATACTTCAGTCCCCTCGTGCTATAACACCACACAGAATGACCTTTGTGTAACATTTACAATTCTAAAAGTTGTCAAAATGAAGAGGAAGAAGAGACATCAAAACTCAACAAAAAGGAAAAAAAAAAAAAAGGTTCACAAATACCAAGCGAGAGGTGAGCAGGACATCTTGACAAGAGCTGAGAAACACACTCTCTGCTCCGAGAGTCCACAATACATCCCATCTGTGTTTATCCACAGGGAACGCTCGAGTATCACACAACCAACACTACGGAGATGGCAGCGTGTGAGTGCGCATGTATGTGTGTACACAAAAAGGAAACGCATCGGGTCCCATGTTGACACACTTAAAGATATTCATGGAAAGTGAAGTTATTCAGGAGATGTGCGGTGCTGAGGGCATTTCAAGAGCATACATCTATACATGCACAAAACAGAAAAGGAGAATACAGCCACACATACAAAACTACATATATAAAACACCTTGGGGTTTTTCTAGGAGCGTGTGTGTTTGTACAGACTGAGGCAGACAAATGTGTAAACCGCCTGCGGCCTTCTCATGAGTGGGGCAATAGGTCAATATCATGCATGATGGCTGTGAGGTCTCGCCCGCCCTGTCTCAGTCTGTCAGATTTCACACTCTCTTGTCTGTCTGTGGTCCCAGCAGGGAGTTGAAGTATAGTGGACATGGTTGTGTGTTTTTGTTTGTAAGGCTGGAGTTTTGAATCTTGTGAAATCTATTTGGGTTTTAGCCATGAATATGAGTCTCTTTTTTATTTTTGCAGTGTTTTATGCGTTATTCATGATGTACCAGAGCTCTCCTCCAAAAACCTATGCTCAGATACAAAAAATTTGCATTAGCAGATATATTCTGTAGGAGGTATAATGTTGTTGGCATTACATTTTTATCAATACAACAAGGAAACATATACATTTATTGAACTATCCTTCTCCAAAGACAGCTAAAATATAATGAATATGGTTAAGTTTGATGAATTGTGGTCATTTTAGATATTAAAAACTTTAAGGATGACTTGAAACAAGAGATGGCATTGGCTTATTCAATATTGTGCTAAAACTGCAACCCAAATGTCTGAGTTGCCCAATCATACCTTAACCATAATTTATTTGCCATAACAACATTTTCTTCTCGGACTTTCACTATACCCTGAGTCGCCCTGAGACCAGAGAACCCATGTGTCAATAGTGCAGAAAGCAGGAATTTCAATGAAGTTGGCAATGGATGTCTTTTGCAAAATCAACATTTCAGCATTTGCTTTAGGAAACTGATATACCAGGGCCTACTGGTAATTAATAACCCAAGACCAAGCATGGCAGCTGGCGCCAAACCTATTGGTTCAAACTGCTAAATCACTTGAGGTTAAGTAAAGATTGCAGTTAATGAAAAAGCAAAGCTCTGTGACAGGAGATAAACTCTACTCTCCTGCACCCATACACCAGCCCAAACTTAAACTATTCAAATTCTGCTTTGCTGAACAAAGATGACACTAGTAGCATTCTGAATTGGTGCAGAACACTGAAAGTGGGCATTATGTGCCAAATCATCTGCTATGAACATACTCTTGCATAGCCAGACACTTCGTTTTAGCACTGTGCCAGCACTGGAGAAAGGTCTTGATGAACTCTTCATCCTTCCAGTATGTGGGAAAAACACACTGGTTTGTTTGCATTTCAGCTGTCTTGGATGAAGCTAGGATACATGATGCTCATGTAAAATAGATAATACACAGATAGCAGAAGGGAGCAGAAGGAGAATTTTGAATGAAATAGCCAGTGACTTATACCCACAGCCTAATCCCTGCGAGTCAGACTAATGTGAACCTAAAGGGCTCTAGATTGTCCAGACATCCCAAACAATTCAGGACAGTCCAAAATGACATTTACAGTTACAATTAAATTAATTATTACAATTGTCTCAGAACCCCAAGGTCTGTTTGCTTCTCTCAAACTTATTGAATAATGAGGAGCTGCAGTTTTTATTCATGGGCAAACTTGAGAGAACCAGTGTAAACAGTCTTCAGTGACATGTGAACAGTAACGTCACATGAGCATGACGTCTATGTGACGGCTGCCGTCTAAGCTGAAGAGAACACTTGTGGGAAAGCAAAAAAAACCAAACAGTCTGACCAGTGTGTTTATCTGTCCAATGAATTCATATTGAATATTTACAATCCTCAACCAGTGCTGCTGTGGCAGCTGAAGCAGCAAGAGAGGGTCAGGAAGGATTAGCTGTAGCCATGAAGAGAGCCACATAGGAGGAGGAGGAGGAGGAAGGCAGCCAGTACACTACTGTGGGAACCAGCTAAGGCACAATTTCAGTCAACAGACTTCTGAAGACAGTTTTGATGCTGTGCTGTGCTGAATAAAAATTAAAAAATAAAAAAAAATTAAAACTTAAACTACTGAAAGTAGTAGTTGTTCTTTACTTTATTATGACTTACCTGCCTATACATCATCAAGTTATCATGTTCTTAAATAAAGGAAATAAATAAAGATTTACCTATTATTTTATTATTTGTTATTATTTCATTCTCATCCTCTCTGATGTGCTGCTGTCATGTTGTTTGGTTTCGTTGTGTTGTGTAAAATGTTGTTTCGTTGTGTTCTGACGTTCCAGGCCACCGTAAGATAGACAGGAAGTAGCTTAGCAGTCTTCATAACTGAAGCCCTATGGCAATACTTGTGAACCAGTGAAACAGCACCAAAGCAATAAGGACCATGGTAGACAATTAGGGGTGCACTGCCCAGACTGACGCTTACATTAGAAGCAGTTAACAGCATTAAAGAGCAACTTAACAACAGCTGACAATCTTTTTTGGTTTAGCATCTCATCTTGCTGCAGTAATTTATAGGTTTACTCCAATGCGTCCAAGTACACTGTTCCATTGCTGTTTGGTGTGGCCACAGGTGCAAACAAAGCACGTTTGACCACACCCAACCACACCAATCAGTGATTCAGAAGTCAGAAGTAAAACAAAGTTGGAACCTTTAACCTATTACCTTTTTTTCTTATTCGTATTACAAGCTCAGAAGTAGTGCCATTCATGTGAATTTACCTCAGAGGAGAAAAGATAACATGCCACAGGTGTCAGCATTTTGATGTACGGATGTTTGAAGAGCTGAGCAATGAGTCGTGACACCTCTGCAGTAGGTACTGTATGTCTGGGGAACAGGGACCCATGGGCAACACAAGCATGCTGTGCTTTGATATAGTGGGTTGATCAATTGGTGAAGAGGCCTTTGATGTTACAGCAGGTATGTGTTTGTGTGTGTGTGTGTGTGTGTGTGTGTGTGTGTTGGTCAGGAGTCAGTGCAGTAGAGAAGTATATGGATGACACTACCTCACCATGTCACACAGCATCAAAGGACAGACAGGAGTGAACACATCTATTTCTCTTTTTGTAGACATGTACATTATCACATACAGCAGGTTCAAAGTTGACATTTTGACATGTCCCTAACAGCACTCCAAAAGAAACACTCCAGGAATGTTATGTCTGTGAAAAGCTCTGTCAGGGAGGCATAGGGAATGTGATTCTTCTGAATAATTTCAGCACTAAAATGCTGAATTCCATATTTCACACTATGCAGTTACATTTGCTGAAGTTTGTGCTCAGCGGCAGTGGATGAATGGCTCATCTGAACAGGAAAGAAAAGAATCTTGTAAAGCTAATTTCAATATTGCAGAAAACAAAACTATTCAAGGCCTGACTCCTGTCTACTACTACTTTTCAAGGTTAATAAATACTGAAAGACATTTGTGACTCATTTGTAAACATTACCGATTAAAACTCAGTCCCTACTTTAACCTTCTACTGAGAGGCTGTCTGGCAGTAGTCCATATTTCAGATATATTTTCAGTTATTGCTGACAAGTCTAAAAAAAAAACAAAACAGACAAGGCATATAAAAATAGGCAAGCAATAGACAGTTGTCAGCTGTTGATTAACACATTTGCTTTAGTGAGTATTTCAGGCAGCTGGACAGTCAAAACAGAGTGTTGATGAAGGAACAACTCACTGATGGCTCGCTGATATGTTTTCAATAGTTTGACAGCAATGGATCACTGTGGCACAGAGAGATAAAACATATCAGACTTTATTACACACAATATAAATGTTAGTAGTACAGCAATGAGAAATAAATATAAAATATCGCCCTATTTATGCAGAAAACATCTGAAATATATCAGTCACATTATGCCTTTGACATCACAATAAATCTATATACAATAAAATATTTTCAAAGTGTCCCCCCCCCCCCCAAAAAAAAAAAAATCACCTTTACTAGGAGAGAATTTGTCACCATCAGTAATGAAAGTATGAATTCTCAGTCCTGGATTGCACAGTCTTATTAAAAATGAACTAATAACGATCAGCAGCCGATCAATCTGGGCATCTCTATTTTCAGCACTTGACCCCAAGGTAAACATGACTGGTATGCCAAATATTACCTTGCAAACCTTATTTTACCAAACCATGCTCCTTCAGATGTTTCACAATAAAAGTCTTTTTAGCAAATAGAAGGATTTCTGTCTGCTGAAAGGAAGTATTTACTTGTAACAGCATACTGCAGTAACTTTAACAGAGAAAATTTGTACTTTGCACTAAAGTATTGTAGCTTTTTACATGACGTCAGACAGCATAACATGCACCAACTTGTTACTGTTGGGAGTTCTCTCCTGTGCACATTAATTATAGTATCGTCACACTGTGCAAAACTGTCAACTCTAGTACAACATAACAAAACAGGGGAAGCAACACACCACAGCACTGAGCTAACCAGCTGTCCTGGGGCTACTGCTAACGAATCATTAGCAACATGCTGCTTGTTACCTGATAAATGACCCTTGTATGAAATAAACCAGTTTTAAGTTGTACAGTGAACCCAAAACTTATCCAGCCCAAGTTTCTGCCAGCAGAAGAGGATGGCTGGGGCAGAGGCAATAATGTGTCTTTTAAAGTGTGTTTTTAAAGACAGTGGGCAGTTAACACACTTCATTATTTTTGTTCTGCTCCATTGATTTGCACAGCGGGAAGTAGATTGTCAAACAGAGAAGGGGAGACCCAAGAATGAAAGCTTTGGTGCAATTTGATCTCAAGCCAGCGGGGAAACTCGAGGATCCAGAGCCAGTCAGCTCTTTCAGTGCATTCAAGCTGACGTGTTAAATATTGTCTCCAACCGGGAGAGGGGGCTGTGTTGGGGCATGAGCCATCTACTTGTAATTGCTAACAGCCACATGGACAAAATACACTTTGAAACTATGTTTGTGACAGTGCAATTACTAACATCATGGTACATCAAAATCACCTGTCTTCACCAACTGCCAGGTCAAATACTCATAAGTATTTACAATCCAACTTATAGTATTTGCTGGTGGATATAGCAGCATGCAGTGGTTTCTGCAGTATATGTGCTATTGGTCTTCCCTAAGAGGAGAACAGATAATCAGTAAGTCTGCAAATGAGCAAAGTTCTGACTTTTGTGTTTTGTTCTGCATTAATGATTTTATCAAATGTTTTCCCAAAAATGTCCACTGTTTCACTTACACCACCATTCTTATTCAAATACAGTGAAATCGTAAAATCAAGAAAGGTTATCTACATTAACTAATACATATTTTACTTACTACATGTATTTATACAGTCCTAAATACAGCATGGTTGCACTTCACCGCCATGCCACTTTGCAGCTTGCAGAATGTCATGCAAACTATCCTTTTGATAGCTTGTGAACATTAATGCTTTCAGAAGAACCACTTGTTTACTTCAATGGTTTTCAAGACAAAGAATTAATAAGTTAGGCTACTGGTTACCATGCCACCAAAAAAAGGCCGCTGCTGTGAGCATGGGTTCCCAAAGCACGACCACAGCCTGCTGAACAGACCACTTTGATGGTAAGTGGAAGGCTTTTACTTTCTGCTTTGCTAAAGCATACGCTACAGGAAAATAGCAAAAACAATAAGTTTAACAAAAATAAATAATAATATTAATAAATAATGAACAGTGTAGCCACTCACTCACGGAAATTGCACCTGTTAGGCTATTTATTTATCCACACATAAGCTGCCGTCCATTTTGAGGATTGAGTGCTTCTGAGAAAGCGGTCAAACTGTAAGACACCAGTAAGACAGGGGCACAAAATCATTTTTTTGTGCGCACATTTGTGCTAAAAACGAATAGATATAAAATGATGAGTGTCACAACTATTGTGAAAATGTTTTGAAGAATGTATAATCAAAATCACATAAAGCCACGTGTGATTTTTTTAGGCAAAAAAAAAGATGAGAGAAAAAATAATTGTGCCTGAGAGGAGGCTGTTCAAGGTTAGTGTGTGCCATTTTGGAATGTCCCTGAGGAGACAATTTTAGGAAGATAATGGAGTAGGCCTGAAGCTGATGAATATGCTGGTTGCATTGTAAGGATAAAAATTAATGTGATGCTGAGACACCATGAAAATGACTTAACAGCTGTGTTGTTCAGAGAAGAAACAATGTCTTTGGGGTAATTTGAGTACGTGTGTGTGTTTGTCTCACTTCAGATCATATGCTGTCTAGACATCATCTCGCTTTTATTGTACCTGACTTTTGAGAGTAAAACCTAATCTACATTGAACTCTGAGAACAGTTGTTTTATTTATTGAGCTGCACTAACCATCATATTGTTCCTTGAAGATCTTTTCACCTTCCACGCGACCCAACCAAAACCGCTCCGAGCCATAACATGTGGAAATCTTGAGAAGCCGCACAATTAAATCCCAGCCGAGTGAGCAGAAGTCTCCAGTGCGTATGCTGTAGGGGCACAGGGGGAGTGGGGAGTATGTGGGGGGGCGACAGACTCGGGTGACCCAGTTCTTTGTTGTGGTCTCAGTCCCACATATATGTTTGATAAAACAGTGGTGCAGATTTTACCCAGGCTGCATTATACATACATAACAATTTCAGACACAGTTTTGTCTCCTGCAGTGTGTTTTGGGCCTGTGAATGTGAATACCTGAATATAAACATATTTCAGACCAAAGACCAAATGTGCTATTTCACAATTTGATTATTATGTAGTGTCTAGAAAAGGGCCTCCAGCCCTTATTAAACATTCCTATTTAAGCTCTGGTTTTGAGGCAGTGGAAGAACTTGGTAGATAACAGACAACTGACCCTGAAAGAGGTCTCATGGTGTGTATTTACACCCCCAGTGCCCTTGGTGTCAACATGCATACTGGATAGGATGAGTGCATATTAATGAATGAGTGCATATTAATGCAAGCACAAAAACAATCCTGTGAGAAGGTGCCAAATTGTCGGAATTTGAGTGAATTAAGCTGAAGCGCACAGTTTATCCAGGCGGCCATGTTTTTTTTTGTGTGTAGTTCAACCACGACCCCAACCATGTTAATACAGCTCAGACCTGCAGCTCACCAAGTCACAAAGGCGTAGGCAGGCTGGGGGCTTTGTATGTGGCGATGTTATCACCAGAAACCTAAAATAAGATGCAAAAACATGCATACATGGGCCAATATTTGATGGTTCAAGTCAAAACAGTTTTATTTATACAGCCTAAAATCCCAGCTCACAATGCCTCAGTGGGCTTTGCAGCCTGTACGGTGAAGGACATCCTCTCTCCTTAGAGCCTCATTTTCAGTGAAAAAACTGTCCCCATAAATAAATAAATATTTTGACAGGGAAAAAGACAAAAAAAATTCAGGAAAAGACACAGAGGAGGCATCTCTCAGTCAGTATGGAAAGACATGTAGTAGACAGCATGTATCCAGAACACAATATCAAAATCCCAGAAACATACAGATTACAGTGACAACATTTCTGATACAACAAAATGGAATACATGTGAGGACAGTTGAGCAGCTTGAGGTGGCACTTGTGCTATACGATTTCCTCTCCACCCTGGTGACCTAGAGGAGAACAGTCCATGCAAAAAGAAATAAATACTAATACTAATAATAATAATAATAATAATAATAATAATAATAAAATAAATAAATAAAGATAAAATAATCCTTCATTAGTCCCGCAGTAGGGAAATTTGCATTGTCATAGCAGAACAGGGATAGCAAATACAGACACAGATCAATAAATATTCAAATATACAAATACAAAGTAAATAAGGGAAATATAAAAAAAACACAAACAATACTTGAAATATTTCAAGAACATTTACATTATTGCAGTAAAAAGCTACCCTATTGCACATAGGAGGTGGGGTATTATCGCACAGTGATTTATTGGTCAGTTTGTTGTGGAGTGCAATGGGGTCTGCAGACTGCAGTGCTGGTTGTACAGTCTCACAACAGCAGGAAGGACCTGCAACAACGCTGCTTCACACACTTGGGGTGAAGCAGCCTGCCACTGAAGGAGCTGCATGAGGTGGGAGTCGTCTTCTATCAGTGTCTTCGTGTGGGCTGTAGAGACCCTGCTGCCCCAGCAGACCGCTCCATAGAACATGATCAATGGCAACAGCAACAGAATCAGAATATATACAAAACTTTATGATCCATAGTGGAGATCCTCTACAGATCCAACATCTCAGGCAGGCGAAAGAAAGATTCCTGGGTGGCCAATGGTCTGGCAGAGAGCAGCCTGAATGAAAAGATGGAAGGAGGAGGAGACGAGGGAGGGAAATGGAAAGAGATCAGAGACAAAGGGAGAAGAAAAGAGAGAGAAACTCAGCATTCAGTTTATGGGCACAAGGTTATGGAACACTACTGGAAAGGTACAGAATGGAAAGAAAAGTCAAAAACACAAGAATAATGGACTCACTCTTTAAGATTTTTGAGTATTAGGTGTAACACAAAGGCCACAAGAATTTATGTCATGTGAACAGAATGTGCAAGAAAACTAATTGCTGCATTGCTGTGTGTTTTACATAAAGCTGCTTACTTATGCAATCATGCTGCATTTAAGGTTAAATATTTTTATATGATTGCCATCAATTTGGTTATATAAAAAAGTGAAGTGGGCATGAAATGTGAACTTGACCAAATGTTTGAGTAGAAAACACTTGTCTGTTCCTCTTCTGCTGTTGCTTAAGTGACTTGCAGTTGGAATGCTAATGGATCACCTGATCTTGTCTGCTGGTATTGTGACAAGATCTCAGCCAGAAGTAAATGTAATCTCTGGCCAAATTATTATGAGGAAACTCAAAACCCCAAAAAAGTCAGTGGTCAACAAATTCCTCTTCCTGCTGTCTCAAGAAAGCCCAGAAACCCCAATCCAGCGTCATGGATGAACCATGTTTGTTGACAGGTCTGCCAGCTCCGCCTAACTAATGTGCAGATAGAGATTTGATCACATTAATTAAGAGCAGAACTGAGATAGTGACCCTTATCATGTGTAAATGCAAAGGCACACGCTGAGTAAATTTTCCTGTTAATACAGGCAGCACAGAGAGTAAACTACTTTCTGGAGTCGTGGGTTGAATTAAATGTTACAAATAATACAAGCACTTTAAATGACACATATCACAACAGAAAAAGATGTGTGTTCAAATTACTAAGGTATGAAAGACATCGGTGAGATGAGGGAGTGTATCTAAAAACAATAATGAAGCCACAATCAACAAAATAATAATAAACACGCAGTCTCCTCTTATCATAATTCAGAAGCTTTTAAAATTTGGGTTTGAAACACTCTGAGTTTTTGAGATTAAAATAACAGCCTAGGAAAAAATCTCTGCACAAACAAGTATGCATGTAATATTGTGTGGGTTCTCTGAAACTGACAAAATTCAATTCCATTCCAACCATGCATCCACTGCTCCTGCTGACAGTGGCACCAAAAGTGGATTACATTTCCAGACCCTGGACAGTAATCAGAGAGGACACTGCCAATAGAGCCAAGGCTGGCCAATTGAGCAACAGCCAATGGCCTTTTTCATCATCCATTAAAGATCAATATGAGGGACCTCAAACTCATCAGCTCAACTTTACTGAAGACAGGATGAAATAAAATTGAATTCCTGTGGCTACAGAAGAGTGAAACAGTAGCAAGGGTTAGAAAAAAGAAAAACGATAATAATAAAGGGTTTTTTTTTCCCCTCTTGGGTTAGGTACAAGGAGAGAATAGATTGAAGTGCTTCCAGTGGGCAGCGAAAATTTTATTATGAATCTCAGGAGAGCCAGAGGAAGAAGAAGGATCCTACCCTAGAGGAAGAAAACAAAGGCAGTGGGATGGGAAGCAAAATAAATACAGGAGAGGAGAGAAGAGAAGGCTGATGTTGATCTGCGTACGTGCTGTGCATATTACGAAAGGTAAATATGAAAATATGTTTTTGCAATCTGGGGGAGCCTGTTAGGGTTTGACGGGTCTCTCAACATATTTCCTCTTGTGGACCTGTGTTTCCCTATCCCTTTTGCTTTGGTTCATTCCTGTTTGTCTGCCTTGTCTTTGTCTTTGTATGTGTGTGTGTCTAGAACTGGGCGTGGTTATCATCCTCCCTCCCTCCCTGCCTTTCTTCCTACACACCTGCTGCACATCACCTTCATTCCAAGCTCGTCTCGGTCTGCTCTGTGCCCAGTTCCTGCATGCATCCTGTTTGGATTCTTAGTGTTTTTGGTTGTCGCTGTGAGTTTGGATGGAATTGTGAACTCTTTCGAAGAGTCTGTTTGTGGAAATTCTGACCTTGTAAACTTTAGTTTGTATTAAAGACCATTTACTTAATTACTTGTGTCAGTATGAGTGTGTTCAGCATTTTGGAATTGATTCTATGCCTTAGCTTTCACTCTAACGGAGTTATTTTTTAACTTTTTTCGTTGGTCTTTTCTGCTTGGAAACATTAAACAAACGTTACAGAACTGATAATTGATTGAGATTATTGATCTACAATATAAAAAATAATAAAAGACGCATTAAAAAAAGGATCCAGTCCAGCTTATAGAGCATGATTCAGCTCAGGCCTACACTGTATTAAATGAGTTGGCTCATAACCTCCGGAGGTTTCAGTGCCAATCAATCAATCAGATTCAATCAGATCTTGAGCTCCAAGAATGCCAATAAAAGGTTTATTCTAAAAGAATAATGAAATAAAAAGAAATACTACCTTGTCAGTAGCAGTAGCATCATAAATATTCCATGTGAACCACTTTAAACTTAAGAGGAACATAAAAAATAAAACATAATTAGTTTTAAACACCAAAATAAAACAATGACAAATCAAAAAGGACTGCATTAAAGGCAATACTGACCAGTATCAAATGTCAAAATAGAAAATGCAGGCTGACAAGAAACCGTATATGCAGTCTATGTGGAGGAGGTGTGTGAACATCAAACGCTGGGACACACTGACTGCCTGAGCAACTCACATGAACAGCGCACTTCCAGTAGCTCCTCATCTGAAGATCTGGGGAATCACTTATTTTTTCCACATCATGCACTTGGTTCTCAGCAAAAGAGGCCTCAGAGAGTTAACATGGGAGTGAATGAGCAAAAATCACCTCATCATCATTATTGCTCATTGTCCACACAAACTCCATGTAGAAAGACAGATGTGTGGACACACGCATATGAGCTGCAGCAGTTCAGCCATGCTTCGGTCATGTTCTTCTCATGCAGCGCATGTGGTTCGGGTGATAGGCACTGACACATCAACTGTCACAGTCCTCATCTCAATCATGTGCTTGTTATAGAAAAAAACAGAAAACCACCAAAATGTGAGCTTGTACTGATGGATGGGATAGCTCAGTTCTAAGCCTGATTGACTAATTTAGCTAAGTTAGGCTGTGCATACCTATGGCCGTATCTCTGCTCAGACACTTGGAATAGGTGTTGGAGGATGTTAAAACGACATCCTGTTTTAATCACAGGCTGACTTCATGTCGTTAACATAAAGGAGAAAGAAAAGGAGTAAGAAAAGTGGACCCAAAATGCTCCACTGAGAGACCCCACATCTTAGAGATATTAATATGGTTCCATTTACATCCACCACTTGTTCTCTGCCCCTCAGAAAAGACCTAACCCACTGTGAAGAAGAGTTTGATCAAAAGCCTCTTAAAGATCCAACATAACAATACTGCTGTTTGTTTGTGGACAATAATTATGACATTATAATTTTCTTTCCTTTTGTATAGAGGGCTTACTTTCTTGAGTTGAATAGGGAAGTTGACTTGTTCGACCCAGTTTATTAAAGGGGTTATAAAGACTTCCATAGTTTTTGTTTTTCTTATTTTCTATTTACTCATTAAAAGATATTGTTTTCACTTTTAACTTTTTTTTTTAAATTTCCTAAACAACTTTTTATCCCTACATTTTCTGTTTTAGTAAATTCTTAACCAAAAAGCCTTAAATCAGCGTTAATCAAGGTTGAGTTCTGATTTTAATTCTGATTGATTTAACTGGGGCAGGTTTGGCAGCAGCTGCCAAAAACAATGACTGAAAACATCTCCAAGTCACTTCTGCATATTAATAAACTGGAGACCAATCCATATTCCTAAAGCTCTAATCAGCATCTGATTGAGATATGACAATTAAATACAGCCTTTCGAATCTCTGGTGTTCAAAAAATAATAGCATGATCACTTAGACCATAGTCTATAAATTCAAATTTTGGATTGCATGATACAATTATTAGGTCAGAAATGGTTTGTATTGAAGCTCTCCTGAATTGAGAAATCTCCTGATGTAAATCGAATAGATGGCAAAAGAAAGTCTTTTGGCCGACACAGTGGTGCAGTGGTTGGCACTGTCGCCTCATAGTTCCAGGTTCGAATCCCGGTCTGGGCCCTTCTATGTGGAGTTTGCATGTTCTCCCTGTGCCTGCGTGGGTTTTCTCCGGGTACTCCGGCTTCCTCCCACAATACCAAAAACATGCTGCAGGCTACTCTACATTGCCTGTAGGTGTGAGAGTGTGTGTGTGTGTGGTTGTTTGTCTTTGTGTGTTAGCCCTGCGATTGACTGGCGATCAGTCCAGGGTGAACCCCGCCTCTCGCCCCCGTAGTCAGCTGGGATAGGCTCCAGCCCCCCCATCACCCTGACTTATAAGCAGCACAGAAAATGGATGGATGGAAGAAAGTCTTTCTTCAGGACATTAGTATTTAGGACATTGGTATTAAAGTCTCCAATTATTCAGATATACCAAAGTTAGCTGAGTTTGTGTTTAGTTCAAAGTGGTTGTTTTGATGTGGTGATAAGCACCTTTTAAAATGGGTTTGGATTTACGTAATAAAATGTGTAGTCACATAACCTTTATGCAACGTGATCCAGGTCAGATCTGACATTAACTCTGATCTTACACATCACAAGCCTCCTCACACAGCCTCCTTTACAACTCCTGTTTTTCTTGATGATTGTTTTCCATTTCTATATAGCATTATCAATGCAGTTGAGGAGCGATGTTTTAGAAAAACATAAAACCCCAGCCTTATGTGTGCTGAAAGAAAGTTTTCATTTTTTTCATCTTATTAGATGTTGTGTGCTAAGGTGAAGGATAAGCAGGAACAAAGCAAAAACTTGTCCATATATTGTGCCTGAGTTCGGAGAGATGAGTCCTTCACATTGGAGCACGGTCCAAATGCACCCAGTTTGTTGACCGCCGTTATGGTTCCTTTTTTCTATATTTTTTCTACTGTTTTGTTTTGTACAGTTCTGATCTTCCAAATCAGTGTGAGGAGCTGAAAAGATTTCTTTTCTTTCTTGACATTTCATTTATTATGTGGAGACTATTAGATGTGGGGGTACTAGCTTAACACCAAAAACATTAAGAAAGATACTAACCCCTTCATGGATGACAGAAAAGTGTGTTGTGTGGATGGAGTTAGTGCAGGAAGAAAAACTTCCTCCGCCTACATAGAAATATTTTCCATATTAGGTACTAAACTCATTCCATCCCCTCATTATCATGTTGACGCAGAAACTGTTTCCTTCTCATACTTTGTCAGGATTAAAATATCTTCACATGAAAGACAAATATGACTAAAATACACCTTCGGACTTGGATGATGAATACCAGAGAGGCTCTGCAGGCGCGTTTCTGTTTGTATGTTGAGGTGATACTGAAAAGGGATCTGAGCTGTATTCAGGCTCTGTTCCTGACATGTTCCTTCCTTTTTGCTCCCCCGATGAAGCCCTTTATCTTCTGGCATGACTGCAGGAAGTGCTGCTCTCTTCAAGCAAGCATAGATATGAAGGGAAGGTGAATGAAATAAGAGACGAGAGAGAAAAAACAGAGAAAAAAAATTCTAATTCTAATTCTTTCATGTCATGCAAAGTTGTCCTCTGTGACTATGCCAACTTAATTAACATAATAATTAATAACATAGACTCTACTTTCTACTGACTTATAGGCCTACTGTATCAATCCATATCTACCTGGTAAATATCAAAAATAAATAAGATAAGAAAATAAAACAGACAGTTGATAAAAAAGTTGAAAAAAAAACTGCTGATAACCTTCTGTTGTCATTACCAGCAGTATACACTTATTTAATTTTTAATTCATCTTCAACCTCAGTCTAACTTCAGTTCCTTTGAAGCCTGAACTTGTCTGATCTCTTAACCTGAAAGCCATGGGGAAATGATTGGTTCCCATTTGAAGTAGATAAAATGCTATTAAAGAACAATGAGTGGAAAAGTTCAAGACGTGTTCAAGTGTAATAACTATGTTTGTGCTCTGAGGGTGTGTAACTTCAGGACATTATGAGCTCAGGTATGCCCAGTTCACTTCTGTTGCAATTGGATGTGGGGTTAAATCATAGAGAATACATTGTCACATGTTAAGAATGAGTGTGTGGGAGGCTATGGCCACTGCGGCCCACTGCATTCACCACTTCACTACCACAAAATTGTTGTCATCGGGGACAGTAGGTTTTCAAATATGAATACTAAATCTTTTAAAATTTAATCCTCATCTGAGGACATGTTTAAGGAATCCAGTAGTCACTATCTTTTGTTGTGCATTACTATATTCAGCATCACAATTATCTGTACAACAATCATCAATCAGTGCAGTCTGATGTTGTCCATGTTTTATTTCTTTGTTAAACTTGTGATCATATGTCAGCTGGATGAAGACCCAAGCAGAACATGAATAAAGTGCATTTTTAAAAAGGTTTTATTTGGGTATGTCACTGATTTAAGTGACAAAAATGTCACACTTGCAGTCATGCTTGGCACCTTCATGGTGGGTGGGTTAATCCACCGACCATCCTGGAACCCTTTTGCCATCATATTTGCATTTGAAATGCTTTGATAAAACATACAATATAAAATGGCATATTTACATTGTCCAATCACTGTTCACAAATCACTTCTGGATGGCACAGAATCACCTGTAGATTCGACAGCCTGGCATGTGGCATCTATCCATCCATCCATCCATCTTCTTCCGCTTTATCCGGGACCGGGTCGCGGGGGCAGCAGCTTGAGCAGGGATGCCCAGACTTACCTCTCCCCAGACACTTCCTCCAGCTCTTCCGGGTGGACCCCAAGGCGTTCCCAGGCCAGCTGAGTGACATAGTCCCTCCAGCGTGTCCTGGGTCTTCCACGGGGCCTCCTCCCGGAGTGGCATGCCCGGAACACCACCCCAGGAAGGCGTCCAGGGGGCATCCGGAACAAATGCCCAAGCCACCTCAACTGGCTCCTTTCGATGTGGAGGAGCAGCGGCTCTATTCCGAGCTCCTCCCGGGTGACAGAGCTCCTCACCCTATCCCTAAGGGAGCGCCCCGCCACCCTGCGAAGAAAACTCATTTCAGCCGCTTGTATCCGAGATCTCGTTCTTTCGGTCACGACCCAAAGTTCATGGCCATAGGTGAGGGTAGGAACGTAGATCGACTGGTAAATTGAGAGCTTCACTTTGCGGCTCAGCTCTCTCTTCACCACGATGGGCCGGTACAACGACCGCATTACTGCAGTCGCTGCACCAATCCGCCTGTCAATCTCACGCTCCCATCTTCCCTCACTCGTGAACAAGACCCCGAGATACTTAAACTCCTCCACTTGAGGCAGGAACTCTCCTCCAACCTGAAGGGGACAGACCACCTTTTTCCGGTCGAGAACCATGGCCTCGGATTTAGAGGTGCTGATTCTCATCCCAGCTGCTTCGCACTCGGCTGTGAACCTCCCCAGCGCACGCTGAAGGTCCTGGCCTGAAGAAGCCAACAGGACAACATCATCCGCAAAAAGCAGAGATGAAATCCTGTGGTTCCCAAACCAGACACCCTTCGGCCCCTGGCTGCGCCTAGAAATCCTGTCCATAAAAATAATGAACAGGACCAGTGACAAAGGGCAGCCCTGCCGGAGACCAACATGCACTGGGAACAGGTCCGACTTACTGCCGGCAATGCGGACCAAGCTCCTGCTCCGAGAGTACAGAGACTGCACAGCCCTTAGCAAAGGACCTCGGACCCCATATTCCCAGAGCACCTCCCACAGGATGCCACGGGGAACACGGTGGACCGGTTGGGCAAACTCCCATGAACCCTCAAGCACTCTGCGGAGGGTGTAGAGCTGGTCCAGTGTTCCACGACCGGGACGAAAACCGCATTGTTCCTCTTGGATCCGAGGTTCGACTATCGGCCGGATTCTCCTCTCCAGTACCCTGGCATAGACTTTCCCGGGGAGGCTGAGGAGTGTGATCCCTCTGTAATTGGAGCACACCCTCCGGTCCCCCTTCTTAAAAAGAGGGACCACCACCCCACTCTGCCAGTCCAAGGGCACTGTCCCCGACTGCCATGCGATGCTGCAGAGTCGTGTCAACCAAGACAGCCCCACAACATCCAGAGCCTTAAGGTACCCAGGACGAATCTCATCCACACCTGGTGCTCTGCCACCAAGGAGCTTCCCAACTAACTCAGTGACTTCAGCTTGGGCAATGTATGGACCCGCCTCAAGGTCCTCAGCCTCTGCTTCCATAACGGAAGACACGTCAGCAGGATTGAGCAACCATGCTCGATAGGACTCCTACTTCAGCTTGACGGCATCCCTTACTTCCGGTGTCCACCACCGGGTTCGGGGATTGCCGCCACGACAGGCACCAGAGACCTTACGGCCACAGCTCCGAGCAGCAGCATCCACAATGGAGGTGGAAAACATGGTCCACTCGGACTCAATGTCCCCAGCCTCCCTCGGAATCTGGTCAAAGTTCTCCCGGAGGTGTGAGTTGAAAACCCCTCTGACGGAGGGTTCCGCCAGACGTTCCCAGCAGACCCTCACAACACGTTTGGGTCTGCCAAGTCTGTCTGGCTTCCTCCTCCACCAGCGGATCCGACTCACCACCAGGTGGTGATCGGTGGACAACTCAGCCCCTCTCTTCACCAATGTCCAGTGTCCAAAACATATGGCCGAAGGCCAGATGACACAACCACAAAGTCGATCATTGACCTCCGGCCCAGGGTGTCCTGGTGCCATGTGCACCGATGGACATCCTTATGCTTGAACATGGTGTTCGTTATGGACAAACTGTGACTAGCACAGAAGTCCAGCAACAGAACACCACTCGGATTCAGATCAGGGAGGCCGTTCCTCCCAATCACGCCCCTCCAGGTATCACTGTCGTCGCCCACGTGGGCATTGAAGTCCCCCAGTAGAACTATGGAGTCCCCGGTCGGAGCACATTCCAGTAGCCTTCCCAGGGACTCCAAGAAAGCCGTTGTTGTGGCATCTATTTATACCTTTATTGCATGATCATCATTTGATTAAACTCTCAACTACACATCTGTGATTGAGCTCAGCCTTTGTTCATGGTACATACAGTGGTATGAAAAAGTTTGGGCACCCCTGATCATTTTCAGGATTTTCCTTTATAAATCATTGGTTGTTCGGATCAGCAATTTCAGTTAAATATATCATATAGCAGACAAACACAGTGATATTTCAGAAGTGAAATGAAGTTTATAGGATTAACAGAAAGTGTGCAATAATTACTTAAACAACATTAGGCAGGTGCATAAATTTGGGCACCCCAACAGAAAAATGACATCAATATTTCGTAGATCCTCCTTTTGCAGAAATAACAGCCTCTAAACGCTTCCTATAGCTTCCAATGAGGGTCTGGAGTCTGGTTGAAGGTATTTTTGACCATTCTTCTTTACAAAAAATCTCCAGTTCAGTCAGGTTTGATGGTTTCCGAGCATGGACAGCCCGCTTTAAATCACACCACAGATTTTCAATAATGTTCAGGTCTGGTGACTGAGATGGCCATTCCAGAACGTTGTAGTTGTTCCTCTGCATGAATGCCTTTGTAGAGTTTGAGCAGTGTTTGGGGTCGTTGTCTTGTTGAAGTATCCAGCCCCGGCGGAACTTCAACTTTGTCACTGATTCTTGAACATTGTTGGCAAGAATCTGCTGATACTGACTGGAATCCATGCGACCATCAACTTTTACAAGATTGCCAGTACCTGCACTGGCCACACAGCCCCACAGCATGATGGAACCACCACCAAATTTTACTGTGGGTAGCAAGTGTTTGTCTTGGAATGCTGTGTTCTTCTTCCGCCATGCATACTGCCCCTTGTTATGTCCAAATAACTCAATTTTACATTCATCAGTCCACAGCACCTTATTCCAAAAGGAAGCTGGCTTGTCCAAATGTGCTTTAGCATACCTCAAGCGACTCTGTTTGTGGCATGTGCGTAGAAAAGGCTTCCGCCGCATTACTCTCCCATACAGCATCTCCTTGTGCAAAGTGCGCTGAATAGTTGAACGATGCACAGTGACACCATCTGCAGCAAGATCATGTTGTAGGTCTTTGGAGCTGGTCTGTGGGTTGAGTTTGACCGTTCTCACCATTCCTCGCCTCTGCTTATCAGAGATTTTTCTTGGCCTGCCACTCCGGGCCTTAACTAGGACTGTGCCTGTGGTCTTCCATTTCCTCACTATGTTCCTCACAGTGGAAACTGACAGCTTAAATCTCTGAGCCAGCTTTTTGTATCCTTCCCCTAAACCATGATGTTGGACAATCTTTGTTTTCAGGTCATTTGAGAGTTGTTTTGAGGCGCCACTCCTCAGAGAAGATGCAAAAGGGAGAACAACTTGCTACTGGCCACCTGAAATACCCTTTCTCATGATCGGATTCACCTGTGTATGTAGGTCAAGGGTCAATGAGCTTACCAAATAAACTTTGTGTTCCAATAATTAGTGCTAAAGGTACTCAAATCAATAAAACAACAAGGGTGCCCAAATTTATGCACCTGCCTAATGTTGTTTAAGTAATTGTTGCACACTTTCTGTTAATCCTATAAACTTCATTTCACTTCTGAAATATCACTGTGTTTGTCTGCTATATGATATATTTAACTGAAATTGCTGATCCGAACAACCAATGATTTATAAAGGAAAATCCTGAAAATGATCAGGGGTGCCCAAACTTTTTCATACCACTGTAAAATACATCAACACCATGTCCATGTCACCAACAAAATGTAACTACAAGACCCTGCTTATATGCGTACATCTGTACCACTTTTTTCTAAAAAGAATTTTCAGTAAAAACTGGCACTTACACACTTGTCCCGAAGACACAGTGTTAGGATCTTAGTTTTATTCCTTGTCCTCCCCCTTTTGTTTCCCTGAGCTGGGTTTGTCCCCTCTCTCTCTCTGTCTCTCTCTCTGTGTTTCTGTGTGTGGGTGGGTTTGATTATGTGCACAGCTGAGTGGGCCTTACCTTCCTCCTTGTCACACTCTCCCCCTTCCTTGTAGTATATAAAGACTGCTTTTTCCTCTACATCTCTGCCAGATTGTTGCAGACTTCTATATGGTATTCTGCCTCAGTCCCGGTTTGTCTGCCCAGCTCTGCCACCACTGCATTCACCTGCTGCACGTGCTCACCCTTTGACTCAAATGGTCTTCCTTAGTTATTTAGTGTGACTTGCTGCCTGTTTTCATTGCACTTTCCTTAGTTAAGTTTGGGAGATAGCCATCTGTTTATGCTAGACTTCGAAATCCCCATTATTTGAGCACAATACACATTTCCTTTTAATTCTATCAGCAGCAAACAACACAGCTGTCGCTCTGACTTTATAATCTTTTTAATCACTCATTATTTAGTTTGAATAATTGTTGCAGCTCTAACAATAAAAGCCCTATAGTGGAGGGATTAAACCTCCTCCACAGTGAGGCTCTTAATTTGAAATATGGAATAAATGTTGATTAGGAAACTGAGAAATTTAAGCATAAATAAGGTCTTTCTAACAAAGGTCGGCTTCTCTTCTCAGTTGTGGTAAATAAAACTATCAATTTACAATTGATGCTCTCTGTTGAGTCAGATCAACTGCTCTTTATTAATAAAGAGCAGCTTTGTGTCTAATTAGTAGACTTTTAACATATATTTATTAGGCCAACTAATTCAGAAGTTTGCACGTTGCCAGGGATAACCCTCTGGAGAAGATGTGGAGTATCACCAGTGGTGGTGATAATGGTGTGTGTGTGTGTGGGTGAGGTGTGAGTGTCAGTGAGGGAGTAAATTAACCTGTCTGAACATCCCTGAGAGATGAAGGTCTTTGTATCTGACATGTGTCATTATGCAAGGCGTTCATCCTGCAGACACAGGAATATTGGAAACCAATGGCAGATTGATCGGCTGGATGACCCTGGATGGGATCCACCTGTCAGAATAACAGCTAAGGTTAAAGTGATTTTGGAAGCCTTAAGTCATGTGTGTATGAGAGCCACGATCAAGAATTCAGGATGATTTTGTCAGGGGTGTCATTATTCAAAAATGGTATCAATACTAAGATGGTTTGCTTGCTCAAGGGCTTTCCCTACTGGTGTAGCAGGGAAAGACTTTGAGCAACACCCTACCATTTTTGTTTTGTTTTTAGGATTGTATCTAAGGCCACATAGTAGCACTCTATGAATAGTTCAATAGTTCACCCACTGTACAAGTTCAGAATGTTCATTCTCAATATTCTGAAAGCATTCATCAGGATCAAGAGCTCATTGGCATTTAGGGGATTAGTTGATCAGTTTTACAACCTTTATCAATACATGGTGTTCAGATACAGGATGAGAGTATAGACTATAATGTCAGTACTTAATGCTCTGTTCAATTCCACTCAAATGCCCTTATCCTGCTCACCATAAGAAGAAATGCTGAATGAAAGATAGAGGTGTTAGGATAGCTTGAGGCTGTGTGGTTTCCCGGTATGACAGGTTTTCCATTAACTGTATATTTTTATTTATTCTAAATTTCACTGTTAATGTTTCTGAAGCAGCTCACATTGAAACTGTTCTATTCAGTATTTTTCATACGAATTAAATGACTGAATAAGTGTAATGTAAAAGGGCTCATTTTCATCGTTTGTAGTGGGTCTAAAGACAGAGGATGTAGCAATGAGCAGCTAGTAAGCACCTGAGGAGCTAAATGATGATATTGTTTTCAGGAGTTGGAGATAATCAAAACATAGCTAGAAGGTAAGTTAATGCTGAATTTACCTCAGGTGTCTGTGTGGGATTCTTCCCACAGTCTAAAGACATGCAAGTTTGGTTAATCCACAACTCTAAATTGCCTGTAGGTGTGAATGTAAGCATGAATTGTTATTTGTCTCTGTATGTCAGCCCTGTGATTAACTGGCCACCTGTCCAGGGTGTGCCCTGTCTCTCATGCAATGTCAGCTTGGATCGGTTCCAGCCCCCTGCAACCTTGTACAGAATAAACAGTGATAAATCATGGATGAACGGATTGTAGGAAACACAACTTTAGATGAATGCTAATGTCGCTCTGTCTCTGCTGTATGTATCAACGGGCATCTGTCTGCTATCAAATTAGCCATAACATCAAGGCTCTAAAATTAGCATGTTCTATGTGCTCCCATTCACAGAACAAACAAACCATTCTTTTCTTATCCTCAAATTTCTCTCTGTTGCTGTTCTAGCTAATGAGAAACCCCAACTGCCCCCAAAGCAGGTCCCAGGTCTTCAGCTGCATTGGATTGTGAGCCCCATAACAAGATGTCTGTGAGACATTTCAAATATATCCATCTGATTTAATTGTACAGACAAAAGTTATGGCATCGTTGTCTTAAATCCTTATCGCAATAAGCATCATAAAACTTCAACATCCAAATCATTTTGTTTTCTATTTCTCTTCTGTAAGAAGATAAGAAAGGGGTTCCAGGTACTGAGTAGCAGAAATACATAGAATCAGCCAAGAAATACTTTTTCTTTGAGTTTAGACTGAACTCTCAAATCAAAAGCCAACTCCAGCCTCAAACTTCTCCACAGAAAATAAGCATCTTCTTGATTTCTTTAATTCAATACTCAATAAATATCAATATAGATCAGGTACAAAACAGGCACTTACTTGACAGGAACTGCTTCCAAACCACTGAGCACAGAACCGATTGGGGGAAAAAGGCTCATTTTTCATTTTCAACTCAAAGTGAAAATCCAATTGACAGAACAGACACTGGCCTGTTTTGCACCACGTACGTGAAGAGAAAGACATGGAATTAACTGCAAATCTTGAAAATGTCAGTTAGGTGAGTGTGTTGGTACCAGCTTTGTCTATTCAGCCGTGCTATCTGGCTATCTGTTAGCGCCAGGTTTAACTCCCACCTCTGAGGCCTTATACATTTGTCAGCTGCATACCTGCCGCCAGCTGTTCGCTCCTCAATCAATCAGCATTTGGCACTCAGTAGAGCAGAGCTCTATGGTCTTTTTCTCTCCAGCTATAGACTGGGGTTACTCTCTGCAGGTGAAGAAAAGGGCTGAAAAAGATTGAGTGAGTGTGGGAGAGGAGGAGAGAACAAAAAACAAAGAATAGAGGAGGAGAAGATGGAAGGGAAAGGAGAATTACCATAGGACCTGGTTATTTGAATGAGTGTAGTACATCTCAAGGAGAGCTATAGCACAAAGATATATTTCATAATGGTGACTATGAATACATTATTCGCTTTATGAACAGATAAAGTGCTCTGAACTGATATGAACCCAAATTCTGCAACAACCAACAACACCGATCAACACAATTTTCCACAAATGTCATACCACTTAGCATCATGAATTCTCGTTTATCTTTGAAAGGCAGTCCTAATTTAATTTAACCTCCTGACTCAAAATAACCACCAATATGTAGCTTGTAGCAACGATAGAAAGACTTCTAGACTAAATTAGACTGGAGACTAGAGAGACTAGAGATAGAGACTGGATTTCTCAAATTATAAACCTACTTCTAATGCATGGATATACTCTTTTATTAAAATGTAGTGTGTCCAAGTGAGCTGTTAAGCCCTCTTAATGTTGGTATCTCTCTTATTTTTTGACATACCTCCTAGGTCAGATCAACCTCACTATCAAATGGTCCTCCGATTACTTACACAGACTTGAGTTTTTTATGGAAAAATCCAATGCAATTCTCTCTTGTATTAGAACTGAACAAGTGCTCATCTGAAACAAGTATCTGGTACAGATACTGTGCTTTTTATCAGTATGAGAATCATCCAAGAAGAAATGTGCACTTGTGATGAGGGAAATTCCTCATTGGGTAGCCAACTATTCATTCTATAGGCTATATAGTCCTATACGCCTCCATCCAGGATCTCAGGCAAACTCTAAGACATTTCCTTCTTTTTTGTCTCCTCCTTCAGGAATGTCTCTGCAGACCCTAACCCACTGCAAACTGCTGTGTGTCATCCATGTTTGTTTTGGTACAAGAGTTCTTGCTGGATTTGCAGGGTCGTCAAACGCTGCAGTGTTTAGCGGCAACTGGTGTCTAGTATAATCACTCATTGTCAGATTTCTAGTCCTTCCTGAATGTCAAACACTAAAACATCTGTGCAAGTTGGTCGCCCCAAATTATAGAGGTGGTTTGTCCAGTCTTTCTAAGTTTCAGCTTTGAGCTTTGTCCCCTCTCTCAGCTGTCAACAAAAACTGCTGGGTTCTGACTCAGTTTTGTCCAAGGGGAACAAAATTAGCTTCCCATTACCTTTAAAGCTCATTAATGAACATTTTTGTCAGGATTTTTTAATCTGTACAAAACAGAAGTGCACAAAGTGACTATTTACAGATAGTCTGGGGGAAAGTGAATAAGTGGATAATTTCCATCCAGACCTTTAAAAGTTAAATCACTTTTATTAAGACTCATCGTAGACTTTTTTATTTCAATTCTTAAGGTACACTCTAAGAAACAAATTTGTAAAATAACCGAGGTACCAGCAACTCCTTACCAGGACTTTGTCCTGTAAATTAAAAAATTGAATTTTTCTTTTTAAGACAACTGTAAAATAACAGGAAAATTACTGGCAGCTCATTACTGGGACTTTGTCCAGTAGTTTAAAAACTGAAATTTTCTCTTTTTTGTACTCACAGTACAAAAATAGGACATTTTCTCTGTAATTAATATTTCAGCACTACAAAAACTAATAATTTTCTGTTATATAAAAATCTTTCCATTTTGTAAAACTTGATATTTTGTGTTAATATACAAAATGAAAATTTTCTGTTACTTTATTGTTTACCCATAGTCAAAAAGAAGAAAAAAAACATTTGTCAATATGTTACCGATAGTAATAACTATAAATTCTAACTTAATAAAAAATCAACTTTTTGTTTGGTCACCAACGAATGTGAAAGAGGAATTATGGTTGTCTCTCACTAAAAATATGACAATTCAGTATGCAAACACAAACTTAAGCCCTTCAAAAGAGACCTAGCTTATGTCTTCAGCAAATACGTTAGCCAAACACAACCACCTTCCCATGACCAAACTACACGCCAGATCCAAATTTTAAATTATACCTTGTGTTAGCTACTTTTAAAATGTCAAGGAAACTGTAACATCTTTAAAATCTACACAGAATAATTACCTTTTACAAGCAAAACTGAGCTGGAGGACCTTGCCGGTCAGTACTGTTGGTTGACACACACAGTGGAGAGGGGGAGGGTACTTTAATTGTTTCATGTGCGAGCTACCGATCCAACAAAAAAAACTAGAACTAGAACCGTATATCCCAAATACGGACCAACTGCCACAAAAAATGAGTGATGGGAGGCATAACCCAGAAATGTGTGTTCATTTGTAGTGTTACAAAAAGCTCATACAAAAATATTCAGGTTATAAAAAAACCTGCGCACATGAGCACCTCACTAACATTACGTTACCAATACTCAACAAAACTTCTGAATCATATGTTAAGTTACACATGACCAACCCAGACAATATAAGATTTACAACTCCTAATACTGCCAATGAAACAGTCAATTTGACCATTTTTCACAAAAACACTTACAAAATGAGCGCGAGAAGCTGTCAGAGCAGACATAGTAATTTCCTATCATGAAATTTGTTATGTACATACTCAGAAATACACCAGTGAATTGAGTGCTACGGACAATTTTTGTTACAATATACAATACAATTTTTTATTTTAAAACTTCATTAATTTAGATGCACTGTAAAATATGTTACTTTCTATATTTTTTGAGTAGCTTATGCTGAAATCTATTTATAAATGTAAAAAAAAAAACAAAACAATGAGGCAAAATCAGTTTTTCCTAGAATATGTGTCTTTGTCCATGAGAGTTCCATCATGAATAAAATTATGTTTCATTGCCATGCAGGAATTTTGTTTCATGCTTCAAGGTGAGATTAATGTAAAAAGTGATGGAGAGGGTTGAAGAGATGATAAAGAAAAATATACAGCTTTTCAATCTGCATGGATTAAGATGTGGTTTTTACCACAGTGTGTATCGGGGATTCACAGCGTGTGATGCGGCATGAGGCATGAAGTGGTGGGTTAAGGCTTGACCTCTTGAGGCAGATATTAAGGGGGTTGGGGCCATGTACGCAAGTAGGTGTGTGTTTCTGTGCAGGGAAAATGAAACATTTATGCAAACAAGTATAGTGGGTTGAGTATGGCCACTTCAGCCCCATATGGGTAATAGCAGAAAAACACTATTCTCCATTCCCATCTCCATACTTATTTTATTTAATCGGACTTCATCTATATTTGAATGTGCAGTAGGATACTTTTGACCCTGCAAACTCAAACCTAGACAACTTTGTTCTATGCAGTCCACCAAAATCTCCTTCAGTCAAATTTTGGACTGTATTATTGTGAACTCTTTTTGTTTACTGAAGAATGAAAATGACATTATCCTCAGTGTCTAAGAATCTTTCACTGCTCATCATCATTTTAACTGCTCAAGTGTCTTTGAGCAACATATGTGGACCCTCGTGCATGTTTCTATTGTGCAAACCCTGACTGATATGGAAAGCAGAAAGAAAACATGGAAGTACAGGGGCGGCACGGTAGTGCAGTGGTTAGCACTGTCGCCTCACAGCAAGAGGGTTCCAGTCTGGACCCTTCTTGCATGTTCTCCCTGTGCATGCACGGGTTTTCTTCAGGTACTCCTGTTTCCCAAAAGCATGCACATCAGGTTAATTGGCTACTCTACATTGCACATGTGTGGTTGTCTGTCTTTGAATGTCAGCACTGCGATTGACTGGCGACCAGTCCAGGGTGTACACCATAGTCAGCTGGGGTAGGCCCCAGCCCCGCTGCGGTACAGGAAATGGATGGATGGATGTATAACAGGCCATTGCATGAAAGAATGGCAGGTATCTGCATGAGATTGTTCATGCAAACTTAATTTTATTTGTCAAATTAAGATGTGAATATTTTGCAGACAAGAGCTGCCTCTCACGACGCATGAAGGTGGCTGAAATTCCCATCAAAGCCTTTAATTTATTGCAAAATGTGAATGTAATGCCATTGGAATCTTTACCTATTCAACGTAATCCTTTTTTTTTTGTTTGTTTAGTGTTTAATCCCTGCAGCCATAAAACGAGTAACACTATTGGTCAAATTAAAGGCTTCTCTTCTAAATAAATAAATAGGCAAACATACTGGAAGTTATTCCCTGAATGATTCTTGATTCCTTTCAATCTGCAGTTACCAGACACTCTCAGACTTGTATCATTATTTCAACAGGAAGAAAAGTGCTCTCTTCGTGTTATGAGCAGTGTTATAGTCCACCAGATTTGCCTCTAAATGCGACCTGGTGACACACATCTAAAATGCAATGCTGAGGCCAGAAAAGGCTGCCAGCCTTCTTGGCGATGGTCTTGCTTGTTTATGGTAATTATCCTAATGCCTCAGAATTAATGTATTTGTGTATTTAATTAAATTATTTTTAAAATGCTGCACCATTAAGATTATCACAAAAGCTGCAGAGGCCATGATTTTCTTTGACCTGCTCTATATTTAATTCACTCGAACTCTGCCAAAATGTCCCACCACACTGAACTGTTTACACAGTGTGGCGGAGACTATTAGGAGGTACTGTCATCATCTATCGAAATATTGTGTTGATAGTCCTAGAAAACTTTTGAGGCTGCTGAAAGTTTTCAGTTTTCAGACAGAAGGTACCTATCCTGCAGTTTCACACCGTGTAACTGTCAAGGTCATCACTTCTGTCACTTTACAAGTAGATATTCTCCCCTTTCAAGATTATATATACTTTACTGTATTGAAATATACAAGAGGAACAATTATGTCAAATAAAGTGTCAGGAACAAAGTGTCCCTGTAGTTATGTTGGCAATGTCAGATAGGATAATTGGGATGTTATTCATGCCATTACTAAAGGTCTACAGCCAAGTTCTGTCAAGCTGCACTTTTGCACAATGGTGTTTTGAGCTGACGTTAAGCAGCACAATTTGTTAATTAGCAGGAAACACAAAGTAAAACAGGGATGATAGGAATGTCATTAGTTTAGCAAGTATTTGATCATAAATCAAAGTATTGCACAAAGTGGAATTTTGACCTGATGATGGCACTTACAGTGGGGATTGAAAGTTTGGGCACCCCAGGTAAAATTTGTACTGATGTGCATAAAGAAGCCAAGGAAAGATGGAAAAATCTCCAAAAGGCATCAAATTACAGATGAGACATTCTTATAATATGTCAAAAAAGTTAGATTTTATTTCCATCATTTACACTTTCAAAATAACAGTAAACAAAATAATGGCATCTGCAAAAGTTTGGGCACCCTTCTGGACTGCCATGCACTGCTCATTTAAGGTCTATCCATAGATTTTCAATTATGTTGAGGTCAGGAGATTGTGAAGGCCATGGCAAAACCTTCAGCTTATGCCTCTTGATGTAATCCACTGTGGATTTTGAAGTGTGTTTAGGATCATTATCCATTTGTAGAAGCCATCCTCTAGTCGTGGATCAGCGGTTAGGGTGTCGGACCCGTAACCGGTGGATCGCTGGTTCGATTCCCCGTCCTGGTGTCCATGGCTGAGGTACCCTTGAGCAAGGTACCTAACCCCCCACTGCTCCCCGGGCGCTGCACGCGGTCGCCCACTGCCCCGGGTTTGCTGTGTGTGTGTGCACGTCACTTGGGTGGGTTAAATGCAGAGAACAAATTTCGTTGGAGTGAGTTCCCTCCAATGACAAGATATGTCACTTTCCTTCCTTCCTTTCCTTCCTTTAACTTCAGCTTTTTCACAGATGGCATCAATTTAGCGTCCCAAATTTGCTGAAATTTTATTGAATCCATTTTTCCTTCTACTCGTAAAATGTTCCCTGTGCCACTGGCTGCAATACAACCCCAAAGCATGATTGGTCCACCCCCATGCTTAACAGTTGGACAGAGGTTCTTTTCATTAAATTCTGTGCCCTTTCTTCTCCAAACGTACCTTTGCTCATTCCGGCCAAAAAATTCTATTTTAACGTCATCGATCCACAGAACTTGTATCCAAAACGCATCAGGCTTGTCTATATGTTCATTTGCAAACTTCAAACGCTGATTTTTGTGGTGAGGACGTAGAAGAGGTTTTCTTCTGATGACTCTTCCATGAAGACCATATTTGTACAAGTATCTCTTTATAGTGGAGTAGTGTACCACAACTCCAGTGTCTGCCAGATCTTTCTGGAGGGATCGTGCAATCAAACGTGGGCTTTGACTTGCTTTTCTCACAATCCTGTGAGCTGTTCTGATATTTTTCTTGGTCTTCCAGATCTTGCTTTAACTTCCACTGTTCCTGATGACTGCCATTTCTTAATTACATTCTGGACAGAGGATATTGGCATCTGAAAACGCTTTGCTATCTTCTTATAGCCTTCTCCTGCTTTGTGAGTGTCAACTATTTTCAGTTTCAGTGTTCTAGACAACTGCTTAGAAGAACCCATGGTGCTGATTGTTGGGGCAAGGTCAGATGAGTCTGGGCATTTAAAACCTTTGAGATTGACATCACCTGGTCTTTCCAGACGATGATTGTGAACAATCCATGAGGGTGCCCAAACTTTTGCAGATGCTTTTTTCACTTTTCTGTTATTTTCAGAGTGTAAACAAATGAAAGAAGATCTGACTTTTTTAAATATGTTATAAGAATGTCTAATTTGTAATTTGATGTCTTTTGGAGATATTTTCCGTCTTTCCTTGGCTTCTTTTTGCACATTAAAATAAATTTTAACCAGGGGTGCCCAAACTTTTGATCCAAACTATATAACATACATATGAGGTATGATTCTGTATAACAATTTAAGCTGAACTGCTTGAATATAAGAGTGCATAGCTATTTAATATATATATATATATATATATATACATGTAATTTCATATTTAGAAGAGGTTAACCAAGCATTTTTGTTTCTATAAGCAAAAGATTACTTGTCACATTCTCTTTTTTGGTACTGCCATGGGATATTGGTTACATTACTGATTTGAAATTATGTGTCCATACATCTTGATCAGTGTAAATCTACTTAAACATTCCTCATTACTATGAAAGATTAGGTTAGGTGTTAAGTGTAACATAGATTTAGTAGCCGCATGTAGCTCACTGGCTGCCACAGCCTCAGTGCTGACGGCAGCTGGCTGGTAAAGTAATTCCAAATTAAGTCAAATATCCTCACTTGTGAAACTCGCTTCATCTTCACACACACTCAGCCAGTCGAAAAAGTAGACTGCTCAATTGCAAGATAAGACAAATCATGTCTCATGTTTTTATTCATCAGGTATTGAGGTTTTAACTGGTTTGTTGTCTAGATTCAGCTCTTCACTTAATACAGGAACTTGGGAAATGCTTCATCCACTTAATATAGCCAATAGCTTCTGATACCAATATCTTCAGAATAATTTGATGCCCCATTTTAATTGCCCTATGGCCCACGTTTTGGTGCTGACCCATGTTTTGAAAAATAGTAGTATGCGTGCATAAAAGTGTGCCTTGGGCTCAGCTGTGACCCATATACCCCCTACCAAGTCAAGTTGAGTAGGTAATTAAAGTATTCCTGTGCTGCTCAGGCACTGTGTCTGCCCACTGGGGGATGGATGTCGCTCTAATTGAGGTATTACAAATTGTTTCATTTGGAATAAATCCCCTGGTCAAAATAGGCAATTTAGGAATGGTTTAAATAAAGGTCTGCTCAATGAAATGGGCAGCATGGGAGTGGATGTGCTTATGTTTGCGTTTTTATACCAACCACTGATGACTCAATATGTTTTGCTTTTAGTGAGTATGCAGACTTTGAAAAAGACGAAGGACAGGAGTGAAATGAGTTTGTGGTCTGCTTCAAAAGAGTACTCAAATTAATTCTCCCCTTGGGATTTTTATCAAGTCTATTTAGGGTCATGAAAGAGTATGATTAAAAAGGCCTTTAATAGGATGTGGCACATTATTCAGTCCCATCAAATCATTTGAGAGGTTAGGGGAATACGACAAACTCCAAAAGCTCAAGGCTCTTACAGATCACTTTGCATTCACAGCCACATCTCATGTTTTTTATCCAAACCGATAGGCAATATGTTAGGCATTTATACAATTTAAAGGATATTTTGACTATATAATACAAAAAAGCATCCTCAATTTAGCCTGAATAACTCTGCAGAGCGGCACATGTATTTGATGCTTCTTGATGCATTGCCAGTATTTCTAAAAGCTACTTTGTATTATGATCAGTCTTCTCTGCAGGGAGCAGGCAACAGAAGGAGAATGCAATTACCCAAATATGTGTACACACACTGTCTAAGCAGCAGCATATATTACACAAACATGCGAGAGAGAAGGATCACATCTGTACTGTGTGTGTGAGCTGCATGTATCATGAATGCCTCCTGAGATACAAAAGTTTAGCCTTGTTATTCAGGATTAGTTGCTGCTTTCTCAAGATGTGCTATATCTATCCCATATATGTGTGAGTGTAGATCCCCAGGCAGAGCTCCACTGATGTGACTCCCATGGCGATTCCATAACATAACCCCAAAATGACACACATTTTGTCCATCCATATAACAACTCTGTGGCCTTTCCCATAGAGCACGCGCTACATGCATCACTTACAACGCTATAAGCTTGCTGTGGACACATATAGTACATGAATATGCATACAAATTCAGATTTACATGCTGTGAAAAGATCCAAGTATGAAAATCCTGGGAGAGGGGAAGTGCGGGACATAATCTGAAGACTATGACTGAGCCAGCTGAGTGTTGATTGAAGGGCAGTTTTCAGGAAACTGAGGAAAGAAAAGAGGAAGACATAGGATCACAATCAATACAGCAGAACTGAAGAAATGTCGTTTTATTATGTCATGAGATCTTCGCTGTCCAAACCCTAAATCGCACACAAATTCAGTTCACTTTCAGTTTCAGTTCACTGTGGAGGTTCAGTGGTGTTATCGTAGTAGTAGTGGTTAATACAGCATTGAGCATCTAGTCTGAAGTAGAGATGAGGCATTTTTTTTATTTAAATTTTTATTTTCAGCCTCTACCGCCAGCCTGATAGCAATGCTGTTATTTATCTTGAGCTATTTGACTCTTTCACTCTCATGTAACATCAACTGAGACAAGGAGTAAGGCCATATGACTAGTACAAACACAAAAAATACAAACCTGTGAAACAAAACACTGTTTTGCTTATGGTACTGCAATATTGTATATTATACTGTGCTATGTGCCGTATCACCAGACTGTTGTCAATGCATGGCCCCAGTATTCACATCTGTAAAGATTTGTTTGTTCTGCGACAAGGGAACAACATTTAAACTGTTGAATTTTACAAACATGAAGTGATACAAACATGTGTAACATGTTGAATGCGCAGTTTTGGAATTTGTCATCCTACATCCAAAGGACCCGCGTGATGATGCAGGAATTCCAGTGACTAACAGAAGTTTATGCAGTACCTTAATGTGTCTGATGTGTATACTTGTGTTTCTTGGCGTCACAAAGAACTCCTGAAGAAATAACATTAGTAATATTAGACTGTTAAGCGATGGCGACAAACAGAGTAAAAAGGAGGCAGTCAAGTACAGTCAAGATATGAGGCAGATTACTGTGGGACTGCTGTCATGCACGTTCTGATGGACTTCAGTACACAGGATGGGATACAAGAACAACAGTTTTAACAGTGCAGGGAAAATACCCACACTGCATGCAAACATGTTACCATGGTTACCAAATAAGTCTCTAAAGACTCTCTAGCTAATCCAGAACGCTGCTGCACGATTACTTACAACAACCAGCATTAGAGATCATATCTCTCCTGTTCTGGCTTCTTTACATTGGCTACCTGTAAAATTCAGGATAGAGTTTAAAATTCTTCTCCTCACATATAAAGCCCTGAACAGTCAGGCACCATCATATCTTGAAGAGCTGATAGTTCCCTATTATCCACCAGAGCTTTATATTCCCAAGATGCAGGGTTCCTTGTGGTTCCTGGAGTCTTCAAAAGTGGATCGGGAACCACATCCTTTAGTTATCAAGCTCCTCTACTGTGGAACCACCTTCCGGTCTGGGAGGCAGGCACCCTCTCCACATTTAAGAGTAGACTTAAAATTTTTGTTTCATTTGCTTTCATACCACATACAAACTTCTCCAGGGTTTGATTGGAGGTGTACTGTGGTGTACAACCTTACCAATCTCTGCTCACTTGGTTTGTCCTGCTTCTGATCATGATTATTGTGTTCACATCTGCCCAAATCAAGGCTTCTAAACAACTGCTCCAAACAAGCCAAGTACTCAATGTCATGTAAAATTGGAACTGCTGGCAATATGTAGTATATTTTCAGCACTTTGTGGATGAAGAACCTTTGAAGGAAATAAAATTCACCTGTGTGTTTTGCAGAGGAGCTAGGGAATACACGCAGCACCTTGATGAGAGTTTTATACACCAAAGAAAAGACCCACCAGGGGAAGTACTCTCCAGTGGCTCAAAGGTGTCACTGATTGATCAGGCAGCCCAACTGTTAGAACTCCAGTAGAGTTTAATTTGCTAAATAAGTTAGTACTGGTTGCTGCTGGTAATTTCAGAATGAGGTTTTGCATCAAACTTTAAAGCTTCTCCACTAGTCTGAGCAAAAGCCATTTCATAGGATTCTTGTTTTGCATCAAGTAAGCAGAAACACTGAAAGTTACAGTTTTCTACTGCGGAACTAACACAACCAGTTCTCATCATCTGTAAAAGAAAAACAAAGCAGCTGGAAAACAGCTATAAAGGTAAAAGCTGGTTTTGTCTGTCTCAGGTTAAAGGATCCTTTGTTATAAGAATTCAGTCACTTGGTAAAAATCCTTCATCTTTATTATGATAAATGCAACAATATAAAGCATGATAGCATGGTATAGCAATATACAGGGTGATGGTGTTAATATGACACCACACAAAGCAGTTGAATAAAGGTGCATGACACTAAAATAACATTTAATTTTTATAATAATGTCATTACAATCAAACCCCCTCAGAGGAACCAGTGGATGTCTGACCTACAGGGCACCACAGTGTCCAGAAATGTCCTTAGTCAGCTGTGATGGCCACCCTCACACACACACTGACACAGACTCATGCACATAATTCGCATTTTTCATATGGATTAGGTGCTTCACACTGAAGTGAGATAGGAAGAGCATGGAATCAAACAATCCTCTATTTTATTTTTTCTTTTAGAAAGAAGGACAGGGGCAATTGTTAGAGACATGAAAAGAAAGTGACAATGGAAAAACCCATGAAAATTATTTTGCAAGTGAGCAAGGAATAATAAAAAGTATGACAGGGAGAATGTGAAAATGTCCAGTGGACAGAAAAAGAAAGAACAGAAGGAAGTAAAGGTTGATAATGTATTCTCAAAAGAAATAGATTGTGTGTTACACTGAAATGCCTGAAAGAGCAAGCCAGATATGGACAGTGAGAAAAAAGTAAGTCTGATAGCACATGCTGGAAGAAAGTAGCAAGATATTGGGGAAAAGGGATGGAGAAAATATTTCATAACCAGAATGTGATAATAAAAGAATTGGGAAGGGAACACAAAAGCAAAGGAACAAAGAGATGATAAGAGAGTGGAAGGTTGAGAGAGCAACCTCAAAAGGCAGAAGAGCAACACAGGCAGAAGCAGAGGGAAAGAAGTTAACATTAATGAGATATCGTGCTGAAAGTGGCTCAGTGCATGTGAGGGCTCAAGACCGCACTGTCACATCTTATCATCAGCTGATCTTTTCTGGAATGTGGAAGTAAGCAGACATGGAAGAGTTTGTCACTTTCCAAAAATGTTAAAATGTTCACTCATGCAGTCAGCTTCTTTGACTCAGCCTAATGGTGTACACTTCCAATGAACTGCGATATACTCAGACGAGCCAAAAAAATTCACCTTTTTTTTGAGTGAAATTGAGTCTTGTCCTTTTTTTTTTTTTGGAGGGGGGTATGTTTGTAAAGGTGCAGATCCCAGGTACCCATAGTCCATCACCGCACTGAAGCAAGTTCTTGAATCCATATTTCTAAAGACAATAATAATAATAACAATAAAGGGTTGGTTATTGATGCTTCTAAACGGATGAGTTTTAGCCAAACTTTAGATGTTACGTTTGTGTTGACAAGGCATCACATTAGAACAGCTAAGAGAACAAAAAGAACAATATTATATATAATGCAACAATATTCAATACTAATGGACTTATTCTTCTATTCCTATTCTTTTGTTGTTTTTTTTACTGTGGTAATGAAACTTAAACTTCAAGAGAATTATTCAGCCTTGTATCTGAATGTCTATCTTTGATGATACTGTTTCTGACACTTAACCGCAACCTTTGAAATTCTGTTCTTGTCAAAATAACATTAAACATTTTACATCAGTCTTGTATCAGTTTTAGTCTGACCTCTGAACCCTAAATGATCTTCATGTCAATTGTCAGTGGAGTCGAGGTTTCAACATGATGGAGAATAGAAGCAAAGGACTAAAGAATTTGCCATCACTTTTGCCAAATTTTATTAGATTTGGTTTGTTGGAAAATCAAAATATTTCACCTGGAATTTCATTTTACACTTTAATGAGTTTTGTTGTTGTGTTTCCTGTAGTACTTTATTGAAAGTGGCCACATGTTATGTACTGAATTGCACAGTATGCTGATTCATAAAACTTTCAGTTTCAGTTGGACTTAAAACACTATAGTATATAGTAACACTGTTCATCAAGTAGTTCAGCGATGTGTGTGTTAACTTCCAGCAAATGTCAAGTAAGGTAATAGGAATCATGACATTTCATGACCAGCCAGTAGTTCTGAATGAATTGATGAAGTCCTCCCTGCAGTGGAGCAGCAGTGTCAGTAGTTTCCACTCCCATACAGCAGAAAAGATGTAAAGACACTGTGAAGCAGATGAAATGTTATTATTCTCAATGTGAACACTAGGTGGAAAGGTTTCAGTGTGGTTTCCATGTCCCATCATATGAGAAGACAGCAGGAACGAAACAGTGGGAAGCTGAAGGAGAGGGTTTATTTCATCAGATGAAGGGATGGGAGGGCAAGGTAATGATTATTTGATATTCTGTCTCTGGCCCTCTCTGTCAGGCTCACACAATTACACACACTTACACACACTGTCTCCCTTTTCCATCTTTCCAGTCGCTATCATTTCTCCCCATGGGGATCTCGTTGTCAATTCCTTCCAAGACTCATAATTGCTTTGCTGGCCTCTCCGTGTAATGGCTCCATACTGAGTAATCCCGAGCATCGGGCTTGTGCTCTGCCTATGACTAAAGATTACTTTATTGATTCCTCCCTCTCTCTCCCCTTCCTTCTCTTTGTCTCTCGATTTCATTTCTCCTCTTTTTCCTGACCCACAGTAATTTCCTCACTGTTATCCTTTGCTGTTTCCTTCCACTGGGTTCACATGACCTCATGCAGTGCAAAGCAGGGCCCCTGTGGGTAATTCACTCCCACCCAGTGGTCGATGCTTCACTTTTTCTTAGGCATGACTGGCTCAATCGGCAAAAAAATTCCTTCCCATATTTTGGGAAGTGGTGGCGCTAGAGCATCACTGCAGAATCTAAGCACCTCTTCATGGTGATGCAGATTTTAGAAAAGCTTGCAATAATGAGATAACACATTTGCTTAGATATAGAAGACCATTACAGCACTTAGGAGAGAGAGAGGAATAACAGGAGTGAGGTACTACTTGGCATGAGCCAGTGTTACACTGACAACTACATTGTGGCAGAGTTGAGAACCCTTGACTCTGGGGTGGGCGTTAAGATTGTAGGTGGCTTTTAGATGCACTGCCCACTCCTGCTTTTCTTTCAGAATACGCTGGACACTGCCTTGTTCAGAAACCCATTTCACAGCCAGTTTAACAACCCACTCCAGCAGGAAATATTCATACACTTGTTCCTTCACACCGCAATCTCTTTTGGGGGGCGGGGGGATTGAGGCTCAGATTCTCTGGGAATGGAGTTCATATTTCTTTTGTTTATTGTAGGGAGACAGAGAAAGAAGTCATAAAAATGACAATATCATGTTCTCAGAGTGAGTGCGAGTGGAACAATATCTGTTTTCGGTTCTGGGCCAGCAGTAATCCAACAGGCGATTCTTTCATTTTCTATTTTACTTTACAGCCTTTCACAGAGCACTATATTACATGCAATGCTGAACAGAGAGTCACAAATGATACAAGTTATGAATCTGGAAATGTGAAAAACCAAAAAAGATGCTCACGGGGATAATAATACACATAGAGACAGCTTATGTGTTAGGAGTCAACCAGAACAGTTAACTATCATGAAAGGGAAACTTATCAAAATGAAAGAGGGTTATGGTGGCTGATAAACCCAGGTGTTTCATTTATTTGGGACGTGGGCCATTTGTAACTGGCTTGTGAAGTGACTTACACAGTTATAACTTTAGATTCATTAACTATGAACTGAATGTGGTTGATAAAAACATTTTTTTTCAACCCCTTTTTGTCAATGAATAAAATAAATCTGTGTCTGTAATAAAAATCTGATCCTCATTTTATTGTTTTGTGTGGGCTGACTTATAACTTATCACCTTTTCATTATTTTCTCCATCAAGTCTTTATTTTACAGGGTGGATGCTTTATGATTCTTTCAACAAGAAGATTGCCTCTACATTTGGTTTAATTTTTTAAAGCAATTAAATGGGACATGCAAAAGTTATTTTCCAATTTCCAATTTAGTTTTTATTGTATTGTGAGGTTGAACTTTTTGCATATATAATAAAAGAGCATAAAAAGAATCATGCAGCTGACATTTTCTGTATTGTATTAATAAGCGCACAGAAATAAGGAAACCCATTTTAAGCATTAGAAAACAAACTGGGATTAATTTATCCAGAAATGGTAGGGCACAAATAAAATGAAGTGTGTGTGTGTGTGTGTGTGTGTGTGTGTGTGTGTGTGTGTGTGTGTGTCACAGACCAGTCTGCTAGACTTACATTATACTTACATACTGCAACAAACCCTTTAGGGTTTAGGTAACATTTAGGTAACATTAAACTGCCTGCTCTGCTAACCCTTTAGCTGCACAGCCTGCAGCCACACCTTAAAGCTACGCTAGCCTGCTGCCCTCTGCTGTGCATAACGCATTTCAAAAACCCCACCTCCATCACTGCATCCACCTGTAAGCTCTGAATCTACGTTCCCCGAGGGCGAAGTTATCACATCACTTCCCACTCCCTCGATGTGTTGAGCCTAATGTTTTGCTGCGGGGAGTGAGGAGGTCAGAGCTTAGACACCATGCGTCAACACTGGAATTATTTAACATTCAGGTGATAATAACAATCTATTCCATGTGAGCAGGGTGATTTAAATGTTTTGAAAATAAATATTTTTGTAGAGTATTTAGTTGGGACTATTTTTACTATGACACCACTTGGTATTTTATAATATACACACAGACTCATGCAAACAATATAGTACAATATAATATAGTACTATATTGTTTGGTCATGTTGATGCCCAGATTAGATGAAATTAGATATAAGTCTTTGATTTCAAACAAGTCCTCCTAACTACTACCCCTGAGAGCATGATGTGATCTTATGCACACACTGTCAACTGTCAGTCTGTCTACTGATTGGTGCTGAGCTTGTAGTTTTCACTGGGTTTTTTAAATCCTCTTCATTGAAAGTTTCCACCTGCTGCTGAGACAAAGTTAATAAGAATAAAATTATCGTTGTAAAACTAAACAGCTGAGTTAAACTGTGATGTTGGGTATTAATTCTTTATTAGTTCATTACCACCAACAACCTGTTTCCCATTACATATGAATTAGAGAGGATGGTTAGTGTATGTATAAACTGTTTGTTCACTCTGCCTCATGATGCATTAATGCATAGGATTATTGCATTTTTTATTATTGTATATTTGCAATCTGCAATAAACAATATGGGCCAGGGAAGTCATAGAAATTTCCTATAATTAAATGAGATAGCTGTATTATCATCAATAGAAAATAATATCCATCCATCCATTTTCTATACCGCTTATCCGTCAGGGTCGCGGGGAGCTGGAGCCTATCCCAGCTGACTACGGGCGAGAGGCGGGGTTCACCCTGGACTGGTCGCCAGTCAATCGCAGGGCCAACACACAAAGACAGACAACCATACAACCACACACACTCACACCTAGGGGCAATGTAGAGTAGCCAATTAACCTAATGTGCATGTTTTTGGTATTGTGGGAGGAAGCCGGAGTACCCGGAGAAAACCCACACAGGCACAGGGAGAACATGCAAACTCCACATAGAAGGGCCCAGACCGGGATTCGAACCTGGAACCCTCTTGCTATGAGGCGACAGAGCTAACCACTGCACCACCGTGCCGCCCTAGAAAATAATATTGCAACCTTTTGAAACTTGTCAAATCACAAATTAGGCAGCTGTAGCATCATGTCAGAAGAGAACACAGACAGGTTTTAGCCCCAAATTTGAGTCTGTGATAGTATACAGAGAGTCCAAAGGAGATGAGAAAGGTCTCTCTGGGTATTATGACACTTTAAAATTTAGAGACCTGAATGTCTCTTTAGCATAACGACAATGTTTTTTGGACAATGATTTAAAGTGTTACTCAGTATTTTCAGTGATTATGCTGGATGGAACTGTCCAGGGTTTAAGATCCTTAAAGATTTTTGGAAGCCAATAGAATAATTTGGAGCAAGGAGACTCAGCAGCATACAGGAAAATAATTCTTTTTTAGCTACTACATATTTCTTTATATATGTAACTGGGTCATAATCCCCCTGATGATTTTTTGTGTTTCACATAGCATTAAGTTTGATAGGGGGAAATAATATGTAGGGTTATTCAGTTGTCTGTTGTCTCTAGAATTATAATTTGAATATTTGACCTTCCTTGTCCACCTGTGACAATGTCCCGTTTTTCACTGATTGTTAAGCCAGTCTCTAAGTTGACATGAAGTTTGGTTTAAAACCTGTGTGAACAAGAGATGAAGAAACTGATGATTTCAAAAGTCTGTAGAGCAATGCAACATGGATATTTAGAAAGCAACATTGAGGACAAAGAAAAATGGGAGCTGGAAGCCAACGTTATTTTAAAAGATGAGGAGCCGGAGGAAACTTTAAAAACGGAACATAAACTGCCAAACAGTCCACCGCGGCAGGAGTTTAACCGGAAGGTAGAGATGCAGTATTGTTACCTCAGTGTGCACACCACACCTGTGCTGTGCTGGAGGGAATGTGGCATGGTGGGAGACTGTTCTCGTGTATTTTGGCACTGCTCTAAAATCTTGAATTATTGGAAAGATGCAACAAGTGGAAGTTAAAATCATAAGGACTCTTGGTATAAGTTTAAATCTAGATCCTTTGCTTTGTTTACTGGGTACTGATGAGCGGACAGACAAGGATTTAAGTTTGTCCTGCTCTTAATAGCAAGGAAAATGATCACAGTCTCCTGGCTAACGCTGTAAGCCTTGGGGGCTTCTCCAAGGAATCTGTCTGAAACTGAAATTAAGGTATGCGCTTGCTCCAACTTTACAAGCAGAAGTTGAACTGAAATGATCTAGTCATTTGCATCTTCTGTGGTAGACACTTATCATGCGGTCTATGATCTATCAGGCAGTCTGGGAATTGGGGTGAAGCTGAGTTCCCTTTCTTATACCTCTCTCTCTCTGCAGGAAGTGTAAACAAAAGGTTCAGTATGTTTGAGGACTGGGGATATTTTAATTGTATAATAATTTCATGGTACAATGCCTCTACTGGTTCTTATAGCCTTTTGTTTAAGGATTTCAGTTGAAAAGTTGACAAGTCTGTGAATATATCTGGCTCTGAATCACTTTGCTTTGTTAAATGCTTCTATTGAAAATGTTCAGTCATCATGCAATGATGGCATCAGAATGGTCTCAAAGGACATCCATATTCCTGTTCATACATTGGGCTTTGTTGAGTTTCACTCTCTGAGTGGTATTGTCATTAGGTGATGCTGGATTGAAGAATGAGATGAGTTTATTGACTTTCAACATCATCTGGATGGGATGGAAGCTATGTATTAAAACGGAATATCTGAATCATGTATGGCTTGTCCCGCGACCCTGACGGATAAGCAGTATAGAAAATGGATGGATAGATGGATGTATGGCTTGTAGAAATTAATTCCATAGGCTTGGTGAATACTTGATTCCAATCGGCTGTAAGGTGCCTTTTCATTGATGAAACTGTGCATATAGTTCTGAATTAACGTAATGTCCTAGACACCTTTATGAAAAACCAACAGAATATTTATGTTGTGGTCTTTCAGTTCCTCATCCTCACCATAGGATAGTGATTGAACTTACGTTGTAAATTATTACATAAGCAATCATGTTACATCCCAGTCACTATTCAGTTCACTACTTCATGAACTATCTCAGGTGTATTTTGTCTGCAATGTTTAGGTGGGTGGTGTGTGTCAAAGAACACCCACATGATTGCCAGAACCCAAGGCTTCCCCGTAGAACATTGCATTGTAAACAAATGATTAATGTTATTCACTTCACCTGTCAGTCGTTTTAATGTTGTAAATGAATGTAGAGGGGATTTAATCTGTTCTGTCTTGAACTGATCAGATGTAGGACAGTACCGCTGACTAATGACTCTTAAACAAATGATTTGAAACCAAAAAATCAAGAACCTGCAACATTAAATAAAAAGTAGAATGGGAATGGAAGGAATAGGGAAAAAAAGAAATGAAGACTAGAGAGTGATTGCCAGTGTCCTCTGGGTATGCTTCCACCTGGCTTGTGAAGACAGTTCATTTAAGCACCATATTAAAGAGTAGCCATTCTCCTAAATGAAAACATAATTAGCTTAATTTTCAAGAATTAAACAATAACTGACTCTCGATGCAGTTCGGTCTTTACAGAATTGAATAGAATAGAGACTTATTGGAAGTTTAAACACAGTTGGTTTCATACACTGCCCCAGGCTGTCACTTTGAAGGAATTGCTGTTCTGTTGTTTAAGAGCCAGTTTGTTGCTTTGGTTATTGGCTAGGTATATTCATCCTGTATGTGTTGGTTGTGAATACACTTAGGAACACAAGGCCTCATAGTTCTTTGTCTTGTATCTAGGAGATTACGTTTGCTCCCAGCATGTACAGAAAGCACCTGGTCTCCACATCTATTCCACCCTTGTGACTGTACTTCAGAAACTCAGAAACACTTCTCATACCTACTATTTTGCCCTCTCCTGTATAGTAACTTGGGTGGGGGTTATGTGTCAAGTTGCACTGTTATATGAGGTTTTCTTTACTTTTGAAAATGGCAAAATAAGCTGTCTGAGACAGCTTACAAATTGCAGACAACAGAAGAGAAGGGCAGCTGCTTTCATCTCAGTGGGCCCAGTGCTCAGATAACTGCATGAAGGTGGGCAAAAATGTCAAGACAGGTGAGACGCTTCTGGCTTTGCAGTTACTATGTGTAAGTTGAAAACTTCATTCCACCTTACAGTGCCGCTCTGACCACTGTTGGAGATCGATTGGACTTGTATCCTCATTCAAATAATGGCCTGTGTTACGGTTAGGTGCAATCTGATGACCTAAACTACTCAATAAGGTATATGAGAGGGCCACAGATGTCTAAATGATATATTTTCACAGTAACATTTTATTTCTTAACGTTAGGTATACACTCATTTGCCTCTTAATAGATACATTTTGCTAGTATTGGAAAGATACTATGCATTTTTAGAAAGAAAATATGTACTTTTTGATTTTTTTTCAGATGAAATTTCTACATTAAAACATATGTTTACAAAATACAATGATCATTCATTTTTAGCTTGTGATCCCTCGCAAGAAGCGCTGTCCCATTTCAGACATCTGTAAGCTATTAACAGTCCACCAGAGAGTGATTTCACCTCAGATTTTCATTTAAGTAGTTCATTTAATTTTGAGGCCCAAATACATAAAACTATCCAATATTTCAAAAGAAAAGTAATGTTTATATAAAAGTCCAAAAATGAAAAGAGATTTCTGCAGCAGAACTTTGCTTTTTTCTTCTATTCTTATCCCATTTCTCATCAAATATCGCCCACTGCCCCGGGTTTGCTGTGTGTGTGTGTGTGCACGTCACTTGGGTGGGTTAAATGCAGAGCACGAATTTCGTTGGAGTGAGTTCCCTCCAATGACAAAATATGTCACTTTCTTTCATCAAATAAATCAGAGGAATCATGAGATCCCAGTGAATGAGCGCCCATCTTGTATGGGACATGGTGGGGGGCACTCCCCTTTCACTGGCAGTTAACAAGTAAAATAAATCAGCTTTGTTTGAACTGCACCCACAGTAGCACTGGTCATCCTTGGGAGATGAGAAAAAAGGGGGGTCTTTTAAAGTTGTGCTCAGGTGTCCCCCAGGCCAGGCATAACAGTATGAAACTCTGTGAACACTGATGCTGAGATATGAACATTGTGCATGAAAAAGGGACAGAAAGATGTGTGGATGTGTGTGTTAGCTGGGAAACACATCACATCAAAGCAGTGCATTCACAAGGACAGCAAAAAATAAGCAACCTTGAAAATGGTACATTTTAGGCCAGTCACATTGCAGAATTTAAAGCACACACAGAAATAGATTTTCAACATTGAGTGATGGAGGGAGTTGTTAGAGTCTGATGGCAAAAAGTACAGAAGGCTACAGAAGTTATTTTCTTTGTCATTACCGATTTTATGTCCCCATGCAATAAAACTTTTCATACCATCAGATTCTGGGTAGATTCTGGGGCTTCAAAGCTTAAATAAATAGAAAATTAAAGCTGTTTTTTCTTTTATTCTGAAGAGAAAGAATGGGCACACGATGGGTACATCCCAATGTCATTTGATTCTGGCCTTGCACATCAGTATTTTCAAATCATTATCCAGATGGTGCAGCCATTTTGTGATGCAGAGTGCTAATCCTAAAAACACACCTGACAAATTTATTTAAAGAAAAAAAAAAAACCCTGAAACTGTCGAATTGTAGTGAAGAAGATTAGAAAAGTTGGAAAACCTAAGAATTCACATTATTGCAACATCTATCTCTTTTTAGTCAAATGTCATACACTCAGTGTAGTGCACTGAAATGGAGAGAGAGTCTGTAACTGCACAAAATGAACAATTGCACAAAATGGAGTTGTCAAAATTAGTGATCCACAAAGATCCACAGGGTCTAACAGCTGCAGGATTATTTACATGGTATTATTATATATGTGATATTAGCATGATATCAGTACTTAATTATTACATATAATCAAATTAGAGTGTTAACGGACCAGTGGTAGAACAAGTAGACCGATCTTGTAGTTATGGGTTTAAATTTTTACTCGAGTAAAGGTACATAAGTATTTGCATAAAAATAAACTTAAACTACAAAAAGCAAAAGTAATCATTGTGGTCATCATATGGCCTGTTACAAAATAATCTTTATTACATTGTTTTATTATAATTATTAATGCATTAATGTGTTCATCACTTTAATATTGAACCCGGTGAAGGTGGTTTAACAGCTTTGTATAGTTTATCTTCTGGTCTAGCTTGTGAATTTTTTTTAACTGTCGGATCAAACTGTGTAAATAACTAATATTAAATTACTTAGATTAGGGTTGAGGCCAAAATCCTTCAGGGCATACAGCCAATAATTTAATTTCTAGTTCAAGATCTGATAACACCATTGTTTCATTTACTTTGTGGAATGCTGACAGCACAGAGAGTTTACTTGTCACGATCCTGAAAGGGAGGCAATTGCTGTTCATTTGTCATGTTTGCTTGTTTTATCTACTGTGACAGAGAGTAATGATGGTTGTGTTGGGCAGGAGGTTCACAGCAGAGTGACTGAAAAAAAGGCGATAATGATGGAGCCTTCCTTCAACGTGCTCCGTGCTGTCCTTACTCTTAAGAATCTCCAGCGTCATCCGAAATTATCTCCAAAGCTACGCCGCGATCAAGATGCAACTACAGGTCCAGCTGTCTCTAAACGCTGTTCTCACTGAGCTGAAGTCAACATGGAATGACTCCAGTTAAAAGTTTTCAAGCTTGTGACTAATTAAGATTTTGAGTCCACACCTAGGCTGTCTGAACATTCTTCAAGACAGTAGTTGGGAAGAATGGTTTCCTCTGAGTCACTCTCTGCCTATGAGGTGAAACATATAGAATGGCTATTGATGTCTACATAAAGAAGGTGCAGAGGCACACAAGGGAAAACTGTATATTTTATTCATTACCATAGGGAGAAGATGAATTCTTTTATCTTCTGTGATTGCCTGTAGTCTGGCATCATTTGTGCTCTCAGGAACTTCTAGTGGCATCATCTGAATGAAATATGTAACATGAATTCAGATGAGTTCGGGTATTCAAAGATCAGGGTCAGTGGTTCATCCATAATATGAAGAATCCTTCATTACATACAAATGACCCTTAGAAGAATATGTGCAAACAGTCTTTTTTTTTTAACTTGTTTAAGGCGAGCATGAGTGAAGGCAAATCTTGTTGTAGACAGTTTACACATATTCAGTTCATCCAAATGTGTCCCATACTTTTGTACTCATGCAATATTTTGTATTCATTCAATATTATGCATTGCCCTAAACAACAGGTCGGGTTCAAACACATTCAAACTTAATAACAATTTGGAGTTGAACCATTTATTTAACATGCATATCTGTGAACTGTAAGAGGACACAAGAGCAAGAAGAATATTTTATTTCTCTCTATTTTCTTTCTCACATAGGTGTACCATGGAAACACACACAGTAATGAGCTTAGTCTCACTCCCAGTGCCTCAAATATCATAAACACACATCCACATCAATATCAGATGATCAGAGCAACTGCATAATGAGACGTAGCTCACAAAGTGAGAGTGGCCCAAGAGGGGTGGAAGTCAAGGTTGAGTGCTGGGACAAACATACAACTTTCCCCCAGGATTCCGGAGAACCATGTGACTCATTTTTTCCTACCATGTAGTTTGTGTGCCTTAACTTAACCTAAGTGGCGTTTCATGTGAAACCGAAGTTAAAGCTATGTGCACCTACTGCAGATGCCAGTTACATTGCCATTTCATGCACCAGAGCTTCCTACCTGTAAAAGCACATAATGTTGTTTTCTTGCATAAATCATCTTTATTATTTATTACTTATTGTCTCAACAAAATTAATTCATTCTCCAAGAAGACACTGGACAACATTAGCAAATATTAATGCAAATAAAGTTATCCTTTTAAAACACCATTAATCTTACACCACTAAAAAAATCACCACCATCAGTCATTATGCTGGTCAGTCAATATCCTTGGTAGACTTAACCTCTTAAATCCAGAATTTTGCTGACATTAAGATGTGAATGTCAGGCAGACATAGCTGAGTAGTTGTCTGCTGAACCTGCAGCGTGGCGAGTAGGAAACCTTTGTGAGATCAACTATAATGGTGAAAGCAAAAGCCTCAGACATTACATTTATCTGTCTGAACGTATTCCATTTCCTTTAGGGTCTCTAAGGCTTTATTTTACCAGTGTACAGTGGATATAGAAAAGAAACACCCCCTTCAAAATAATCACATTTTGTTGTTCAGCCTCAAATGAAGACAGACACAAAATAATAATTTTGGAGCCATATTTACTCAATGCAACTCATAACATCTAACTCAAAATATAATAAGAACAGTTCACAAAACAGTAAAAAAAAAATGGAACAAAGGAAGGGATGGAAAAGGTCGAGGGGGGAAGGATGAAAGGGGGCTGAAGGAATGGATGAAAAGGGGATTGAAAGGAGGGATGAAAAGGAGGTCCAAAGGAGTAGTGGGGGGGACAGAAGAGAAAAAGATTAGATTCACCTATACAGATCTGCACAGGTGACTGAATAAATGAGGCGCAGGTGGTTGAAGTGGTACAGGTGATTTAGTGATTTAGGTTTAGTGAGAGAGGATGGTGTGCTCCTGTTTCTAAACTCAAGCTATAATAACTCCATTTATCTGAATATAGGCACCGACTTGCATTCAGATTCATTTTCGACTGTTTGCCATTTTAACAGTGAGAAGCTGCAAGCTGAATGTTCTCTACTGTCCTCTTTCCCAGAAAAAACACAAAAGAGAAAGAAAATATTTACTAACATTTGCCCTAGACTGGTTGCCAGTCATTTGCAGGGCTGACACACAAGGAGAGGACACCACACACACCTAGGGGCAATGCAGAGAAACCAGTTAACCTAGTGTGCATGTTTTTGGGAACCCTCTTGCTATGAGGCAACAGTGCTAACCACTGCACCATCATCATCATCATCATCACCATCTTAACTAAAATGATCTATACTCACTGGCCACTTTATTAGGCACACCTGTCCAGCTGCTCGTTATCGCAAATTTTTAATCAGCCAATCACATGGCAGCAACTCAATGCATTTAGGATGTAGACATGGTCAAGACGATCTGCTGCAGTTCAAACCGAGCATCAGAATGGGGAAGAAAGGGGGCAGTCGTGGATCAGCGGTTAGGGTGTCGGACCCGTACCGGTGTTCATGGCTGAGGTACCCTTGAGCAAGGTACCTAACCCCCACTGCTCCCTGGGCGCTGCACGCGGTCGCCCACTGCCCCGGGTTTGCTGTGTGTGTGTGCACGTCACTTGGGTGGGTTAAATGCAGAGCATGAATTTCATTGGAGTGAGTTCCCTCCAGTGACAAAATATGTCACTTTCTTTCAAAGGTGATTTACGTGACTTTGAACATGGCATGGTTGTTGGTGCCAGATCGGCTGGTCTGAGTATTTCAGAAACTGCTGATCTACTGGGATTTTCACGCACAACCATCTCTAGGGTTTACAGAGAATGGTCCGAAAAAGAGAAAATATCGAGTGAGCAGCAGTTCTGTGGGCGAAAATGCCTTGTTGATGCCAGAGATCAGAGGAGAATGGCCAGACTGGTTCGAGCTGATAGAATAGCAACAGTAACTTAAATAACCACTCGTTACAACCAAGGTATGCAGAAGAGCATCTCTGAACGCACAACACGTCGAACCTTGAGGCAGATGGGCTACAGCAGCAGAAGACCACACCGGGTGCCACTCCTGTCAGTAAAGAACGGGAAACTGAGGCTACAATTCGCACAGGCTCACCGAAATTGGACAATAGAAGACTGGAAAAACGTTGCCTGGTCTGAAAAGTCTCGATTTCTGCTGCGACATTCGGATGGTAGGGTTAGAATTTGGCGTCAACAACAAGAAAGCATGGATTCATCCTGCCTTGTATCAACGGCTCAGGCTGCTGCTGGTGGTGTAATGGTGTGGGGGATATTTTCTTGGCACTCTTTGGGCCCCTTAGTACCAACTGAGCATCGCTGCAACGCCACAGTCTACGCGAGTTGTTGCTGACCATGTCCATCCCTTTATGACCACAATGTACCCATCTTCAGATGCCTACTTCCAGCAGGATAACGCGCCGTGTCATAAAGCTAGAATCATCTCAGACTGGTTTCTTGAACATGACCATGAGTTCACTGTACTCAAATGTCCTCCACAGTCACCAGATCTCAATCCAATAGAGCACCTTTGGGATGTGGTGGAACGAGAGATTCGCATCATGGATGTACAGCCGACAAATCTGCAGCAACTGCGTGATGCTATATGGACCAATATGGACCAAACTCTCTAGGAATGTTTCTAGTACCGTATTTTCACGACTATAAGGCGCATATAAACGTCTTAGATTTTTTTCAAAATGTGCAGCGCGCCCTATCGTCCAGAGCGCCCTATCTGTGTGCGGTGGCCAGAGCTGGAGGAAAGACTGGAGCAATGGATCGTCGATCAAAGAGCGGGTGGGAGGAGCGTTTCGACGGTCACCATTCGGCTTAGAGCAGTAAAGTTAGCGGAGGAAATGAAAATTCAACATTTCCACGGAGGTCCGTCTTGGTGCTTCCGGTTCATGAAGCGGTGCCATTTCTCCATCCGGAGCAGGACGACGGTAGCGCAGCAGCGTCCGGCGTATTATTGTGAGAAGCTGGCGAACTTCCGCTCTTTCTGCAGCAGACACATCGCCGACAAAAACATCCAGCCGAGCCACATCACCAACATGGACGAGGTGCCGCTGACGTTCGACATCCCGGTGAGTCACACGGTGGAAAAGAAGGGAACCAGCACGGTAGCGATACGCACAACGGGGTACGAAAAGGCTTCGTTTACCGTTGTGCTCGGCTGCCATGCTAACGGACAGAAACTGCCGCCGATGGTGATTTTTAAGAGAAAGACTTTGCCTAAAGAGACGTTTCCAGCAGGCGTCATTATTAAGGCAAACGAAAAGGGCTGGATGGACGAGGAAATGATGAAGGATTGGCTGAGGCAGGTGTATGTACGGAGACCGGGTGGTTTTTTCCACACATCACAATCGCTGCTGGTTTGTGATTCCATGCGTGCCCATCTCACCGCCGACGTCAAAAAGCAAGTGAAGCAGATGAACGCTACGCTTGCTGTGATTCCGGGAGGTCTGACGAAGGAACTCCAACCGCTGGCCATCGGCGTGAACCGGCCGTTCAAAGTGAGGCTGCGAGCGGCGTGGGAGCGGTGGATGACCGAAGGAGACCACAGTTTCACAAACACTGGAAGGCAGCGCCGGGCGAGTTACGCCACAGTTTGTGACTGGATTGTAGCTGCTTGGGCTAACGTGTCTGCTGGCACTGTTGTTCGAGCTTTTGCTAAAGTCGGCATCATTTCTGGGGAGCCGCACGGCACGGACTCTGACTCTGACAGTGAGGAACGTGAACCTGCCATGTGTGATTTAGCGCAGCTGTTCAATTCCGACACAGAGGATGAGGACTTCAATGGGTTTGAGTGACTGTTACCGGTAATGTGCTTGTTTTAGTGTTGTTGTAATTAATACTTAAATAAAGCACAGCCAAACTCAGTTTTGCTCCCGATCTATTTTTAAATATGCACGTGTGTGTTGTCAGGCGGGCGTACGTATGTGCGTATGAATACACACAGGGGCGGACGTGTATATAAAACGTGTATATAAAACCCGCGCCCTATCTTCAGATGCGCCTTATCTGTGTGTTAAATGCAATAATTGCACACATAACTGAGACTGCGCCTTTTCGTACGGTGCGCCTTTTCGTCGTGAAAATACGGTACTTTGTTGAATCTATGCCACAAAGGATTAAGGCAATTCTGAAGGCTAAAGGGGGTCCGGTACTAGCAAGGTGTACCTAATAAAGTGGCCAGTGAGTGTATATCGGTAATCTACAACTCAGTCCAGGGTTGATATGCAAAATACATGTCCAATTTTTGGAATTTTTACATATTTCATATTTACAGTTTTAATTTTATATCGTGACTCAACATTACCTCATCCTCCAACTTACTGGTACTGCTGGAGCAACAGCAAGCCTGGAGATCTATTCCCCACTCTTCATCCAAACAGCCCCCAGTGTTCCTCGCAGCAAAACGCAGTCACCAGGCAGTACTCTGAATACCCTGAAGAGACAGATCATCAGACAAAACTTCACTGAGGGCAGCTTCCTCCAGCTGACAGCACTCTCCCCTCAGGAGGCCGCACCTTAACAATAACCGCCTTCACTCCATCACAGTTACTTCTGTCTGTTACAGCATCTCTCTGCTTTAATGTGTACTCTCTAACATAATCCCATTTAATAGCTGAATTTACTGACTTTCAAATAATTAAAACCAATCCACCACGTGCATACACAGGCAGTTACTGTGGATTACAATTCATCTCTGGTTTATAGATTTTAAATATCTCATAAACTACTCTTAGCACCAAAAATCTTGTTCTTTTTTCCTCAAATTGTTTAAACAAAGAGATATTCTTTCCAAATGATCAGTGTCACATAGTGTGTATTTAGACTTGTAATGTATACAAGCCATGAGTGGGTGTAGGACAGCAAATAGCCAGGAAGTGATGTTGGTTTACTGAAAGTAGTATGTACCACAGCAGACTGCTGTCTGAGTAAATATTGGATTTAGGATTTGATTGATACAAAGCTGGTTGCAAGACAGCCTGAACAGCCTTTTCGTTTTACTCATGAATGAATAAATGAATACTGAATGCACTGTCATCCAATGTTTATTGGATGGATCACCATGGAAGTTGATAAACAAATTCATATTCCCCTCAAAATGAATTGTAATCATTTTAGTGATCACTTTACTTTTCATCTAGCACTATCATCAGGTCAAAAAATTGTTCAGTGTGTTACATGTGTGTGTGTAACAGTAATTAGAAAATTTTACATGCTGTCATGTTCGACTCAGACATGACTATGACTGGCTATCAGAAGCAGATGGTTTAGACATCAATATACAGATGCAATGTTTGCTGTGAATTTGATTAATCTTCCTCTATTCCCACCTGACCTTGCTCTATGGGATTATAAATTCAGAATTCTATCTCTTAACAGTACGTCCATAGGGCTCTCTGGATCTTAGACAGTTCAATCGATATCTGTAAGCACACACATCTCTCCCAGAGACAGAAACTACAGAGCCAAACATCTCTTGACAACCACACCAGTAAACCATACCTGGAGCTGCTTCACTGGCAATTAATGAGGAACAGACTTCATGGATGAAATGGAGCCTTGTTTTGTTCAGTTCTAATTTGAAGAAGAAAGTTGTACATTTGCAACAGAAATTGATCAAGCTATGGAGATCAAGCTGGAATGACATGCTGCATGAATAATGCCATATGGTGATCTACATAGTCTTGTTTTTTCACTACCAAGATATGGGAAGGGAATTTCTGTTTGCTTCCCCAAATGCTCTAAGTTCCTCATCTAATGACTGTAGAAACTAAGTAATTTGTGAAAACATAATCTTGGTTATGTCAGAGTTAAACCATATTAAAGGAATGAACCTTTGTCTCACGCTGAGCTCTCACCTTGAAATTGATTACAGAGAACACTTTTAGAATATGAGACTGAAAGTATTCCTTGGAGAATACATTAGAAGTCCATACCTGCTGTGATTTTGTTCTCTGTCCATTTTAAGTATTGGACAGAGAGCACAATACGGGCTATTAATGAAGTAATTTTCTTCCTCCTTCAGGCTATTAATGGATGATCAAACAAAGTACATGCAGGGCTACATGCACACACACATACACGCGCTCACACACACACATGAGTACTAATTCATTTAGCATGGCTACAAAAAGGCATATTAAATATGAAACTATAAATGACAGTCCAACTAGATGAAGTTTAACTTTAATCAGGAAGACTATCCTCAAGCTTGCTCTGTTTATTACATTTGATTTCACTTTCTTGCTCCCAGTTCATTTTTCCATTCCTGACCTAATCAGATAACTGAAGGCATTCACCCTTTAAGCTGAACAATCCAATTTTGTCTTGACCTCTGAGAGCCAGTCATCTTGTTGTAACTTTAACTTTAACTTTAACCCCCCCCTCCACACACACACACACACACACTTCATTAATCTCCTGTTTTTATTACAACTAGTGCCCTGTAATCTTTCCTTATTCAAAGACGACAGATGCAGACATACTATCAATTTTCTTCCTGAATACATTGCCTTTAAAGGGGCAATATTTAAGAATGTAAAGCTATTTACATGTATTATCACTAATCAATAATAACTCTGTATTGCCAATGTGTGAATGGACTGTAACCTAACAGTGACACCATTTGTTGTTTTGTTTGTGTGGAACAATGGACTGGACAACCTCCACTCTCCCTTTGGACTCCAGCAGAATATCATTAGTTAATTAGTTAGTTAAAATGATTTAAATATTCTGGACCAAGTTAAAAATACATATATCTAATAGTATCTTTGTTATAATATTGAGTTTACTGAATGTGTTCATGGTTAAATGTATTATAACTCAATACAGCGAGTGAACGAAAGAGCTGCGTGTGTTTTTCCTCCCTCCTCTTCCACTACCATTTCCCTATTTAAGGGCACAACATGTGCAGGGATGAGGATCAGTACCTCTGCATCTGTGTAGCAGTACAGTGGACTTCTTCCTCTGGACTGGAAGTGAGTCACTATCCCATCTGAAGCCGTTCAAGTATATTTATTCATGGGTCAGGGTAAGATGCAGTAGGAGACTGACAGGCAGATTGGTGCAGTCTGCAGTAATGCACTTTACTAGACCGTGCACTCAACTCTCAACTCAGTTCCAATGTCTTGAATGTCTTGCCTTTAGGCTCAGCACATGATTTTTGTCTATGGTAGCTTGTGTAGTTTACAGTCACCTCAAACATCCTGGATAGTTGGTAAAACATAAATAAATAAAACTAAAATAAAATTAAAAAAACCTGATAGATGGCTTGTAGCTTATTAAACCAAATGATACTGACCTGAAATTATTCAAAAATGGAAGAATTAGTTGGTGGAAACTCAATCTCCCACCAAGCAAACATTGTTGCATGTGACAGGATGTGTAGGATCTGTATCATCTCAAGTATGAGTTGTGTTATTTGTGCCAAGACAACATAAATATTAAACAAAAAATGCATTTCAGTGCGTGTCATTAGTGCTTTACCAAAAGCAATACATTAATTAAACCACCTCCAATGACATGTATTCATTTTGGTGTCAGTGCATTTTAGCAATTTCCTATCAGCTGGAGTTTCATTTGGTGGTGCTGTTGTCTTCTCTCAGTTTTCTGTTAAACTGCAAACAAATTCCTGATTCTGCCACAAGATTTTGCCCAGTGGACAATATTGCACAGAAGAACGCAACACAGTATTTCAAGCAGCGATGTAACTTTTACCTTTATTTTCATTGCAGAGACTCAGGTCCTATTCCCTCAGTTCCTAGTAGCAGTTCTTTGGAAACTGGCTGTGTTAATGAGTGGGAAACCAGTGAAGGATCATGCTGCAGCTGCAGTGGCACTTATTAATGGTTGGTCGACACGACTGCATGCAGAGGGGAAGGGGTGCTTCACGTAGAGACTTGTGCCCCCTCTTCTTTCTGGCATAATATTGGAAAAATGAAAGTTCACTTCCACCATATAATGTGATATATACACAACAATGTCCATCACCCTCTGCACAGCACCTTAAATAGGCAGAAGAGCACATTAAACCACAGGTTGCTATCTCTGTCCTGCTGCACAGAGAGGCTGAGGACGTCATTTGTCCCTCAGGCCACACGCCTCTTCAGTGTCTCCCTTAGAGGACAGAATAGATAGTGTGGCTGAAGGATTTATATTGCACATTTCCTTCATCACTTTATTACTCAATAGTCAGTAATCATCATTGAACTGTTTTATTCTAGTATGTTTTTAATTTTTTTATATAGTCTATATTCTTCTTTATGCTTTTTATTTTTGTACTTACTAAACTTTAAAGAATTTAATGCTTGCTGATTTGTGTTTTTTTTTTTTTTTTTTGTCTTTGTACTGATGTTACTGGGTACTGAATTTTTCTTGGCATCAATAAAGCTATCTAATAATACAATAAAGATTAAAGTTATTTTTCTAATTATCTAGCTATATACTCTATGTTATTTAAACGTATGTCATGGCATGGCAGCTGTGGATGCTTAAAAGAGATGTATAGTTAAATACCATCTGTGCAGAGGTAAACCATATATCAGGAAACAAAACAGGACCAATGATGGAACACTGGAGCGTACGCACCACCGAGTTTCAGATGAAGAGACATAGTTACCAACAGCAACTGAGAAACTCCTGTCAAACAGCAAGGAGGATGACCAAAAGCTGCAAGATCCAACAGTACCAATAACACCCAGCTATTTCACAAGCCTCTTCAATCTTGTTTTCTTCTATTTGTACTCCTGCAGCTTTTCATTGTAACTCAGTCTGCTCCTTCTTCTGGTCAGTCAGCTGTGATAATAATGCAATAGAAATAACAATCTAAAAGACAGACAATAGTCCTCTTTGATGATAAGAAGGTGATTGAATATGCTTTTTATGGTGAACCTTTTTTTCTTGCAGTTACTAGAAATAGCTCTAAGTATAGGTATCTTTTGGTTCCTTCTTTTTCTAACACCACACGGAAACAGTGATTCAGTGAGTGGGGTTGTGAGCTAAGAGAAAACCCACCGCTTCATGTACTGCAAAAAACACAGACAGACTTACTGCACTGTATAATTTTATATCTTCATCTCTCTCCTTTCTCTTTCATTTGACCTTTCATTTCCTTGACAGAGGTATTTTCCTCTTTCTGTCAGCACTCTTTATTTGCTGATATATGAATATATGCTGTAGGTATCTGGGTAAACAAGCTTTGAATGCCTTCAGAGGGGCAATAAATTTTGAAGCAGGCTTCAAAGGGGGAAGTTTGGGATTTTTTTTTTAAGACATCCATCAGTTTGTGTCTTAGACATCCAAACAGGTTTTTTTTTTGTTTGTTTGTTTTTTTTTATACCAGTGTTTTAGCTTCTGCAGAATATTGACAGCAGTCTCTTCCAGAATTTGGTTTCAGTGTCAGTGTAAATGGGACCAAAGTCTTGTAGAAATACACAGAAGCCATTTCATTTATTTCCACAAGCAAAGAGAAGGAATGACTCAATTAATAGCGCTCTTGGACTTTGTTTTCGTTTGAAAGGTGACAACAAACTGTAATTATGAATGTGGGTATTTATACAAGAAAATATCTAATTTCCACATTTTCATGATTGTTCATGAGTGGTTTTGCTGGACATCTGCCAAACCTGGAGTATCTGGCAGCAAGGAAAAGAAGCCAGCCAGCTTTCAGAGTGTGGGAATGTAATTTTCAAAGTGGGGCATGGAGATCTCATTGGGTACACAACAAAACCAGAACATTTGTTGTAAATTTACGCAAACAGTTGCACTGTAAGTATGATTAGATATTTAAGAGTAGCTATTATAGTAGCTTTTAAAATGTTCCCAAAATACACACATGCACAAACACACACACAAAGTGCACCGGACATGGCCACTTGAGGTGGATATCACAAATCACTTTGATGTTTCTAGTCATTTTGTTCAGTTCAGTTCAAAGATGTAGTTTGTTAATTTTTTTTTTTAGTCAACAATGATTATTATCCAATGTGGAAGAATGAACTTATTCGATAATCAATTTTCAAAGGGTTCTATGCCACCAGTCAGTGAAAATAACAACAGAATCAGGAAGATATAGGAGAGATCAGGTAGCTGGTGAGTTTGACAAGCAGCAATGTGATGGGAGACCTTGAAGTCTGTAAAAAGCAGTGAACTGTGTCAGGCACACTGAGGCGGGTCAGATGGTGAAACAGGCACAAAAAGGTCATACCAAGGATCACTTTCCCCTCTGAGATCTCTGAGTTGTCACCATATCAAAAAAGAAATTCAGCTAATATTTCTCTCCCATTGTCCTCTCATAGCCGTCCTGACCCGAACTTCCACGCTTTAAAACAGAGACTGTAAAAATACTGCACCCAAAGTCTCAAGCTACTTCAACATATACACTCCTACCCTTAATCTTTAGAGAAATTATGTCAATCCACTCTTTTGTTGATACTGCGTTTATGTGAAAATGCACATAGTTATAATGGGGTGTCACCACTCACCTAAACTAAGTATTATTTCGTATTCCTATTATTTTTAGTAGTTAAGAAGTTGTGTGATGCAGACATTCTCCTGTTCTGCGCTATGTGTGTGAAAGGGCATTTCTGGACAATGGCTGGACCTGACTCTGTGGCCATTTTGCAGTGTGGAGTTCATATGAGAAAATAGCTTGTACAGTTTATCAGGGGGTGTTATTGTCTACTTTGCTTTGTGTTTAGTGTTATAGTTTTAATTTAACTGTTGCGCTCAAGATTTTTGACAGCTTCACCAACAATAGATTAAAGCCAACCTCATAACACTTCCTGATTAATTGTATTGAACCTAATAATAAATTCTCAGATATTCAGTTCAGAATTATCTGTTTTCTATAATCATTTATGTAATATTTTCATGCACAGAAGTAACAGATTGAATCTGGTGGTGCAGGAACACATTCTTCAACCAAGTCCCTTACAGTAGAATGGTTCAAGCGCACCACACTACTCTAGCGCACCTGGGGTTAGGGCTTGCAGGCGAGCGTCTGGTGGCCGAGTTTCTGCCCACGGGACCCCGCCTGGTACGGTCCAAATAAGCGACGTGGGCCTGTTCTCCCGTAGGCCCACCACCCGCGAGAGGGTTCAGAAGGGGCAATGTGCAATGCGGTTTGGGCGACAGCTGTGGACAGGGATCCCGGTGACCCAAACCTTGGACAAAAAGTCTGGCTATGGGGACATGGAATGTCACCTCACTAGGGGGAAAGAGTCTGAGCTAGTGCGGCAAGTTGAGCGGTACGGACTGGAGCGAGTCGGGCTCACTTCCACGCACAGACTGGGCTCTGGAACCCAACTCCTGGAGAGAGGCTGGACTCTCTTCTACTCTGGAGTCGCCCATGGTGTGAGGCGGCGAGTTGGTGTGGGCTTGTTTATAGCCGCCCAGCTCAGCCACCATGTGCTGGAGTTCTCCCTGGTGAACGAGAGAGTCGTTTCCCTGCTCCTTCGGGTTGGGAACAGGCCTCTCACTCTTGTTTCGGCCTGTGGGCCGAACAGCAGTGCAGAGTACCAGGCTTTCTTGGAGTCCCTTGAAAGGGTACTGGTAGGTGCTCCAACTGGGGATTCCGATGTTTTACTGGGGGACTTCAATACCCAAGTGGGTGACAACAGTGACACCTGGAGGGCCATGATTGGGAGGAACAGCCTCCCCGATCTGAACCTGAGCGGTGTTCTGTTGTTGGACTTCTGTGCTAGTCACAGCTTGTCCATAACAAACTCCATGTTCATGCATAAGGTTGTCCATCAGTGCACGTGGTACCAGGACACCCTAGGCCGGAGGTCAATGATCGACTTCGTGGTCATGTCATCTGACCTTCAGCCATATGTTTTGGACCCAAATGTTTTGTGAGGGTCTGCTGGGAACGTCTGGCGGAACCTTCCATCAGGGGGGTCTTCAAGTCATACCTCCAAGAGAACTTTGACCAGATCCTGAAGGAGGCTGGGGACATTGAGTCCGAGTGGACCAATGGTTCTTCTTTGACTCCTTTGATCTCATAGCAGGGGGTTTATGAGAAACAAGTCAGAATTTATGTGCTGACTACGGGTGAGAGGCGGGGTTCACCCTGGACTGGTTGCCAGTCAATCACAGGGCTCCTAATTTGTTATGTATGTCACAATCACTTTGCAGCTGCTAACTCCGGAAAGATGAAGTAGCTAAATCAAGCCCAACCCTAGCTTGGTTTCATACTTGATCACTGCCAACAGCTCATCTCTTGTTCAGTGTTTTAAATGGTCTGTGGTTTTATTTTTAGCCTTTGTGTTCACACAAAACCTGTCCTGGGAGAGGCCTATGTAACTTTTCACGTGATTTATGAAAAACAAACTACACAGGAGAATGTGCACACCTGTATGTAAACTCTAACCCATACATGCAAGCATTTTGGAGAGAGAAAATTGGTGATGCAGATGGTGAGGTGAAAAACTGAAGCCAGACTGTGTAATGATGCCTCATTTGGTCTCACACTTTCAATTCCACTTAATATCAAACATTAATTACAAATCCACATTATCACTAAAACAAGCTGTGGTATTGATACTTGGTTAAACTGCACTTGTAGTGAGCCATAACTATTCCATAAGCACCTTTGAGTTTGAAAAAATAAAAGCCAGTCACAAGCTTGAATCAAAGCCTGCTCAGTATTTAGTCTGGGTTGTCTTACCATCACATGCTCCACCCCAGAGCGTAGAGGAGAAGGTCACATTGTTTGATAACAAACTGATAAAATGATTACCAGCAGTTATAAAAATCCAAGTTGACATCAGGTAGTACTGGCTAGCAAGGAACTGTAGAGCAGTGCATTGATTATGCTTTCAGTTTTAGTTTTCATATGGTTTTTGTATGTAAATGAACACGATTATGCTGTTAGGTGCACAGAGTGCACTGGAGACAGCAGGTTGGTCTGACACACACCTTCTCCAGTCACCTCACCTAATGCACCTTCACCACCTGCACATATGGACTGTGTAAAGCATTTACATGAAGTCAGTGGCAGCTCTTCACAGTAATTACACTCCGTATTCTTATTGTGAGTCATGATCATGATGCAGTTCACCACAACAAAACCTAAAGAAATAAATAGTTTTCACTCATCACTTTTATTTGACAAAGATATCCCACAATGGAAGATACCATTGATTGTCCTGGTCATTCTGGAAAGATGTGAAGCAGTCAGTCTGACTGTAAACATATGAATATGCGGTGACATCATGCATAATTCTGCATGATGGATGCACAGACTCAGCCTGTCAAGGACAGGCTGAGTCTGTGCATGTTAGAGGATTACGTGAATGAAATAATTAACAATATGTGCTTTCTAACCTTCATTTCACCCACAAGCAACTCCATTTCTGTGCTAGAGAAATTCCATTTCTGCATCTTCTTCTTGGATGCTGCCTTGAACCATCAATCAGCAGGTGCACTTCTATGCATCAACATTCACCTGGTGCTTTGCATCGACCATTTGTGTTTAAATGTTTCCATGTGAACTGTGATTTATAAAGAGAACATTGCCTGCAGTTTTAGCACAGCTTTAGAAACTGTGGTAGGGATCCTACACATCATTTTATAAATGAGAGCTCCAGTGCTTTGATGTCTTTTTCAGAGCTATAATGACATGCTGAGAAAGTCCTAAAAAAAGAAAAAAAATCGAACAGAAATATTGAAATGCTGAAAGGGAATGCAAGCAGATAGGTTGTTGAGGACGTTTCACCTCTCATCTGAAAGGCTTCTTCAGTTATGAAAGGTGAAACGTCTTCAACAACCTAAAGATATCCATCAACTGCCATCTCAGCTACCTGACTGACAACCTACACCAACCACAGAAATAGTATAGAAAGTATTGAAAGTATAGAAATGTCTTGAAAGTGACACAGCTTCTGTGTGAGTGGGTCGGATACATCAGTTGTAATACTGATTAATTAGGACCAAATGGAACAGTATCTAGCAAGAGGAGAAAAACAGCAAAAACAGTCAGTTTGATTATCAGCCTGCAAGCATATCTGAATTTGTTCACCAAGTGTTTTGTCCGTAGGGACCACACACACCCATCCACCCACACACACACACACCATGACCAAGCTTGTCAGAAGTCAAGTTGCAGTACAAAGAGCCCTATGAAACATCAAGTGATGACTTCCGCACTAGCTCAGGGGTTACATTTTTGACCTTGGAGGAGCTCTCAGATGCTTTCTTTGCTTTTCAAAAGCCAGTCACACTCTCTGCTCTTTTCCTCTCTCTTCTGCTGTCTCCTCACTTCTCAAATCACAAAGCACAGCCCTGATTGTGGAATATGCTTTCACACATCAGTGGTTTCTCTTCAGTCTAAGCTCTGTCACAGTTCTTTCTCCCTTTCTCTAGTTTTGTCTCACTTACCAATCTCACTTTGTATATCTCCTTACTGCTATGAATATCTGTTGGCTTTACAGCTCAAATCAGAACACATAAGAATTAAATATATTAAATAACTAGTATAATAACATTTAAATAAAACGTAGGTCTTTGAGTCAGGTAGAAATCATCTCCAAGAACAGACAACTAGTGTTAAAAACGTTTTTAAAATGTGCTTTCAAGCAAGTCAAAACAAGGCAGCTCATATTATCAAGTGTTGTGCTATTGTGTTATTAGAGAGATGGAGCGTAAATTTCTGTCATTGGTTGGACCCCAAATGGGTGCCCTTATTAACACATAATACATAATGATATAATCTAAAGTTTGTGGTTTTGGTAGAAACATAAAGCTTAGGAATAATTTTTATTTCTTACTTTGTTGTAGTCCTGACATGGCTCTGCGTATGACTCTCATTTAATTTCTGCACCATTTGGCATTCTTTAGTTAAAGAAGCAAGTCTTTTAAAGACACACCTAAGTGAAAAGTCTTGTTTTTCATGTACCCCATGTTCTCCATATGCATGACTGCACCTCAGTTAGCTCCAATGGATTGGGTAGATTGATATTCAGTCCATGGCTGCCTTTTTGTACTCCAGCATAAGGATGTGACTGTGACTATGGAAGGGACCACAGTGCTGATAATCTGTGTAATATTTCAAAACAAATAAATAAAAATAAAAATGAAATAAAACAAAATAAACATGGATTTGCAGTATTCAGTATTCCATGTATGATTATGTTTTGATGCCTCTCTTTGAGAAAATCATGGACCTGAACCACCTGCTTGGTCCCACTTTAATGAGTTTCAGAAAAGTCTCTATGCAGCATTTTCAACCTCTTTTGACATGACTCTTAGTCTATATGGTTCTGGTTTGTGGTTATTTGGCAACAACTACAACATTAATTTGATTGTTGACCTGCATCGGACCATGTGATAATATGTAATTGTGCAGTGGAGTTTGTTATTTTTGCACAGTGAGCTCACTGACCTCACAAACTGATGAAATGTATTGCATAAAATGGCAGGTTGATCAAGCTGTTTGAACTTGCTGCGTATGCATGAGGAGTTTTTCCATCAACAGCAGGACTTTGGCCACACTGCTCTTTGCTGACCAGAAGTGTCTGCAGTAGACCAGTAAGCCATATGCCTGCCAATTCCCTGCTGGTAACCTTCAGCATGCAGCTGATGCGCTGTTCCCTTGGTTGTCTTTTTATAAAGTCTCCAAGGTAAATTTTGTTGCTTATGAATCCTTTCAGATGTAAAACTTCTGTTGACTGTATTTTAATTAAGTCATTCATTCATTCATTTAAATTATCTTATTAGTGTCAGATCAGAGACATTGACATGTGGGAGTCGAGACAATCTGTAGGTGGCAGCACAGTATGTGGCACCGTGCTTGCAGATGTGGGACTTGGTGGTTAAAGTTAGATAATTATCATAGACATGTTCAATATAAAATGTACTGAGAGATTGTGCATGTCCTCTGTGGAGCAGTCTGACCTTTCTTTTTAGAAGCTGTTAGGATTTTACCTGACATATACTAAAATCAGTGCAAAATGAGTCTGATCTGCATCACCAGCTCTTAACCATTTATATGGACTTGATCCAAGTTCTGAATGTCATTGTGAACTGGAACAGAAGTAAAAAGAAGTAAAGAAGTAAAAGTACAGTGTTGATTCTAACATGATCACCAACAAACAAGTCGGATTGTCTTTTAAATCTTAATTAAAAGCACAAACTGCATTAGCAAGACAGTCAAAGGTCAAGGCTATGATGAGATAATACGTCAGTTGTATGCATACCGCATGTTACAGTACTTTGTAGCATGTACAGATTATAGTGAGAATTGATTATGGTTCCCTGGACGCAAACATGACCAAGTAGTACACATTTTGCATGTGTACAGAGTTTGGTTGAGTACTGGCATTGGGATAACCCTAAAATACACAGCATATACAGTATTACCATAGAATTGGAATTGTTGTTTTGATAAGCTAAATTAATATCACATACATGAATGAACATCATATGTGTGGTAGAACCACAGTTATGACTACACACACACACATACAAGTATTCTTCCTCACCCACCGGCTTCCTTCAAGCCTTTTTGAAGGGAAGTCATTGATTGAATGGTCAAAGCCCCAAGTCCCGGATGAATAAAGATTCAGTGGCCATGAGTGACAGCATGTTCACTCATCTCTATGTCATCCTTGCCCTTAATTCATTTATAATCTTGTACATTTGCTATAAGGAGTGTTCTTCCTCGCATTTGCTGACAGGAAGTGTCAGATATGGTCTCAACATGTATACACTGGGAATTATCAAGTTTTGTTTTGTTAAATTTTGCAGGAAGCATATTTAGTCCATCAGGTGTAATGGAAAATCTTAAGTGAAGCAGTTGATCAGCAGGACCACATTACAGGGATAGGCATCGGAGAGGCTTTTTGCTTTGTCAGTTACCTCACTGTCCGATGTGGTCTATGGCATTAACAGAATCCCAAACAGATCACACAGGTGCTTGTATGCTTCCATGTGGCCAAGACAGCTGACTAAATTATCAGTATTATATTAAACTTTGTAATTTGCATTTCCCAAATCTTTGTTTTCTGCACTGTCATCTTCAATTTTTTTGGACTTTCTGGTGCACTGGAGATCATGTTTGTACATCTGACTTACATCTGGTACAGCAAATGCTTCCCCTTTCAGAGTTTGCAAAACAATCTCTTTGTGGTGACACAAAATCACATAGAGACCTAAGAATCTGTATAGCTGTCAAGAGGTCTTTGTCCATTTAAGCTGCAAACTTGTTGTTTGCAATCAAGTAAGAATAGCATTCCAGAAATTTGCCATGAATGGAGTTTCCAGTTTCTCTAATTTAACAGCAAGCGTGATGGCTTTACTTCAGGTGTCTCAGATTTGCTCTTTGAGTACTTCCTGATTTTACAGGAGATTTGCCAAAGAGATTAAGAAGTCATTTTGGCAGCTCCATTGAGTGTTTGAGAGTGTCTGTAATGTTACGTTTATTTGGATATCAGAGTTCTGAAATGTGTAGATGCAGTGCTGAATATGTGTGTGATGCAGTAAATCAAAATACCTCAGGAGTGCTGGCTTCTGTGCTGTTTACACCTACTAATTTTCAAGAATGGGCAGCACAAGGCACATAATGGAATAATGAGTTTCTCTCCTTCAAGTGCACCTGCAGTCCATTCTACCCCCTTGATAAGTTGCTGGCATCATCCAACAACTGGCTTCTAGAATTAGTAGCAGAATTAATAGCAAGTCCAGCCCCAGATTGTCTACCAAGGTGACCACACAATCTGTCAACTTTGTCCTGTATGGCTCTGGACTGTCTGAAAGGCAGAAAAAGTTGTACTGTCTTGCTCACAAACAAATCTAAAGATAAATATTAACTGATCAACACAGTTCAGGAGCTGAATCGACAATGACAGACAAATATTTTGCATCATGAAGCTCTTCTGCAATTCTTTCTTCCATTAATTCAATGAACTCTTCACACATTGCCCTTCTGACAACATTTATTAACATATCTCAATATGTGCCAGGGGTGGACCTGGTATATTAATTCTAAACTCTCCAAATAGTTTTGGCTATGTGGGGATCCCAGAAGCTTTTCTTTTCCTCTTAAAACCAGTTCTTTTTCCCTTAAAAACATTTTATCTATTTCCTCCACTGGGAATGTGAGAGGGCACAGCTAACGTGCCTCTGTACCTGGGCTGGGAGTGCTAGCACTATCCACTTTGATGCCAAAAAGGGTCCGGTCTTCCTGTGAACTTGAGCTAGAAGTGCAGGCATAATTATCCAGGTTGCCTCAAGCACTGCAGCACCAGTACTGCTGCTATTGGTAATATCATCACCTTCCACCAAAAAGTAAAGGGTGTTTAGCCAGCTCAGCCAGCTTGCTAGGCGTGTGATTTTCCAAGTTGTCAGAGAGACTGACAGTCAACCTATAGCCTACATCATTACAACTTTACATGAGTTATTCAGCTAACTTACAAAATATTCAAACAATTCCATAATAATACAAAATTTTCACAATCATCCATGGTCACTACATCTTACCCTCAGGTGTACATAAAATACAGGTTAAGAAATTTTTGTAAAATACAAAAATGTGAAATTTTTGGTATTGGCCATGAGTAGCGGGTAGTTATTGCTTATTGATATCGGCAGAAAGAAATCCATATTGTGCATGTTCTTTTGAAAAGCCAAGCTTACCATTTGGCAAGCTGGCAAAATCCACTCCTCACAGATATAAAAACTAGTTGCCTGATTAGAAATCAGTGATACTGTTAACACCACAAAACACAGATGAACTCTCCTACTGGTTTTAAACTAAGGCCAAACGATGCTGACTTAGATTTGGGATTTGTTTCAGGTTTTTAGTGTGTAAATAATTGTGGAAAACTGCTATCTAAAACCCATCACTGTTACATCATACATTTTTTTTCTTTCCAAATTGGTTTGAAAATGTTTTGAAAGAAACAGACAAATGTTGTCATACTCTGCATATAAGGGTATCAGATCAGGGAGATGGTGTATTTTATTTTATTGGGAGACTTGTTGGCCTGTCACAGTTCTGGTGGTTTATATGTGGTATCTCAGTGGCCAACATGGCTGTGACACATAGTTATATTTAAAGTCAGCTTCATGCAGTATATGCAGTCATGCTGCTCCAATTCCAGAAGGTTGCCAAAGTCTTTATTACAGTCAGTCATGCTCATTTATACTGCTTTCTATCAAGCCAGTTCATATTAGTACCCTCAGTTAAAAGATGTTGGTGTCACCATTTTTCTTTAAATGTACCTACACATTGCAATTATTTGTGTGAAAGTGTGTGCCATTGTGTTATGTTCCACTGCCAGGATTTGGTTAAGACCTTCCATCTCCCAACCTTGCCATCAAACCATCAAACACTGGGCAAATATCCTGTGAGAGTAAAAACTTTTACATCTCCTTCATCCCTAAAATTCCTCAGGGACACCTCAAAGATTTCTGCACCTTTTGTTCTTAGCTTCAAAATGAGCCGTTCCCATTAACAGAAGTCTTGTTGCCAGTCCTCTCTACTCAATGTGCAATACCCTGAAGCAGATTGTACAGATCAAGTCAGGTCAGCTTGCACTGCTCTACTTTTTTTTTCATTATTTTAAAGACAGGACACTCAGAAAGATTCCTCTTCCTGCAGAAAGATTCCTCTTCCTGCGTCTCCTCAGGATATGATGATGATGAGTCAATTCCCAGTGCAACCCCATTTTCTGCTCACTCCTTTGTTTCTGACAGTAGTAGCTCTCTGTGTTGCTCAGTGTTCCCGTTCACAGTTTGGGTATTTCCATTTTCTCCCTTGAAGTCTGAATTTAGTTGCTTCTGCAACTGCTTCTCTCTCCCTTCCTTGTAACTTTGTTTCCCCTCTCCATCTGGCTTTTCTGGAACTCATGTCTCGTCTCATTTCTTTTTATCACCTTCCACTTTCAACCTTGGTCCCCCTCTTCTTTCTTTCTGTGTCTTTCATATTATGTTCATCTTCCTGAAACTATCTGTGTAGTAAAAATGTGTGTTGCATGTTTGGAGAAACTAATACTGTATATTACCCAACATTAACAAAGGTTTTATAAACATAGTACAGTCCAGTCCAAGTAAATATAACCCATCTGGGATGGACTGTTCTATAAAAGCAATTTTGTGACTTTTCTGTGTCTACTTCACATCAGGAGCAGTAGTACAGGTGTTGCTAACCCAGCTATTAGCATAGATATTCACAATGACAAGTCTTACGCAGAGCTTCAGCCCTCTGACTATAAGGAAAGTACGCTGCAACCACTGACATATGTAAAGATAACAATGTTATCAATGTGTCGTTGCTTTCTCCCTTGATGCAAAAGTGAAGCCAAAAAATTGGGGTAACATACAAGCCCCGTCATCTTGCGCTACTGATGTCCTTTGGAGCCAGAGTCTGATTGGGGGGTGGAACTGCAGAGTTTCCACCCGAAATGCGAGTAGCAATCATCTGTCAATGACCCACAAGGTGTTGTTGTGCCATGAGTCCAGACAAATGCATATTGTATACTTTCACTCTGGCTGATACCTTCTCAAGTGGGCAGCATGTACTCACTCCAATGTAAAAATTGTAATATAATGCTTTTTTTAAAAAACAAACAAACAAACAAACAAAAAAAAAACCCATAACATTAGAGAGTTAATATCTGTGCAGGCATCGTCCACTGCAGGTATTTGAATGCATATTTGTCAGAAGATCCCAGTTTCTTCCTGAAGCAATAATAGCAATAGCTGTGTGTTTGTGTGTGTGTGTGTGTGTCTGCGCGGCTGTGCATATGTGCTGACAGGCATGACACTGATGTGTAAAAGGATAAGGAAATGGCTAGGGTGAATGTTTGCCCTGAGCACGTCCACTTGATGAACAATTATCATTCATTACTGCTAGCTGTCAGCCTCACACACTCTCACTCTCTCTCTCCTGCCATTGCTAACACTCCGTTTCTTTACTCCCTCCTCTCTATCCAACTCTCACCTTTTCCTCAATGTCCTTCAGCGATCGCATGGAGCTGTCATTCTGTCAGCTCTCCATCAGTCTATTGATTCACCGATCTGTGCCTGGCCATGGACAAATGCTTGCATGCCAATTTCTCTGTTTTTGCCTGCACTTTTCCTCTCATCAGTGCCTTCTGTCTCTCTGACTTGGTTTTTAGCTCTAAGTAGTTTTGGCAGGGGAGTAAATAATCCATTCTAAACTTTATTTCACTGTGACAAGAAATATTGCTCTTTTAGTCTGAGGGAAAAAGGGTTGTGCCAGTGGTGTTTAGAAAGACTGATAAAGGTGGGCAGTGTAGGGTTGCAGATTTTCAGTAGTTGTAGTAGATCTTCTCAAGGCTCGGGGAGAACAGCCGGAGATCCAGACTGAAAGACCATTTTGTTTCTGTTCATTATTTACTCTGACATTGACTTGGTGTTTGTCATTTTCTGTTGGGGGGAGGATTTGACTTAGCCAATCACTAATATTCTAAATACACTAACACTGTTTTCTAGGCAGTTAACTAATATACAGCTAGCATTATAAGTGTCAGTGTTAAAATACAAATAAATATCTGTAAAACATGACATTACACAAGAAGAGCTATTCTGATATAGGAAAATAATATAGAGGAAGCATAATAAATGCTGTATATGATCCAAAATAAGACTTCCCTCACCTAATGCCAACATGAATGACCAGACCAGAGTACTATGCTCTGAAAAGATACTACAGAGCTTTGTGCAGCCTGCTCACTCCCAATATGTCATATGTAACAGCCAGGTCAGAGTATGTATCCCACACTTGTATTAAATCAGTTGAAGTCTGGCCTAAGTATATAAGATTTTAATTACATGCTGACTATACATGATGAAAATGTGACAGAAATATTGTTAGATTAAAGTAAATGTACAGGCAAAGTGACACAACAGAAAGGATACATGCAGTATAATAGAGTATAATGTGCTTGACCCAAATTTATAGCTCAATGATTTTGTTAACACTGTGTTAGAGAGGTGTGGATTAAACTGAAAGGCCATTTTGTGGGTGTAGTCTGTTATTTTGTCCATGTTGAATCAAGAAAACACAGCACAAAATGTTAACTGTCCCTTGTGCCAGTAGGTGTTGTTATTGGAAGGGGTAGACAAACAACAGATGGGGCTCTTCAAGTTGTATGGGAGGCGAATCCTGGCCAGGGTAAAACTTAAGGACAACCGGGCATCAGACACTTCTTCAGTAGTGTACTCTTGCATCATTGGCTGTTTCAGCCTTTCAACACTATACACCCTCCACAAGGTGGCTCGTGAGGGTTGATCAGACCTCAGCTTGAGTCCAATACTCAGCTGTCCCAAAGTTCACCCTGTTGGTGAAGACTACAGGTTGATAGGTCGACAGGAGTTTTCGAATGTTTTATACTGATGTTTTTGGGGCCCAACATGAGTCATTCCACTTGAGCCAAAACCACCGGCTGCTTCTTTCCACCACCTCTGAGAGTGCTTTGATGGTCTTACTCAGAGCCTGACTGGCCTCCAAGTTCTTTTAAAAGTCTGATGGGAGATGATGCCACAAACCCTCTGCATGCCACTTTAGGTGGATACACTCTGGTGTTCCATGCTGCTGCATTTCGGCTGCTAGCTCCACATAGCGTCGCTTCTTACACTCATTGGCCTCCTCAACCAAGTCTTCCCAAGGCACTGTGAGCTCTATGATGTAAACATTCTTCAGTGAAGAGGACCAAAGAATCAAGTCTGGCCGTTGGTGGAGGCAATCTCAGAGAGTAAAATTAGCTGCTGGCTGATGACTGCCAGCCAGCATCTTCCAGTCATGGGCCATGCATGGGTATCCTGCTTCTGTCTTTGTTGAAAGATGTTTGGGTGTTTTCTGGCCTTCTCGATGCATTGTTGCCTTCAAAGGATCGGTTGTCCTTTGTGGGAAGGAGCTGGTTGCACTCCACACGCTCTCCAGAGCTGATGCCAAGCTCCTGAGGACCTGGTTGTGCTGCCAGGTGTATTTCTCTTGCATGAGGCTCGCCTTGCAGTCTACCCTAATATGTCTGAGAATTACTGGAGTTGGGCAGAGGGCATAAATTTGATCTTCACTAGGCCATTGATGGAGATTCTTTGGTGATGGAAGCAAATCATATGTTGCTCTGAAGCGAAAGCTTATCCTATGTGCAGCATATGTAAAGGTGTTCCTGTTACTTTGTCTAAGAAAACAATTAACAGGCATTTACCATACATGCTCAGGTTTTCTAAAGCAGCAGTCATTTCACATTAACTCTAATCGTTTAACTACAAGAACATTTACAACCACTTTAAAACACTGAAATCATAAAACTGAGGAGAATAAAAAACATTATGAAGCTGAATGAGTGGCATGCCAGATCAGTTTGCCTTTAGGGTGTATAAGAGCTCCTTCATGTACAAATAAAAATGTATGAAACACCAGGTGGTAAATAGTTAAATTGCCACTTTTCCTTATGCAAACTGATTTAACTTCTCTGTTTGTTTACGTTGTTATGAGCCCTCTTGACAGATTTACCTTCGAGTTCAACACATCTGAGTCAAACAGTTGGAATGGAATGCAACATTTTTTCAATATAAATCAAGCCATGGTTTACAGTTATTTATGTGCAAACTGAAAATGCATATAATGTGATAGAACTGTTCACAAGAGAAGTGGAAAACTTCAGCAAGACTGTTCGTAAACGTCCACTCAGAAAACTTAAAAGTCTGTATTGATGGTGAGGGGCTAAACATGGTTTTCAGAAAACCTTGAGCAAATACAAGAAGAAATCATTTTGTTGTGTTCTCATCTGTAACAACAAAACATTTTGAATTTGTCATTCCTCTGAATGGCTTCTTTGTTATAGCACAACAGCCAATGCTCATTGGTCTCATGGTGTTAAGATCCATCTGCCAAGACAAACAAATCTTCTGAAACAGTTAAAAACTGCTGACATGAATGTGCTATAGACTCCCATTATTCCATGTTGAACAATAACCAGGATATAAATGCAAAAGAAAATTCATATAGGAATTCAGAGTTGGTAAGCAGGCATCCAGAAAGCCAACTCAATCGCAATTTCCCTGAGTGGAAGGGGAAGTCTTCAGATTGATTGTTTCTTTCCTGGTCAACAATCCAGAGCCTGAAGATATATAATATCTATAATCATATAAGGGAGAAGACTCAAATCCGATATTTTTTAATTAATTTTCTATCCGCAGACTTACTGATTACCGTAACATGGCAATCACCGTAACACTAAACATATTTTCCAATGAAAGAGTGCAACATTTTTGCACAGCCATGATTGGTATGAAAGGAGCTATGAGCTAACAAAGGCTAACGTACTCTCCATCCCTGTGTCTGGGTCTGCCTGTGAGGCGTGGCAGCAGTCCTCTCACTCTGTCCAACAGGTCCTCAAACCGTCCTCTTCTGGGTGCTGTCCTCTTCTGTTCAGGCTCTCGCTCACACGACAAGATCACTATAAGAAGACACAGCTACTTCCGCTGGGGAATATTTGCATGTCAGTCAGGCTGTCTGCCTCTTTCTCTGCCTCAATTTGTCATCCTTTCAGTGTATTATATTCTTGTTCTCTTGTTCCCTCTTTTTTCCATCCAACACACTCTTCCTGTCACTCATTCTCTCACTGTATGGTGGATAAAAGACGATGAAAACACTAGAATATATGAAAATGGGAAAGTCTCAAAGGAAAGCAGAGACAAAATGTTTTCAATGTAGATTAACAAAGTTAATGTGTGTGTTTGTGTTCTCAGGCTCCCTGAACAAATTGACACCTAATCCTCAACACTGGCCCAACAGCATTTCCACAGAAGCTGCCAGCCTTCAGGACTATAGAAACAGAGATCAGGCATGCTTCCTTTGGATAGTTTCACACAGGCAACACCAGCATCTTCTCAGTAAAGGTGCTTTTACCCAACAAGCAGTTGCCTACTGTTGAGGTTCTGTATTTTGAATGGGCAACAGGAGGCACCTCTCCTGCCAGAAGCTCTCTGTGTGATGGCTCTTGTCTGTATGACAGTCTTTCAGGTCCTCCCACCTCACTGAGGGAATTGGCCTCACCTGGTTGGAAATCTATGAAAGCTTGATGACACTGTGATGGCTCTTTCGCTCCTTATCTCCTTCCTGGAAGGCCAGTGCCTTTCAGGTACCAGACTTGGTTTTGTTTGGTTTGATTATGTTTACTTTATCCTGTGTTATTGATGCAGACAGTTTTAGTTTAGCACATACAGTTAATAGCTGACTGCTCACAGAATCCATTGTGCTTTGCTTATTTTGAGTTTTCCTTAACACATTTTTTAAGTTGTTACTCTATGGACAGTAACAGTAACAACTCTTTGTTCTTACCTTCCTTTGTTTTCTACCTACCTAACAAAATCTTCATAACAAAGAACTTTTAGAGCTGTTTTAGAGCTGTTTTATAACAAGCTGTCATGTTCGTCCTTTGTATTGAATGATGTTTATTGCATGTATGTTTCTGTCTCTCTCTCTTTCATCCTCTCTGTCCTGTTTACCTCTTCTTCTTCTTCTCCTTCACCCAGCCGACTATCAGCAGGATGGTTCTCCCTTGTGAGCCGGGTCCTGCTCAAGGTTTCTTCCTGTTAAAAGAGAGGTTTTCCTTGCCACTGTCTGCTTGCTTGGGGTTCAGGCTCTGGGTTTCTGTAAAGCACCTACAGACAATTTGTTGTCTGTTGTTTGTTTGTTGTAATTGTAAAAGGTGCTATATAAATAAATTGAATTGAATTGAATAGTTAGCTTGTTAATCACCCAATACAACCCGATCTTACCTTCCTCATCCTCCTCTCTCCTGTCTCTGCATCGTGTTACTATATCTTAAAACTGCACTCAGTTTCGCTCGCTGCCACATGAATGGATAGGTGCATTATAACTAACTGCTGTTGCACACACACACACTGACGTGCACAGCACACACAGAAAACAGAATGTATGCACATTTCTGTCGGGGCTAAAAACAATGTTGCATCACTTTGGAGTAGAAAAACATGAACTCTTTCCCAGATGTTATGAATCTAAATTAATGTGCTGCCATTTTTTGTTGAAAATTGAACGTGGGATTTTACCGGGCTTGTTCGGTTCTTTGTGATTCTCCCCACCGAACGGGGCGCCAGGAGAGGACACGTTGATATAACTCTTTGTGGTCTTTATTTACTTTATTTGATTTTCCAGTTTTAAGTTATTATTCCACTGATAACATCCACAAATAGCAGTAGGTAGTAGTAGCCACAAATTGCAGTAGGTTGCAGTAGGTTGCAGTAGGTTATAAACCTATAGAATAAAAAGGCTATGATGTAAACAGCAATATTGATAGCCAAGTAAGCATACTGTATAAACTCCTGAATAATACAAAATATATCCATATATAAAAAACACACAAATATAGGCTAAATATACTGTATGAATTCATATAAATACATATCCATCAATTGCAATAATCAGTAAGCATTATTAAGCATTTTAAATAGCACAATATAAATAGTAAAGCAGAGCATATCAATTCATTATTAGTATTAACCGACTGACTACATTACCCAGCCTGCATTGCGAGCGGGAATACAACCAATTACAAACAACTACGTCACCCACCCAGCACCGCAAAATAGGAAGTGTACTCATGTGACGGTGAAAGCGCTACAATTCAAACAGACACGGATTATGAAACCGGCAACGTTAATCAACAGACCGCTAAGAATGTTTTATCAGCGTGACCAAAGTAACAGTTGTCCAGCACATGAACCGCATCACGGCAGCACAGCGGCAACACAAACAACAGACAAACTGAAACCGCAGTTGAAACAATGTAAACAGCAGCTTACCGGTGGCGCATCTCTCCTGACGAGACAACATGCCAAACTAGTGCTCGTACCCTCTTATAGCTCGTGCTCGTTCATTACCGGATTCTAGTTTGCCGCTATTGGATTACTACTATTACGTTTCAACTGTTTACTGGCCCATGCTTCAGCCAGGTAAGTGAACCTCCCACTTGCTCACCTGCTACCACTAATCACCTAATCACCCGTGGCTTTCCCGTGTCTCACCCGCAACCTAGCGAACGCAACACCTCCCACTTGACCGACTGATCATGTGATCCAAGGCGGTCACAGACAAACATCACATTACACCTCATAATACAAACAACAAATTTTTTTTTTTTTTTTTTTTTTTTTTTTTTTCACATACAATATTCTTGTCATGAAGGATAGTCATTGTCCCTGTTCGGACACCTCCCCTGACAGATGTGTAGTGTTCTGCCAGGTTTGGTCATATGGAGTGTGTATTCTTCATTCTTCATGAATGGTGCAAGTGGTGCCGATGGCAGCATAGACACGTGCCAAACAGCTGGAGAGAGAGAGAGAAAGAGAGAAAGAAGGGGCAGTGACGTCCTGAAGCAAATGCCTTCAAAATCGGGGGTTTGGGCGTTGAGGTTCTGAGGCAGCGCCTACAGAACTGATGGCTAACGATGTCCAGGGGTCACTGGTCTTCCACAGGGATGAGGACTACTAATCTCCTTACGTCTCTCCGTAGGATGACTGCTGTTGGCTGCTGAGGGTTCCTCTTGACTTGCCCAGCAGTCAACGAGGCAGAGAGGCCTGCACAGGTCTTTACGTCTGCGTCTCTCACAAGTCCTTTCTTGTCGGGGTACACAGCCAGGATCCGTCCAAGCCGGAATTGGCCTCGGAGTGCATTTTGGTCAGCGATCCAAACAATGTCACCAATCGCTACATTCCTTTGTGACTGGTGCCATTTTGGACGAACAAAGAGGTTAGGTCCGGCAAGTTCACTCCACTTCTTCCAGAACATATCCACACCAATCTGGATGGCTCTGAGGCGACGCCAAGGATGGGTGCACAAGTCGATTCCTCCTGTATCTCCTCCTTGACTGGTCCTTCCAAGGAGCAGAGTGTTGGGGGTCAGATACTCTATGGAGTCCTCTTGCTCTTGTGCCCTGGCGTCAATCGGCCTTTCATTGGTGAGGTTAGCTGCCTGGTAGAAGAGGGTTTGGAGTTCGCCCCAGGTGAGTGAGCTTGTCGTCCCTCCAAGGCTAGTGAGAGCTTTCTTTATGAGCTTAACTGCAGCTTCCGCAGCCCCGTTGCGATGTGGTGCGTCAGCTGGATGAAAGTTCCATGCCCACTCTGTTCCATGCTTGGCCGCCTGGTCTTCAATGGATGCTTCCCGTAAGGTAGCCAAGTACCTGTGCAAGTCTTGTAGGGCAGGTTTAGCACCAATAAAATTGGTTCCCTTGTCTGACCACAGTTTTCTGGGATGGCCTCTCAATGATACGAAGCGGAAGTATGCCTGAAGGAAGCTTTCAGATGATTGGTCGTCCACAAGGTCCACATGCACTGCCCTGGATGCCATGCAACAGAATACTATGCCCCATACCTTCTTCCCTGTTCTTTTCTTGACAGCATCTTTAATTTCGAAGGGGCCGAAGAGGTCCAGTGTGGTATACTCAAATGGGTTAGCACGCTGGGAGCGCTCTGGCGGCAGATCACTCATCATCTGCTGGCACATTTTTCCTTTCAGTTTGCGGCATGTAATGCAGTCATTTACAACTTTCTTTGCTATTCTCCGACCTTGCACAATCCATGCTTTCTTCCTGGTGCGCAGAAGTGTGGCAGCAACACCTTCATGATTCTCGTCATGGGCTTCTCTTGCCAGCAGGGTTGCAAGCCAAGAATGAAATGGAATCAAAGGAACAGATGTACCATCTTCCCTCCAGGACTGGATTCTTCCTCCACAGAGAAGGATTCCTGTGGTCTCGTCCTTGTAGACAACCAAGCGGTTCAATGTTGAGTCTAGGAAGTGACTACCATCTTGGGCTGCGAGGACCAAGTCTTGGAAGGCCTGTGCTCTCTCCTCAGTAGACAGGACAAGCTGGTTTGCCTCCCACTTTAGTGAGTCTGGTGCCTGACATCTTGCCTCCCACTTTGGTGAGTCTGGTGTCTGGCGTCCCTTCAGCCAGATTTCTGCAGCCCGTCGAGTCCAGGCTATGGCACCACACAACTTAGGCAAAGAACTGAAGCGTTGAGGCTCCACGAGGTGCACTAGCCCAACCGCCCAGGGCTTTCTTGGTCTGTCTTCCACTGATGTTGCACCAGGGACAGCGGGTGGTATCTGTTTGCCATTGACTCCTTCATACTTGGCTTCTACCTTGAGGTCAGGCATGTTGGGGTCAGTTCTCTGTTTTGACTGGGCTCTGGTAACCACCGCTGAGAAGGCTTTCCGCTGTAGTTTTCCCACATCTTCAGCAGCAGAGGGTGTAATTTCACTGGCCATCTTCATAGGCCAGTCAGTCTCGGGCAACTTCAGAAACTCAGGGCCTTGCTGCCACTCTGACCCTTCGTTGAGCTCCTCAGGAGTTGCACCTCTGGTAAGTATGTCAGCAATGTTCAGCTTGCCTTCAATCCACCTCCAATCTTCCACTTGACCAGCTTTCTGAATCTCACCAATGCGATTAGCAAAAAATGTTTGGTAGCCGTAGCTGTCCTTTTGGATGGCTGCCAGGATTGTTTGGCTGTCCACAAAGTGAACCCATTGCTTGACCTTTATGTGGCAGTGCTTCTCAAAGTACTTTTTAAGGCGGGTAGCAAAAACCGCACCACACAGTTCTGCCTTGATCACATCTCCCTTTTGATCGAGGGGGGTGAGTTTAGCCTTGGATTCCACCAGCTTCACTTCAATTTTGTCCTGGGTTTCCCACCGCAGGTAGAGCACGGCTCCATAGGAGGACTCACTTCCATCTGAGAATGTGATCCCTGTTGGTTGGCCTATGGCTCCCGGTGGCGTGAGGCTTCTCTCAAATCTGACCTGGCCAAGTCTCACATACTCTTCAAAGAGTGTGATTGCAGACTCTCGAAGTTTTGGTGAGAGAGGGGCGTCCCATGTATCTTTAGATGGGTTGTCCTTGTCCTTACCAGCTTCCTGGAATGATTCTCTCACCAGCATCACACCCTTCTGTTTGGCTGGTGAAGCGAGACCAATCGGATCGTACAAGGCGGCAATCTGGCTGAGAAGTATGCGGCGAGTAAGGGGATCTGGTGTTCCTTCCCTGACATCCTCCATACACAGATTCAGTCCGGTCCGCATCTTTCCTCTTTTCTTAGAGAAGTTGATAGACGTCAGCAATCGAAGCTTGTCCGTTTCTGGTTCATAGCCAACCCCAAGTGCTTTGTTCTCCCCATTATGCATTTGGTTGGGTAGTACCAGCATCCTGGGTACAGTTGTTTCTGTACTGAAGTCAGCAGCCGTCTCAGCAGGGGCTCCACTCCTCCCACTTTGGCGTGACAAGACCCACGGTTTGAGAAAGAAGCCTCCTGCTTTTAAAATCTCCTCCACGCCCTTGGTGATCCTTTCCAGCGTCTTGAGGTCATTATGGGAGGTCAGGATGTCGTCCACATAGCTATCCTCAGTCAGAGCTCGCCGTTCTTCAAGCATATCAGCGAACTGAGGAAGATTGGCGGTCTCTCTCATAGCGACTTGGGCGATACATCCTGCGGGTTTGTCCCCAATATTGACTCTGACCACTGCAAACACCTCAATGTCGTCCTCAGGGGTGTCTCTCCAGAGAAAGCGGTGGAGGTGGACTTCAGCATCTTTTAGCCACACTGAGTTATACATCTTTTTTACGTCACCCAGTGCAGCATGGAGTCCACTTCTGAACCTCAGAAGAACACCTCTGATGGGATTGAGGACATCGGGGCCCTTGTGGAGGAGATCATTCAGGCTTATGCCTCGGAACTCTTGGCTACTGTTCCACACAATTCTCACAGGGGTTGAGGAGGAATGAGGGTTCGGCGCAACTAAATGGCTGATATACCATATAGGTCCTTTCCAGTTGTTGATTTCCTCCTTTGTGAGTTTTGCGGCAGCTCCTCTTGCAACCATTTCGTGTATTTGTTCTTTGTAGGCAGCCTTCCACGCAGGTTCCTTCTCCAGACGTCGCTCAGTGTTTCTGAAGGTTGCCTCCACTGCTTGCCGATTGTCTGGCAGTGTTGTGAGGTCTGCTTTCCAGGGATAGGCTGAGTCCCAATGGGGAGAACTGCTGTGTTTATCCGCCAGTACGTATGTTAGGCACCCTTTTATCTTTTCAAGGTCGCGCTCTTCTTTGAGGGTCATTTCTTTTCCTCCAGGGGGGCACCTGCCACACTTGCAACCGCCACATTGAGGACTGCACGCAGCTCCGATGCTGTCCCACCTGAACCACTCGACGACCTCTTTGTTGGTGGCTGCGATGCTCTGGACAAGCACATCTCCTTCCTCCTCTTGAGGTATGATGGTTTCTTTATACGCCATGGAGGCTGACCTCATGGTCCTCGCGAGGTGAGTTTCAGAGCGGTACACAGCCAAGTCAACTGTCTCCATGAGATCGGGATGGGTTCCCCCGACGGTCTTTCCCAGCGGGCCGTCCCAGAGAACGAGGTCACCTACAATCTTGATTGGCTGGGGAACAAGACGACCTTCCCGATGGCTAATAAGGAGGTCAATCTTTGTGGGACGGACCAATTCGTCTCTGGGTACATTGGGGAAGAACCTATGCAGTTGCTCGGCTGTGACGGGTTGGGTCACCTCAGCAATGTTTTCCAGGCCATAGCAGAGAATTCGATGCTCAGCTACTTTCCCCTTGGATGTCTTCACCTTCAACCGGAGGGAATATCTTTTGGTCCGGACAGTTTTCTTCATCCCCCCAACTCCATGGACAATAAGCCTGATGTTCTCACCGAATAGTCCAAGGCGATCAGCTGCTTCATTAGTGATGTAATTGGTGTCAGATGCGAGGTCGATCAGGGTGCCAATAAGGCAGCCTGAGTTTGTCGTAACTTCCATCAGCATCATCACCACTGGATGTTCTGGCAGTTCATCGCTGACCTTGGCACATACGGTGGAAGATGTTTTGTTTGAGAATGCGTTCTTGTATTTCTCTCTTTGTTCTGGAGTAAGCTCGGCCAGAAACTCCTCTTGTTTACTGGTTAGGCCAAGTTTCCTTCCTCCAGTTCTGGTGCTCTGCTCCTCACTGTTGCTGTCCTTCTTTGGAGTCGGTGGCTTAGGACACAGAAGGTAATTATGGTCCGACACTCCTCCTTTCCGACAGTCTGGTTTTGGGCAGAGGTACCTAGGTGTGCATCCTTTCCCATCCTTGGGGTGGGGCCGCAAGCACTTGGAGCACAACCCTTGCTGCTTCACAGTAGCTCTTTTCTTTGAGAGATCTTGCTCGCGAAAGACTTTGCATGCAAATAGCTTGCCAGCGTGTGAATCATCTCCACAGACAGTGCAGCTGGGATGGTCGTCCCTCTGACCTGCCGTGGACTTAGTGAAAGCTTTCCTCCCTCTCTTGTCTGGGTTATCTGCAGCACCCTTCTCCACTGGGCCTTTGTCTGCAGGGCTTGGCTCTAACTGGTCCAACTCTTCAAGAATCTCCTCCTGCTTCTTTAAGAATTTCAGGAGGCAGTCAAAGTGATCCAGTGGAGAGAACCTGTTTTCCGGGTCAGTTTTGTGCATGATCCACTCCTTCTTGAGTGAGCTGGGAAGCTTGCTTTCGATAGACTGTGCAACAACACGGTTCTTCACAGCGTCCTCTTCACCAAGAATCTGGAGGTTGTACAGTGCCCTTTCCACAGCCTGGATCAATTCAATGGTTTTTCTGGGATTGTTTCCTTTAACAGGCTGAAGAGACTGGACTTCATTGGTGATTAATAGGACTATTTTTGCTTTGTTCCCGTATTTGCTGTCCAGCAGCTTGAACATATCAACAGTGGATTCACAGCTAGATAGGACGAGGTCTTTCTTCACTTTTTCATGGAGACTATTCAATAAGTGGAACCTTTTTATACATTCTGCACCATGTGGGTTACCTAAGTCTTGTAGATCTTCCCACTCAGACTTCCAGCGGTAATAGTCCCTCATGTCACCAGAGAAAGTGGGTAGCCGCGCTCTTTCAAGGCTGATTTGAGGTTTGAGATTAGAGTTGCCTTGGGTCATTCCTGGACTACTGCTTTGCTGTGAGGGGGGCTTGGTGTTCATGTCTGACACTCCTGTGTCTGTTTTAGGCTTCAGTTTGAAACTGGCAGACATGTCAGGGAGAGAGAGGAAAGAAAAATCTTTTGCTGGATCACCAACCACACTACCATCATCTCCCAGGTTTCTTTCTCTCCCCTTTACTTGGTCTGCCTCATCCTCTTCCAGCTTATCTGACAATGCCAGGACCCTCTTCTTCAGTGCCCTATGGCGTGTCTTCAGATCAATCACCTTCGAGCCAGGAACCAACTCCTTCCACTCTATCAGCATTTCCCCGAGTTCAGTGACCTCTCTTTCAAGACCTCTGTTCCTCAGCCTGCGGTCCTTGATAGACTTCAGAGGGTTAACCTCCTCTTCCTCTGCCAGAGTGATGGCCGAATCAGCCGTTTTAGCCTGCTTGAAAAATGCCTCCTCTGCGTAGCCGGTCCAGAAGGTTTCCTGAGTGGCTTTCTTCACCTCAAGGAACTTGTTCTCACACTCAGTAGTCTTTTCATCAATTTGGTCAGCAGATGCTATGACCTCTTCATCAGCTGAGTCCCTCAGGGCTTCAGCATACTCATGGCCCGCGTCTGTGACTCTAGAGAAGTCCGTTCTGAATATCTTCCATTCTCTGAGGATTTCAGTCGGTTCCAAGAGTCCTGATTTGGTGAGAGTATGAGCCCTTCTGGTGAATGATGCCTGTGCTCTTGAACGCACACTTTTAAGCTTTTCCAAGTCTGCCATTGTTCCTCCCTTTCTGTTGACTGGAGAGCTGTCACTACTAGTGTGTGGACTTGCTCTTTTCTCCATAATCAACGGGCAGTTTGACTAGTGGTAAACTTGGGGATCGTCACAGAGGTGAACGGTCAGCTGATTGAGCCTCCTTGATAAGGCAGTCCGTGCCTATTTTGCTGCACTCAATCCAGTGCAGTGGGCCTCGGTTTATAACTGTTCGGTTCTTTGTGATTCTCCCCACCGAACGGGGCGCCAGGAGAGGACACGTTGATATAACTCTTTGTGGTCTTTATTTACTTTATTTGATTTTCCAGTTTTAAGTTATTATTCCACTGATAACATCCACAAATAGCAGTAGGTAGTAGTAGCCACAAATTGCAGTAGGTTGCAGTAGGTTGCAGTAGGTTATAAACCTATAGAATAAAAAGGCTATGATGTAAACAGCAATATTGATAGCCAAGTAAGCATACTGTATAAACTCCTGAATAATACAAAATATATCCATATATAAAAAACACACAAATATAGGCTAAATATACTGTATGAATTCATATAAATACATATCCATCAATTGCAATAATCAGTAAGCATTATTAAGCATTTTAAATAGCACAATATAAATAGTAAAGCAGAGCATATCAATTCATTATTAGTATTAACCGACTGACTACATTACCCAGCCTGCATTGCGAGCGGGAATACAACCAATTACAAACAACTACGTCACCCACCCAGCACCGCAAAATAGGAAGTGTACTCATGTGACGGTGAAAGCGCTACAATTCAAACAGACACGGATTATGAAACCGGCAACGTTAATCAACAGACCGCTAAGAATGTTTTATCAGCGTGACCAAAGTAACAGTTGTCCAGCACATGAACCGCATCACGGCAGCACAGCGGCAACACAAACAACAGACAAACTGAAACCGCAGTTGAAACAATGTAAACAGCAGCTTACCGGTGGCGCATCTCTCCTGACGAGACAACATGCCAAACTAGTGCTCGTACCCTCTTATAGCTCGTGCTCGTTCATTACCGGATTCTAGTTTGCCGCTATTGGATTACTACTATTACGTTTCAACTGTTTACTGGCCCATGCTTCAGCCAGGTAAGTGAACCTCCCACTTGCTCACCTGCTACCACTAATCACCTAATCACCCGTGGCTTTCCCGTGTCTCACCCGCAACCTAGCGAACGCAACAGGGCTACAGCACATAAGTACTGTGGCACGTGCTCCGGTAAAAGGGCTCTGGTGACGTGCACGGATGTCATTTGATCTCTACATTTTTAGTCTATAATCCAACCTCGCACCCTCCTCACAGTTATTAGCTGGAAGCTACAAGGCCAAGACCAAAGTCTGACACCCAGAAACATCACCAACACAGAAAAAATGATAATAAGAAGAAAATACAGGTATATACAGGGTCTTTGCAGTTACTGCCACACACTTTCCTTTTGAACATAATTTCACTTTAGTTATGTTTTGTTATGTTTTCAATTTAAATGAAATTTCTAAATCAAACTCTGCAAAATAAAATGTGTACTTTTTTCCACCAAAAACAAAATCTTTGTATAAATATACTTAAAAGGGCATGACAAGGTTAGATAATAAAGCACCAGTAAGTCTCATATATGATGGAACTTTAACCACTGCTTTCCATCCATTCAGTGTGGTTTTTAAGTGAATTAATTTGTTCCTTTTGATCCATGTGCACACTGGTGTGTTTTTATCAGCCACTGGTGATAGAGAGGATGGATTTTGCGTTCAGAATTTGTTACTAAGATGTCATATTTAAAGTTTTAAATGTGTGTTTCCTTTTGATTATTTTTACATGCAAGACCTGGTTCTACCCCCTGTAACTCCTCTGTTGATATCGTGGAGTCCTTCAGCTACCTGAACAACATCTTCATCCAAGGTCAGTTATGACGCACTCCAACACAGCCATTACTGAGTCCATCATCACCTCCTCCATCACCATCTTCAGCCAAGACCTCATGATCAGCTCCATCTCTAAGAAAGCACAGCAGCACATGTGCTTTGGGCAGCAGCCGAAGAAGTTGTACCTGCCAACGTCAGTGTTGTTGCGCTCCTACACTGCCATTACTCAGTACATCATAATCCCTCCATCACCATCTGGTATGGTGCCACCACTGCAAAGGACAAGTGTAGACTGCAGTGTATCATTGGCTCTGCTGAGAAAGTGATGTACCGCAAACTGCCATTCCGTTAAAAGCTGTGGCCTCATCACGGTAAGGACACATCATGTTGCAGAAAATTCAAGTGATTTCATTTTAAAGAGGCACATTGTCACATTGACATTTTATCCCTATATTGTTGTTGTAATTTTTATTTTTAATGTTTTTGGATGTTTTGGTTCATGTTCATCTCTATGAGCTAATATATTCAGTCAGGCATGTTCCCTCTAAGTTAGCCCCCCCCCCAATCTCAATCTGATCTTCTTTCAATTTTGTGTTTGTAACGTGTACACCCAGTGTGATAATACAAAAAATATATAATACGATATATGGATTCTTTACTTGCATTTGCCAGTTCACACGTATTATGGTAGGCATAGGCATATAAAGCACTTAGATGCGGGTTACACCTGTTCTGTGGGTAATTAAGAATTTTTGCTGACATTCAGTCACTTTCCATCAGAAGCACTTTGAATTAGGAACCTGTAAGGTCATACTTGTCCCATTTGTCTCTCAAGATGTATGTTTTTTCACATACTATAAATATGCTGAGCAAGAAGTGCTGACAATGCATTTTTCTTTCTGCATGAGTATAATGAATCAGAATTAGAAGTTACAAAAATTGTAAATCATCGAGCTGTGTCCTCTTCTTTACAATCTTTGTATTTTGCAAGTCCTACATGTAAATGTAAGCATCCCACAAATGAGTCATCTGTATACCATTCATCACCTTAAAGCACTGATGTTTTACCTGAATATTTTGGGGAAAATTCAGACCATTGCAGCAGGTCAAATGATGATTCATTTATTTGCAGTACAGTACAACATCAGATACAGTGTTCTTCAGAGATGTGCCCTCAGGTCACATAACTTGAAACTGAGTCAGACTCAGGTCACAAATGTGATGATTTTAGACTGCAGTGAAAATAGTGCTCTTCAAAAATTACAATCAGTGATGGAGAAGCTTCTTACTTTATTTGACAGTTGAGGTTGCACATGACAAATTGAACAGTCCATTACGAGTTTTTCAGTACCGTAAAATCAAAGTTGACTTGACTTGGCTTTCTTGACCTGGGACATGAGTGCAATAACTTGAGACATTCTTTCTTGTGACTTCCAAGACGTGATTTAGTCCCACCTCTGGTGTTTTCAGTCCAACAACACCACTGGTTCCTGACCCAGCCCAAGCTCTCTGAGAAGACGAGGAACAACTCCCCAAAATCCTCAGCAGGTATGGAAATTGGGAAGAAACCTCGGAAGAGGCAATTCAAAGAGAGATCCCCTCTACACAGACGGCTGGGCCTTACACAGGACATCGAGATGGGGAAAATTCCAGTATCCGTATTGTAGAAATGAATATTTTCATTTGTGTTGTCCTTTTCTTTCTGTCCAGGTTTCTTCATGTGGGTGGGAGGATCCAGCAGGGCACACAGCTGACAGTTGTGAGGTGGGCTCCAAGGTTTGTCCTGCAGCTGGAAGAGACAGAGAGGTAACAGAATTCAGAGCAAACAATGGACATTACAGGACTACGTCATGACATGTCATAATCAACACTGCTGTGTGTCCTGCAGTGAGACTATGCGGATACTTAGTTGAGCGCAGAGCGCATCTGTAGCTCCTTCAGAGTGGCTCGCAACTCAGGGTCTCTGGTCAGACACATATACACCAAGATCTTGACCTCTGGGAAACGAGAAAAAATGGAATGAAAGGTTTTAGTGGAAAGTGATTCAGTGAAAAAAGATGAAAGATCTGGTGTTGTCCGTGTGTTTCTCACCATTGGACAGTGCTCTGTCGAACTGAACGTGTTTGCTCATGAAGCTCATGGTGCTAAAGGTCCTATGTCCACACAGCAATGTATAAAATAGCGCTCCAAGCTGCCAAACAGTGGTGGGACAGGCCCTGTATTTCTCACAGTCAAACCACTCGGGAGGGAAGTATGCACGGGTACCTAGTACACACATCAGCAGAGCAATGGAGGGAAAAGACAGGAAGGGATGATGAGAATCTTTGTTTAAACATGAAAATCATTATTTCAGAGATTGGCAAATGACTGAAGAGCACAAGCCAGATATCATACCACAAAAAGTAGTGAAAGACGCCTCAGTGGAGAAGCTGCCACAGCCGAAGTCGATGATACGCACTTTGGGTTCTCCACCGTTCAACTGCACCAGGACGTTTTGTAACTTGATGTCCCGGTGAAAGACACCCTTTGAGTGCATGTCGATGGCTGCGTCCACCAGCTGTCTCAGGATCATCTGAGAGAGACAGAATGAGAAGAGAAGGTCAGGAAAAATGTATCTCTTGAACAACACAATGAAAAATATGGCAGCAATGTAAGTTCTGTATTAGTTGTCTTTACGAACTTTGATCTTCTTGTAAAGACCCAGTTAAACAAACATTTAATAAATAAATGGATAAAATTCTCAGAAAGAAAATCATTTCATTTGAATGGAATAACTGAAATCAGTGGATTGCTGCTCTTGTAGTGTTTAAACCAAATCAAACGAGCTGATGGCAGGTGTGCAGAAAAAAAATGTTTAGTGGACACTCATGACGTTTTATCAAGTCTGGAGTTTGGCAGCACACACACACACACACACACACCCATACAGAAATATTCTCCGCCCAGCGTCCATACCTTTGCCTCATGTTCATCCAGGTATCCTCCACGAGATTTTAGGTAGCTGAGGAGGTCCATGCAGTTCTCCGGTCTTTCCATGACCAGTATTATCTCGTGGCCCAGATCATACCAGTCCAGAAGAGACACAGCAGTGGATTGTCCAATGGATCCTGGTAGACCTGTGGCTTTCAGCATGAGTGCCACCTCCAGAACGATGTCGAACACCTTCCCATTGCATTTCTAAAGAAAAAAAAATGCTTGCATGCCAATGACTTGTAATAAATTCCAACACCGAATGTTTCAGACACAGAGATAAAACATGTGCAGCTCATTCACAGTATAGCAAAGACACATTTAACGTTCACATTTTGTTTTAAGTACATCAGCTGGTGTTCATCATCTGATCAAATTACTTACAACTTTTTCTAATCTCACAGCCCTGATGGGAATGTGCTTGATGGCAACCTGCAAGACAGAAATTCAAATGGTTTAGTTTGTGTGTAAACCCACCATGACATCACACATTGGTTTGCAGAGCGCAATCTTGGTTAGCCAAAGAGAAGTGACCAATTACACATGTAGGTGTACAGGTCCTCCCCACCACACACACACACACACACACACACACACACACACACACACACGCACACACTCTGCTATATTATCATCTGCCATAAAAAAGTGATGCACAGAGAAACAAAGCTCAGTGTGGGAACACCTGCTCCTCAGAGTCAAATGTAAATTAAGTTTAGTCACGTCATTAAAAGTTACTGCGACTGAACAAATTTAAAAACTGTGTAAGCAGGAGAAGGATGAGCTAAAACTCAAGCTAGCTTGGGCTGAAAGCAGGCAAGCTAACCACAGAGTGTGACCCTTTTTGCAGAGGTACCACAGAGACACAACTCAGTGTAAAAGTAAGTGTGATTATGCGAGACGAGTGTGTTCCTCACTCAGAGTCTGTCTGGCACACGGCAGAAGAAGCACAGAGAAGCTGACTAGTGCGGCTCCCCGAAGCTCATTGAGTCAATGGAGAGCCAGAATCAAAGAAAGAAAGCATCTCCTGCATTTCATGTCATTTTGTATTTTCCCCAGAAATGAATTAGTTTTAATTAGCAGTTAGTGGATGTCTGGCTAGTGAAAGCAGATTTAACCAAAACCCAGACATTAAGGCACAAAACTACACTTTATCGTCTATTTCAGGTAAACGGGACTACAACTTATATATTGAGCATGTTGTATTGATAAGACCTGGACCTTGCAATTGAGACCATGAAGCCATGAAGTAATACAGTAATTCATCAAGTAAGCAGCATGGTCCTTTTCTCTTAAGATTACATACAGATGGACTTTTGTCATCAAGTGGAGTGTGCCCATTTTTTAGACTGGGAAACTCAGCTCAGCACGTACAGTACACTGTCTATAGCTGATACATCCTGAGGATCAGTGAATGTTGCAGTGTGTGTGAGCGTGTGTTTGTAAGACTTACTGGTTGATGGTCTGCTTTACGGAAGCCAGCGCGCACTGAGCCGAAGCCTCCCTTGCCGATCGGATCCAACTCGCAGTACTTGTTCACGAAATTAGCTGAAAACACACAGACAGACATTTTCTTCTGAATTCTTTACTTATTTTTTGATACTTTTAACATGAATACTTTCACTCCTATTGTTGTTCTGTCATTTTGTTCCCCACTGTCTGCTTACCTCTGCTTGCGTTTAGTGAGGAGGCCAACTCAAAGATTCTCTCCTCCTCGGATGAGGCGTTGCTGGTGTTGTAGGTGATGTCTCCTTCTGCTGATGAAGAGGAGGATTCAGTATCACTGAGCAGAGGGAACCAGGACACTCCACTGTCACTACGACTGGTTTTCTTCTCAGGTGCCTCATCATCGTCGCTGGCCTTTCTCTTGTTTGTTTCTGTTTTGGGCTCCACCACAGCTATTACACTGGGGTCAGAGTTGGAGCTGTTTCTGATGCTACACCTTCTCTTCTTTTCAGGAGGTCTGGCATCTACACTGATCTTCCTCTTTCCCCTCTGACTGATTCTGTCCTTTACTGACACATCACTGTGTTCAGAAGGGTTGGTGAGGTTACTGCACCTCATCCTTTTGTCGGGCATCCTGCCATCATCACTAGCCCTCCTCTTTCTCACGCTGACATCCTCGTGAACATTGCTACAGTTGTCACCTGTCCTGGGTGACCCCGCAACAACACTCATCTCACGATCTGCCTGCATGTTGTTCTCTAAAATGAGAAATAATCTGTTTTGACTGCAGTACGTTTTAAAAATAAAGCAGCGACTTAAACATGAACTGCGATGGTCATGTATTCAGACTGACTCAACATAAGGATCATAGAATAAACTTCATTTGTGATGGATGTGACAGATTACGTCAGTATTGGCCAGAAAGGAAATAAGCATATTATGGATTTAATTAAAACTTCAGCCCCATTCACCTACTTTGTGCAAAATGTTGCTCCTTTTAAATGCCAAAAAGCTGCTACTTGGACAGATAGATGAATTTAAAGATCTCATGTCTGAAAAGGTTTGTACTTTGAACAAAACCTAAAGAACCTCTCTGTTACAAAAACAGATCTTATATTGAAACTTATCTGAGAAGTAAGCCTACGAGGTTTTGCCTAAAATGACGCTGGTGTCACACTGGACTACAAAGACCAACTGGGCCCACAATTATAATTTTAAACTTGCATCAGTTAGTCACAGCACATTAAAGATTAGTGTCCAGGATTTGAGCAAACACACAACAACAAGACTATGAGCTGTAACTGGAAACACTTTGCACCTACCTGAATCTGTTCTGGAGGTCAGAGTCATCAAATGTTGGGTGAACTCAGGAGAAATCGTCGAATTAATGGAAGTTTCAGATGAGTTGTACTGTAAACACGTGCAGATAACCTGGAGAGTGTGTACTGATACCGAGTGAATCTCAGATCTGTTGGAGAGCACACTGTTCTGTTCAGAATGTGATGACACATCAAAGTCAGATGAAAGGTAAAGAACCAAGAGTGTGCAAACTAGCATTCTGAAGTTCCATCACACAAGATTCTTTTTTTTTTTTTTAACTATTTAACTATTTGACTTTACATATATATATAATATTATATTCATAGATATTTTTCAGAGGTCAGGTGATTAATTCAGTCCCACACAGACTGTGCCATCTTTATGGTCACAGTAATGATTAACCTCAGTTACCTGCTGTTATCCACCACACTCACTGGTCCTCTCATGATGACAGACATTTCATATTTAAAGTGTACAGTGGTGTTAGTCACGACAAAGCAGTAAATCAGATAAATGAAATATTATTTTCTGATTGTTTCATGTATTTGTGTTCTACAGCACAAATAAACCACATTGCTGTGTTTTAAGTGAATTCACACACCAATCAAACACACAGACCTGCAGCTCTTTATACAGCCATGAGACAGATAGGGCCTATAGCCTACAGTCTGACCTCACACCCTGCACACTGTTACTGGCTGGGGGCTACAAGCCCACAGACTGATGCTCAGAAATGTCTCTGACACTGTGAAATAACAATATGAAGAAAATGCAGGCACACACAGAGTCTCTATAGGCATAACTGATGACTGAGAGGTCATACTGATGTCTCTGCTATGTCTAATCATATTTTGACATGATTCTGAGAATTGTGATTTTATGTTTTAAAAAGCTTAATCATGCTATGTAGGAAAGCAGGAGACATTTATGCATGGAAAAAGATACTGCTCTCAATTGACCATCCCTGTTTAAATAAAGATAAACAAATAATCTGGAAAATGAAAACTTGTCACAACAAGGCCTCAGAGCTTTCATTGCCTTTCCTGGTACTTGATACTTCTTCTAGGCATTCACAAAAATATCTAAGAGTTTAAAACAAGTGCCGAAGAGGCTGAGGTGTCCAGAATGTTCCTGATATGGCTCAATCTCCAAAAACACTGGATCACACAGCTAGATATATTTTCACATATTCCCTGGCTTTCACTTCTCTTCTCCTCTACATGTAAATAATTGTATCTTTTCATAGAGTTACCCACCCTATTACAGGTAACCCAAATCAAAGTCACTCGCTTATGGCCATTGCAACATGGCTGTGCACATTGCGCTTACCTCTCCACCAAGTGGCAGTCAAGTACGGATGGACAGATTTGGCATCTTCAGTGTTTCTGTGGAAGTTTCCCAGCTGAAGCTCTGTTTCTTAAGAGCCAAAGTTTTTAAGTATTCATCAGCTTTTGAACATCAGGTTTTCCTTTCCTCTACCCATGGCCACAGCGCTTAACAAGCCACATTTTCTGTCCAACTCTAAATTGCTTGCAGGTTTACAGTAGTAAGTTCAAGGCACGGCAGAACCAGTAAAGACTACCTTATCAGTCCTCTGTTCTCTTGTCTCATTATTGTCTGTTATCTCGTTCAAAGCTCATGCTAAGATATATAGTTTTCATTCTCAAGCTCCGATTTTACTTTTAAATGATCTGAGTCATGTATGACATAATGTCATGCAGATGACAGAGCTACTGCCATCAACAGCACGAACATGCTTTTCTGCAATAACCATGACACCTGACACACCAGGTGCCATCATGAGGCCAAACAGGAAACATATTTCACATGGACAAGGAAATTTACATCCATTAAGAGCCAGATGTGGGTAGATTTTTAACTGAGTAAATCTTGCTAGACTATGCCAAAATGGCGAGTAAATGATTGTCATGTGATAAAACGTCTCAAATGTGTTTTTTGGGTCACAAAAAGCACGCTTCTAGCTGCTGTTTGCTATTAAAGTACACCTCATAATCTTTGAAATCAACATTTTTTCGATTTCTTTCTCATTCTCCTTCGTTGAAATACATGGGCCACATCTCCAAGTACATTTTCGTTCTTTCACCACAGCATGTTTAAAAATTAGTTGCTAAAATCCAAACAATATTGTTGTCAGCCAACTCCACAATACCCTTGTACAGCAGGTCCCCTCTGAAATAAATTGTTTTGTTTAAATGCAGTATTTTTAAATAATTAGTCATACCCTATATATATATATACACTTTGGCCAACATAAAATATGCTGTGTCGGTGGATTTCTTCATCTATCAGAAAAAAAATTATGTGAATTATGTCCTAGTAATACAGTTGTAAGAGTACAATAATAGCTGCACAATAAAATTGTCATACCAGTGCTTTAACCTTCAGAAAATATCTATGTTACCATGTTATGGTGATGGAGCACATGGGTACTTGCTACCAGCCCAGTCAGTGCAGTGCATTGATGCCAGGAGCTTGGCCAGATGCAAGTAGTTAAACGACTGTGGTGACATCCTGCAAGATGGTTCCAAATCAGCGGCTCAGAGACCAGCTGAGGTCTGGTCCTGAAACAGCAATGCAATACAGTCAATACAGCAAACATCATCTTTACAATCAACAGTGGTATCAAATATTTGCATTCCGTTAGGTCTGCTGCTACTGAACTCCCTGACTTAACAGAAAGCAGCATCCATGTCTCTTGGGATGAATATACAGCATCTTCACTTTTACCTTCTGCTGTGAAGCACAAAGCCAGGACCTGTGTTTAATGCCCTGAAAGAGGATGGCAATTTTTAGACACACAAACTAGTCGGTCAGTCTTTTGGTCTGTCTTTAATATCCTGCTCCAAAATCTGAGGAGCTTCTCTGCTTTTGGTGGTGGCTGAGAGGTTTAGAGCTGGTTCAGAACTGCAAATAATAAGATAGATTCTGTCTGGTGTTGCAGTGCTGATCTTCTTCTTTGCTGTCCTAACTTGGCCCTGTCACCTTGCATTGAGTTCTTAACCCTCCATGCACTGACGTAATCAAACTAAATCTGCAGGTTATCCTAATAGACAAGTGAATACTGTAAATTATTCACTGCCAGGAGCTTTCACTAATATTTGTTTGATTTGCATTAAGAGCTCCATCAGTCTCTGAAAGTTCTGTAAGCATAGACTTACACAGAACATAAACAAAACATTAAATACTGCCCTCTATCTCTGCTTTGACAATCCATGATGCCTCTTTAGTATCTACAAATGAAAAAAGTAGTCGTATGTCTGTGCCTTCCATCACGCTATTCATATGAGTGGTTTCCTGATCTGTGTGCAGTATCTACAGAAGCAATGAGGTTGAGGGAAAAGGATTTTAAAGTTTTAAGGCTCAATGGCAAACTGTGAAACAGACAGAAAGGTTGTGATGCTTCTATTTTTTGGCTGGTTGTATTGAAATCAATATAATACATTCATGTACAATAGAATATATTTAAGTGCATGATTTAAAGGTAGCTTAATTCCCAAATCACCTGAAATTCACTTGAGTCAAAAGAAAATTTGAATTCTAATGAGATCTGCTAAGTCATCAACCTTTAGTAGGAGTTCTGCTGTTTTATTTTTCTTCTTGCCTCATTTACCTTATTAAATGAGGTTAGATAATAGACTGAATAAACAAAATGTCAGTTCATAAAGATGTATATTTTTCCCTTACATTTATTGTTGGAAAAGACTACAGGGAGTACAGTTGCAAGTCCCACAACAAGCCGGAGTGCAGTAACTGCAGCCTGGATAGCAGGTCAGGGTTTGATCAGGGTTTTTTAATACTTGCAGCCAACTGACCTGTTATGAGGGTCAAGCCGCAGCATCCAACTTGCAAAAAAAACAAAATAAATAAAAATTGCTAATTAAGCACCTGAACCCGACTGAACTTACAAACCATCAACTTTAGGCATTATATAGCATAGTTGTGGGGACTTTGCCAGGAGACTGAATGCCTTTACACTTCCTTAATAATAAAGCTGCTCTGCACTGGCTGTCCCATTGCTTTCCATTGGGGAGAGTATGGGCATCTAACTAATTGTATGCCACACAGGGTGTGGTACACTCCTCAAAACTGTCTCTGTGCACTGCATTCAAAGTTCAAATTATGTCAACTTTGGCCTCGGTTGACGCTGACCTTTCAAAGCACTCCCAGTGAGATTAGAGCTGTGTGTGGCATAGCCAGAACACATACAGGCAGGAGAGTCTAAAAGTGATGGGAAGGAAAAAATCAAAATATAAACTCTGGGGTTTTCAGACACAGCGACAGGGGCTGTCAGTCACAGTTTGTTACATTAAAATTCTGATTTGTTGTTGCAGAAGGATGTAAGAAACCAGCGTTTCTGGTGATTTATATCTGCGCTTCACTTTGCCACTGCAACTGCAGTATGCTGTGCGCCCTACCTCGCAGTGAGCAAAGAGGAACTTTTTCTTATCATGTGAAGGCAGCTTCAGACAGGCGCTCTCCAAGGTGCTGATCCGGATGCTGGGAGCGACAGAGCGGCCCATCATGCTCTCTTTCTCCCCTGCCCACAGCAGTAAGAGGACCTTGGCTAAATAAACAGACCAATCATTTCAAACACTGTTCTTTATTTTTGAATAGCAGCACAACAAGTAACCCTTCATTAAAGACATGAAATCTGTTTCTCTGTTTCTCTCTCACATGAAAACAATATGTTTGGCACCAGGGAGGAGAAAATGGAAGGTGGACGTAATGGTTGTGTAAGTCATTAATTTCGTCACAAAGCTACTTAATAAGCATATAGTTATTGATCTGCCCACATGAACCTGCGATATTTTCTTGTAATCTGAGGCTTCTAATCTGAGACTTCAAGGCCCATTTCATAGTTAAAAAGCTGCATATTTTGTAATGTAAAACAGAAATCATTTGAAGGTTCTAACTCAGTTTTGCCTTTTCAAGGGCAATTTAGACGACACAAAACTGCATGATTAACAGAGGGGGAGGACTGTTTTAAAATTTTCAAAACCGACATTGACTGTTTGCGGAAAATGTGACACGATCCTCGCTCTCCATTGTGAAATTCAATTCATTTCAATTCAATTTATTTATATGGCGCCAATTCACAACAAAAGTTATCTCATGACACTTTCCAATTTGAGCAGGTCTAGACCAAACTCTTTAATTAAATTGTAAATAGAGAGAGCCCAACATTCCCCCTTGAGCAAGCACTTGGTGACAGTGGCGAGGAAAAATTGCCTTTGTTGTGACCAAAGATGTTTTCGGCAAAGGAGGAAAAGCTATGTGCACTAACCACAAGAGTTTGGGGCATGCATCTGACACCCACAAAATACATTTAAGAATCAACAATGTGACCCTGATGAAACTCTGAAAGGAACCCCTTACGCCTCAGTGTACACGTTTCGTTCAGAACGCAAAACCAGTGTTGTGTTTCTGATTAGGAAACTACATACATGCATACAGCATTTTCTGCTCAAAGATTCCTTGTGCTGAGGGTCATTAGACACAAGTGTCACTCCAGGATCCTCCTGGGCCTTTGGTCTGTGGTGCTTGCAGGCAAAGTGTTTATGTCCCACTTGCTCAAACTGAAAACATTTCACACACAAAAATTTCACACCTCTAGCAGAACACATTATGTGAAACCCTTTCAAGTACTCTGAATACATGACTTCCAGTGACAACACAAAAAAATGAATAAATATATAAAATCCCACTTGCAATCAGCTGAATGAAAAATGATTCTTTTAGAAATTCACTGCAGTTTCATTTTTAGAGGAAGAATGTGACAGATGTTCGTTCCCTAACTCAAACTAACATAATCTCTGCTTCATCTAAAACTATGACAATTGAGCACAGTAGTTGGATAGAAAAAGGAAACTGTATGTTGTCAGAGTCAACTCAGGATGAGTCCAGCACTGCTGCTCGCTCATTTACAGTCAGCAAGGGAGTTACCAAAGATAGCTAGCAGTGGACAGGGTAAAAAGAGGCTTCGCTCAGTGTTTCTATACTACACACACACATCATGGCTGATTGACTTTAGCACAGGACTGTGGTTTTGTTTGCAATAAAACACATTATTTATTACGCCAATTATTTTGTGCAATTATTGCCTTCTGCATTGACAAGAGAAAACAGCCACTCAATCTGCTAAAAACCTCCTTTAATGACTGGCACTCTCATCCATACACACATTAAAAACGTCTGTGTGAATCAAATACACTCCATCTTACACTGGAAATTTATTAGGGCAAAATGTGAAATTCATCAGTCACCTCAGTCCAAATAAGAACATGACTAAATGTAATTAGATGGGGTAAGCTGAGTTATTGGAAATTTTGCTACTAGCTATTGTAAATAATACAAAATACAAAACTAAGTATCTGAGTGTTTCTGGAAACATCATGCATATTTTTTGAGTACTTTGATCATTAAACTGCCTAAACTTTTATTCTGGTGTCAGTGTGTTGCATTATGCAATGTGGATCCGCTTATGCCAGAGACTAAATCTTAGCACAGACTTACAAAATGTGCAGTTTTGAGAGTTGTTGAGTGAGCTGAAACTGGTATGTAATCATCCTTGCCTTCATGTAAATTCAGCATTTAATCAGAATTGTCTTTATTGCCATATAAGTGAAGAGGTTTCACATTGCTAGGAATTTGTCTTGGTGATTGGTGCATACATAGAACGTAAGAAGGAGTAACATATAATAGAATAAAATAAAATAGAATAAGGTAAAACAAAATAAAATAAGATAAGTAAAATAAATATGATTCTGGAGGTAGTACAAAAGTGAGGTAGTACAGAGTGGAAGTACTGCAAGTAGGTGAGGTAAACAGTGCAAATGGACAGCAGGTGGATCATGACATGAACATAGATCAGTGTCTGTACTGAAGTAGCTAAAGTGCAGATATTTTAATCAGCTGGTGTTCAACAGACCAACAGCAGAGGGGAAGGAGCTGTTCTTGTGGTGTGAGGTTCTGGTTCGAATGGACCGTAACCTCCTGCCTGAAGGGAGTTTCTCAAACAGTCCATGTCCAGGATGAGAAGGGTCAGCTGTGATCCGACCTGCATGCCTCAGAGTCCTGGAGATGTACAGGTCTCGGAGAGATGGAAGGCTGCGGCCGATCACCTCCTCAGCAGAACACACAGCACGCTGCAGTCTGTGCTTGTCCCTGGCGGTGGCCCCAGCGTACCACACGGTGACGGAGGATGCGAGGATGGACTCAAAGATGGCTGTGTAGAACTGAACCATCATCTTGACTGGCACCTTAAGTTTCCTCAGCTGCCGCGGGAAGAACATCCTCTGCTGGGCCCTTTTAATGAGGGAGCTGATGGTCAGCTCCCACTTGAGGAAGGAGTCCACCATGGAGATGGGGGTGTCTGTCAGGGTGAGGGGGAGTGATGGAGCAGGCACTTTCCGAAAGTCAATGATCATCTCCACTGTCTTCTGGGCGTTCAGCTCCAGGTGGTTGCTATCGCACCAGGACACCAGACGGTCCACCTCCCTCCTGTAGGCGGACTCAACCCCCGTCCGAGATGAGACCGATGAGGGTGGTGTCGTCGGCAAACTTAATCAGCTTGACAGACTGGTGGCCGGAGGTGCAGCAGTTGGTGTAGATGGAGAAGAGCAAAGGGGAAAGTACACAGCCCTGGGGGGTACCGGTGCTGATGGTCCGGGTGTCCGAGACATTCTTCCCCAGCCTCACATGCTGTTTCCTGTCTGTCAGGAAGTCAGTGATCCACCGGCAGATGGGGTCAGGCACGTTCAACAGGGACAGCTTGTCCTGGAGGAGAGCTGGGCAGATTGTATTGAAGGCTGAGCTGAAGTCCACAAACAAGATCCTAACATAGGTTCCCGGGGAGTCCAGATGCCGCAGGATGAAGTGCAGAGTCAAGTAGACCTGTTGGCTCTGTAGGTAAACTTCAGGGGGTCCAGGAGGGGGGTTGTGATGGACTTGAGGTGGGACAGAACCAGGCGCTCAAATGACTTCATGACTATAGATGTCAGTGCCACAGGTCTGTGCCCATTAAGTCCAGTGATCCTCGGCTTCTTGGGGAGTGGAACTATGGTGGAGGATTTTAATGCAATAATCTAAGTTGTTTCTTACCTATATGTCACTTTGTTGTGGTATAACTGTTCCAGCTGATCTGTGTCTAAAGTGCAACTTACCTGCCACCATTTAGCAGCTCTTTCAATGCACTGTTTCAGCTGATTTTAACATTTACACTTACACTTCTTTCATTTTCATTTACACTTCCTGAAAAAAGATGCATTGTTCATAAACAGTAAACATGTCCAATTTTACGAATACAATAAACAGTAACCAACACAGGCTACTTTTTGTTGCCTGTGTAAAAAGTGCCCTTAAAAACTCTTGCAAGTTTGTGAGTATTGAGTTAGGATACCCTTTAGAAACTCTGTGAAACATTGTCCGTGACACTTTCTTAATTATTGGAGCCTTCTTGTAAATTCAGCAAATTTTATACACTATTTCTTTCTTTTTGTGTAAAGGCATTGTGTCCATTTGTCCCAGTGATGCATGTTTATGCAGACAAACTCCAAGTCACAAGCTTGCTTTGCTGACTTTTGGGCCACCACTGCCCCCAAATGCGTTTAAGGGAGGGCTGTGCAAATAGTAGTGAAAGTGTCTTTTTTAGCATTTCCCCTGCACTTTTTCTTGGAAAATTCTCTTCCTTTGAACATAAAAATAGGACAGCAACAAGGACTTTTGGAGGAAGGAAAGAGATAAATAAATTAGCTGTCATTACAACAGAAAACTCAATGACAGAGTGAGCAAACCACAAAGATATCTGGAGAGCTGCCACAGTCAAGAGCAGATAAGTTTAGTCTGAGACGTGTCCCAGGCTAAGCAGTTTCGAGATTGAGTTCAAGAAGATCTGCACATGGTGACTGAGCCTCTTTCAAATCCAAGTAAGAGCAGGCTTGAGACTTGAGACTAAATTCAGCACACGGAGCTTTTTCAGTATTCCTCAAACCACAGACATTTTTCATGTCTAACTCCCCTGCCTTCCCAAAGACAGGAGCAAGTTTAAAAGCTTTTTTTTGTTTGTTTCTTTGTGTGAAAGATGTTGTGTTCGTTTGTCCCAGTGATGTACGTGTTTATCCACATGTCAGTTTCAGGTGTGAACTGACGTCATAATAATAGTATTAGTAGTAACTTTATTTATATAGCACCTTTCAAAAACCAGGTGTCCAAAGTGCTTAACAATCATTAAAAACAATACTGACAAACTGTACATGAATAGAAGGCAATAAACAAAACATAAACAGATAAACGGTGAAGAAGGTTTAAGATTTTTTTTTTTTTAATAAATATACAATTTAAAACCAATAAGGTAAAGGGGACAGTAAAAAGACAACAACACATAAAAGCCAGACTCTAAAAATGGGTTTTGAGAAGTGATTTAAAAGAAGCCACTTACCTTGCAAGCCTTATCTCCTCAGGCAGGTCGTTCCGAAGCCAAGGGGCTCTGACAGCAAAAGCCTGGTCACCATTAGTCTTTAACCTCGACTTTGGAACAACTAGAAGGGCTCCACCCGAGGATCTCAGGCTTCAGACTGGCTCATAGAGGGTCAACAACTCTGTTATATAACTTGGTGCTTTAAAAGTGATCAGTAGAATCTTTAAATCAATTCTAAAATGGACTGGCAGCCAGTGTAGGGAGGCCAGGATAGGGGTGATGTGATGTCATCTGTTAAAACCAGTGAGAAGTGAGACGTATACTTAACGCTGTCCACTTTGGGCCCAAAACAGATGTTAAAGCCAAGTACAAAACGGCTCTATTATAAGTTGTAGTTATTTATATGCAGAAGGACAGTGCAGCTTCTCAAAATATACCATTGTAATGGAAGAAAAAGAGCTGATATGATTTATTTTGCCATGTTTCGTTAAATAGAAGACAGGGCGATAGAACGTGTGGTGTTGTCAGGGCTGTTTGTCGAAATGGTTACAAAGAAAAAAAGTGCTGCAACACTAGTGAATTTGTAATGTGACCTTGTCTGTTCTTGGTCAGAGATAATGAAGGTGATATGCATGTGAGTCTGGAAAAGCAATATGAGTGATAATTTATTTATTTATTTATTTTTTGCAAGCTTTGCCAGTTGACGTGCCTGAATTTCAGCCACGATGATGCTTTTGATACAGTTATAATCAACTACCTTACGAGTCCAAATCAGTTTCCCTCTGCATGTCTCAGTCAAGGTCGACAAAGTTCTGACTTTGCATTTCAGTGTCCGCCTCCCTCTCACACTGTCTCCAAACATGAATAATTTCTATGGATACGTTTGTAATAACGTAATTTGAAAGTAATTTCAAACCCCCAAATCTACACTGTTATTGATGACTGTGTCAAATGGCCTGCAGGTACACGAGCGCAGCGTCTGCACATACACACACGTGCCAGTCGATTTCACCAATTCTACTTCATTAATTCAGACAGTCTGACTTTCTAAACATCATAAATCACCACGAGACTAGCAGCCCAACCCCTCTCACCTTTTCTCTCCCTCCCACTTTTTCAACCTTATCTTCCCTCCATCTCTCCCTCTGTGTCATCTATTCCCTCCTCAATCACTCTCTCATTTTCCCTCTCTTCTTTGGGAGGTCCAGAAAGTTTGTAGTATGCAGTCTGAATAGTGCTCTGATGGATTGGCTGTCTTCCATGGGCTTGAAGATTAGCCCAAGGGCAAACCCACTCCTGTTTCCTGGGTGCTACGCTGAAGATGAATAACTGTTTATTAACCCAATGCAGAGTGACTCCTTCCCCACCTCATTATGGGGTAGAAAAAAAGAATACAGGCTGCTCAAGTTGGCCAGTGTGCCCCCCCACCTTCCCTGTTTCTGTCACTCTTCTTGTCTGTCTCGCCATTCTTCTCTTGCTTTCTCCAGCAGATAAACCAGCAGCCTGATGTAATGTGACAGTGTGCGTTTGCTTCTTGTTTGCTCCCTGACAACCCAGGAAATTGGCTTTTCATCTTACAAAAAAAAAACCTCACTGCACTCCAGATATTAGAGGACATTCATCTTATTATGAGGGACTGAGGGTAATTGGAAGTTTATGCGTCCGTTTAATGGGGACGTACTGAGGGCCAGCTTTACAATACTCTTCTGGTGTTTTTTTTTTTTTTATTTTCTCAGTTCTAGATGCAATGCATTCTGTCCCGGACACGTGGTGCACGTACAAAACAAGCAGTCTCTCTTCATTTATTCAGGAATGTGACTCCAGTCACCAGAATTTAATATTAAAGTATCTTTCTGCAGACGATGGGTGTGTTTTCAGCCTTTTGTATGTATCACAGCAACATTTGCTGCCACTCAACAGGAGCAGCTGAGGTTGAAGGCCCTGCTCATAGGCACCTCAGTGGTGGTAATGAGCAGGGCTCAAATGTTTCTCTTTCTTCAACCGTATCTATCCTGCTGTTCTAGGGAATAGAGCCGTCAACCTCCCAGTCACAAGCTTGCTTTGCTGATTTTTAAGGCATTTACTGTACCCACATGCATTTAAGGAAGGACTGTGTAAATAATCTGTAGGGAAACAGTGTGTTAACAGCTTTATTATGTTTTTAGATATGAGGCACTTTTGTTTGTAAAATTTTCTGCCTTTAAAATGTGGACATAAAATAGGGCAGCAACAAGGAGGTTTGTAGGAATTAGCTGTCATTATTACACAAAGGTAATAGTCTTAGACATCTACCATTCTGACAGATTGAGATTGAGGTTAAAATCAAGAATATCTACAATAATTGATGGTTAAGTTTCAGTCAAAGCCAACGCTGAGCAGGCTTGAGACTGAGGAAAGACTATATCCAAAACATAGAACAGTGCCTATTCAATGTTCTTCAAATTTCAGATGTTTCTGCTGGAGTTATTTTCGAAATTCAGGAGCACTTTTTAAAGCTAAGCTTTTATAAAGTACACTGACATTAGGAGGAGGTGTGAGGACTAGACTGAGTGCAGAAATGCTCTCAAATGATTTGACCCACAGAAAGTGTCTGACCGTATCCCTGCTTCATGCTGTTTAACTGTTGTTCATACTGTGAGTTACTGTAACTGCTAAATACACAGCTGCCAGTTTATTAGGCGCTCTGTATATTCTAATACAACAGTCCTGCATTAAATCCTACCTTTTTGATGGTTACAGCATTTGTTGAAACGGTTTAAAAACGGTGTTGGTTCAGTTGTGTAGTGTGTAAAACACAATACAACAGCACCAAAATCTACAGCCTGTGAAAATACCAGTTTTAGCTCGGTAGTGATGTCAGTATGCCTAAATGTTGCATTTTTAATAAGGTTGTACTTACACCTCTGAGAAAGAATGTATAATTGAAAGGTATTCTTGCACAAAGTGACATTTTACATCTGTCCATATGTTTGTGCATTTGTTCACTTCAGTGCAAAAGCTTGGTTGTGACGCATGATGGGATATCATTGCCCTCACTTGTACTGTAAATGACAGCACGGAACATTGCGTGTGATAGAAGAGAATTGTGTTTTCTCTTAAAAGACATGACAGCTGACCGACAGTAGAGTGGCCTGCCAGGGATGAAACCAAAGGATGTAATAGATGAAACCAGTAGCCAATTTAGGGATTTCATGTTCATTTAGCTTAAATTTGGGCTTTATGTCTAATAAACTGTAAAGTCACCACATACTAGAAACTGAGTAGACTTTTATAATGACTGCATTTGCTTGCATTTTACTTCTTATTTTAGAGAAATATCAGTTGTAACAACACCATCTCCCCACTCCACCTGCACACATCTGCACTGTATTATCTCAGAATATCTGGCTCTGTGTCTGGACAGGGCTCTGACTTGAGGAAAAATTTTTTTTTGCATATGGAAAGCATACTGTACATATACCAGGATGCTATTTCATATAGAACACATGTTGTATATGACAGTAAAATAAAAACAAGAGAATGCCAAATAGATAAACCACTTTGATTTTACTTAAGCAAGCTGAGCACAGAAGAACCGCTGAAAATGACTTACAAGGTTTACTGACTTTTAGTGAGAAATTAGTGAAGTAATTGTAGAATCATATCAAGAATCATCCTGGGAAGTTTGAAGTTTCACTGCCAAACAGAAGCCTTCCAACTCCAGTCACTGTGGTAACTGGCAACTGACATTGGACCCATATGTAAAAATAATAATGATTGGTTTCATTGACCTGAGACTAAACCAAAAAAATTGAAAACCTTTGAAAAACCATATTAAAATTAATTAAGTTCTATGAGTTACTGAGAGTTTGTATGAGTGAAGATAGAAGGATTTTGCAGAACAGTTACAGTATGCAAGTACTGGTGTGCACTGTGAATAGTGATTCAAAAGTTTCACAACACCAAATCAAAACAAGTAACTGCAGAAATTGTGACTGGCATTTACATGGAAAAGCTACATTACCACTGGAGAATGTGTCTGCTGTTCTGTCTTGGTAGAAATATTGAAATATAAAAAGCAATACAGCCTTGGCTGGGAAATCAAACACAGAAACTAAATGTGCTTCTTATCTTAACATTGACTCTCCATATAAGGCATGAGTTTGTTTTGTTATAAACATTTTTTTTTTGGTCTTTGCACTTGGTTATCTAAAAAGCAATGTGCACTTGTCCACACCTGGGGTTAGATGGAGCGTTATTTACAGCGCTATAACCTTTTTGTTACCACATTAGAAGATTTCTTATTGAAATTCAGCTCAATAAAAACAAAAAAGAAAAACTGAACATTTAAGATATTTTGCCATTCAGTTTGCTGATGTGTTCACCTTCTTTTGGCATAGACACACCACCAAAGACAGAACATCACTAACAGGTTTCTCACTCAGATGTTAAGCATAGATACTTACAAGTTTTCAGATGCCAGATAAAATGGAAGGCAGAGATTAAAAAGAAATATTCAAAGACAGTAACAGGGTTCAGGATTATCAAATTTTAAACTGTTAAGCATAACATAACAACTCATTCACCACATATATAATATTATCCCATTTTCCCTTCCCACGAGATTGTTCTGTAGCCAAAGAAAATAGGCTTAGAAAAGGGGAAATCCTCTTCCAAGAGCTCCTTTTAAAGACCCTTTAGAGTTCCTCTTTACATATCAAAATTGCCTTTATCATTGCAAGGCAGAGGTCTTAGTGTACTGAATGACATCAGCTCTCCGAGGTCCCAAACCATGAAGCCTGCCAGTGTAAGAGAGTCTCTTAGATTCATCCACTCACATAGTTTGCCAAAAGCTTGGCAGGAATAGCAAAAGAAAGCCTCCGGGCTAGTACAGTAGAGTCTCTGAAAGAGAGTCCAATTATCTGCTGTTTTTCCAGAAGTCCATAACATGACTTCAGTACCTGTCTATAGGCCCTGGTAGCAATTTATGATAAAAACACCACAAATCTAGCCAAGAGTGATCATAAGAAAAGCCCAGTAGTCAGCCTTTAGAGTTGGATGTTCTATAAATCCAGATGATTTGGGTCCAGCTTACTGCAGTAGGACCTCCTCTGCTCAGTCTAGGGTTATCGCTGAAGTAGCAGCTCCACTTTCTGCGTGTAATACCCCTCCTGAATCAGATTTATGTCTTAAGCTAGCTAGCTGCACAGCTGTGCCAGCTCAGGTTCAGGAGAAGCATTGGGGAGCTTGGAGTTGAAGATCTGCAGAGAGTCCTTGATGCGGGCCACTTCTCCTGCCGACAGCTTGAGCCGGTGGCGCAGTAGACATGAAAACAGGTCAAGTGGCTGCGGTGCTGGTGGAGACAGTCGGTTAATCCGGTCCCTCATCTCCAAAAGCATCAGAAAGGCAGCGTCCTGTGTGCCCTGTGTGTAGGGGTAGTCCAGCTGGAGAATCAGATCCTTGATCCCCTCAGGGTCAAAGTGCATGCTGTATCCAAACACTTTCAGTGTGTTGATCTTCATATACCCCAGGTTGGACGTCTGGTCATCCAAGTCCAACGGCTCATAGAAGAGAGTTTCATTCACTGTTGGATCATCTGTGACTATGCGACTTCGCAGGTAGATGTGTACTGTTTCAAAGAAGGACTTCCATTTGCTGCCCAGAGACAGTGTCCAGTTGTAACACTGTGCCGTAACCACAGCGTCCAGTCGAGTTCTCTCCCAGTCAGGGAAGTCAGGCTGGTTCACAGGCATGAACCAGCTCTCAGAATGACTTCCCCCAAAAGGATTCACATAAATCGCAGGCACGGGCTCTAGTGTTGAATTCTTAGTCGAGCATATCTGGAAAGAAATGCCCATCAACATGTGGATAAGATTGGACTTATTTTTGTTACTCTTGAGTGTCAGCAACATTCTCTTCCTCCAGGCCGGGTTGAACCAACTTCCCAGGCGTACATCGTTGCTGATGTAGATGGCATGGACCTCGATTCTGCTATCCAGGCGTTGAAGCAGGTACTTCACCTGAAAAAAGAACAAACTCCGAGATCATAATCACCATTACAGATAGACGGATGATAAAAGATCACTTGCACATTGGTTCTCAGGCAATCCAGTTAGTAACAAGAGTTCTCCAAACCCAAACTAAAGTAACTTATTTAATGATCACATCTTCATTTTTCCCTTCTTTACAAACTCCTCCAGAGCCACAGTAAAAGTTACAGAGTTCACATGAAAAGTAAACTGACCTATACGAGTAAACTGGGAGAATTAGCCTATTGAAATGGGCTGCAAAAATACATATGCAATCAGGTTGATAAGAGCATCAAAAATCCCTTAAACCCCTTAAATGTACATATTTGTCATATTTATTATTTATTACCCCACGACCCAGACGGATACGCGGTATAGAAAATGAAAGAATGAGTGAATTATTTGTTACCACCTTCTCATCTTAACATTCAGACACTGTAAAGCAAATTCTGGGTCAGCATTTGAAACTGCCTTCTTGTGCAAGATGTTATTTCAATGAAATCCCTCCTCTCACAGACATTTCACATGCCCATTCCTTTTATTATTTCCCTGTTCTGTGTCCTGATACAGACACGTATGTTCAACTTACACACTACAGGGCCAACTTACAATGCCAAACTTCATACTATGTTTCTGTGAGAGCTTTTAGATATTTTTGCAGCACCACATCATCTATGCTGTGCTGGGGAGGTTGGTGACGGTAATTTAATTACATATTTTTTCTAATAACTGTAAAAAATTACTGTACAATTATATTTATTTGTCATTTTGTTACATGTAACTAGTTATATGTTGTCACAACAATGCATACTTGTTGCATTATGATTGGGTTCTACATAGACCCACAATACAATAAATATTTTTTTTCATTTTATGATGTATTTTCAAGAGCCGTTATTGTTATTGGCGGCAAGCTTTTGTCTGGGCATAAACAAAGCACTATTATTTTCTTTGTCATGACCTGTGGCGTAATGAGAGGTGCTGTGCTATTTGCTCCACAGAGATCTGAGAACCAATGGAATGCATAACATAAGAAGCTTTGAGAACCTCAGCATCAGGCATGTCCAAGTCCAAGCTCAAATAGTGGTCCAGGGATGCAGCGATGCTTGGCCGGCAGGAACCAAGATGGAGAATGTTGCCATGGTGACAGGCTCCACACCGGGTTGCATTGTCAGTAGCACAGGAAGAGCAGGACGAGGATGAGGTGCCCACAATGCAGGGAATGACCCCCTGGCAGGCGGGATGCTCCACAGGGCAGATACAGCTCTTCACTTCCTCAGAGAAGGAGCCAAACACTCCATGCTCATTGCAGTAGAGCAGAGACTGGGCCCTGTTCAACCAAAACCCCACAGGCCTGCATTGGGGAAAGGGAAAAGGACAATAAAGCAGCAGTTTATACAGCATACTCAGTACAGGATAAACCAACACAGAAGACAGAGGAGATGACTGTTTGACAAGTAATTTCAGTAGGCTTAAAAGCAGCGTTCTGCTTTGTTTTACCTCAACTACAGGTGGCATTGCTGATGGGTGTGGTCAGTAGTGTGCTCTGTCTGTCACCTGTGACCCTGAAGTACCCATGTCACTGCAGCACACCTGTACATCACTTCAGAAATGTGACAAGTTAAACCTTTTGTTTCTAAACTATTTGCAGTTTGCACAGATTAATGGCTCTGTCCATCCCAATAGTCGCATTCTGACTTCCTCAGGCACATTCATGACCATTGCTGTCCTATTAAGCAGATGCCCTCTGACTTCTTCTTCTGTCGCAGCCATCTCACTCCCACATCCAGTCACTCTCTTCTAACACCTTTCCCTACCGTGACCTTCCCTGCCCACCTGCTCACCTCTTTCCATGCTCCGTCTTCATCCCTGCAGTGCTTAACTGGCCCCCTTCCACTCGTTCCCTGCCATATCATCCTGTGTTGCTTGGTTGTTTCATGCTATTTCTTTCTAGCCTGGTTACTGGAACCCTGTCCCCTGCATACCTGCCCGCCTGCCTCACCTTCTGCCTGATTATTTATACTTTGGATTCGTGCCTGCTCCTCGTTGGGTTCTGTTGCCTGTTTTGGCCTGTCTCTCTGACTCTGACCTTTGCCAACTTCATAGTCCTGTAAGCCTTTAATATTGAATATTATTTTGTAAATAAATTATCAATCTGCATCAGCTCTGCCTCTGTCATCTGCATTTGGGTCCAACCCCAGTTTCTCCGCTCATACCAGCTCATACCAGCAGTGAAAGCAAACCAGCCAAGCTATTTGACACTGTTTTCAGTCTTTCATGAAGCTAGACTAATCACCTCCTGGCTTTATACGCACAGACATGAAAGTGGCTGAATTTCTTTTCATCTGAAATAAAGCAACTAAAGTGGTGACATATTTTTTTCTAAGTAGCTGTATTTATTTGATTATGATGAAAAAGTTGACTGCTCCTAGAAAGCACTACCATTTCTGTGTTGATAGAAAATGCAGTTAGTGTAAGTCTTTGTACTGTGCTGCCTTGGCAGGGTAGATCTTTGAATATATCAAATATTACTTTGGAGTTTTTCAACTTTTTGTGAAATAGTCATGCTATTTTTAAGTCAGGATGTGTGTATTGAGTGGGGGCAAAGTAATTATCTAATAATCTACTTTATCATTAAAAATATTAAGCCAGTCACCACTTCTCATTAAAAATCTGTCATACAGTACTTTTGTAATATTGTTCTTGGTGTAATCCTTCCATTTGAAATGTTGGCATTTAGTTAATATATACAGAAACAATGTACATTGTAATCAACTTCATTTCTTTAATTTGTTTTTCTTTGGGCTTTTGAAATCTTCTAAAGGTTTGTTCCTCACTTCCTGCCGTAGTAGTTACTCGGTATGTTCAAGAATATCTCAACCTCTCTCAACCCAACCGGTCAAGGCAGATGGCCGCCCATCTTGAGCCGGGGTCTGCTCCGAGGTTTCTGCCTTCTAAAAGGCAGTTTTTCCTCGCCACTGTCGCCAAGTGCTTGCTCAAGGGGGAATGTTGGGCTCTTTGTATTACAATTTAATTAAAGAGTTTGGTCTAGACCTGGTCTAATTGGAAAGTGTCATGAGATAATTTTTGTTTTGAATTTGCACTATATAAATAAACTGAATTGAATTGAATTGAATTGAATAGCTGTCCTTTTTAAAATGTTCTCAGGAGCAAAGTGAGATTTAAAGAAGTAAGGTTCGAGAGTGGTGTTAAAAGACCATTTTTTTACACATTGTATCTGGGACAAATTTGGATGTCTGTAGATTACACTGATGTTCACACATTTTGCGTGCCATTTTCCACAGGTAAATATCCAATACTCTACTTCATAATCTTTCTAAGTGAAATTATTCATCTATTGCAATTTGACACCTTTTTCTTTCAGAGGATTTGTTTGGTATGGCAGTGAAGATCAAAAGGCAGGAATACATAAATTACCATCCACTGAGGTGCAGTAACTGTAGCAACAAGTTCAGACTGAAAATTGGCTCTGTAGAGATTCTATCCCCAGGATAAGTTTAGGAAATCACACACAACAGTGCCCAAATGCTACAGCAATCGCTTCCCTTCGGGTCTGTGTAAATAGACTAAAATGAATGATGATAAACAAATGGAATTGTGCAAAAGGAAATAGAGGGCTTTTGCAGCAGAGGAGCCCCTGATAACATGTTGCTTCTGGTATGAACTGGGTTAGTACTCTGAGTGGCAGGGGTGTGACAGAGCAAGAAAGAGAGAGGGGAAGGCAACACAAAGGTGACTGAAAGAGAGAAATAAAAACAGAGAGCGTGGCGGAGTGTGAGATGGAGGAGATGGAGCGATGGGTTGAGGGAGAGGACTGTCAGGGAAATTAAAGTCCTCTGTAAACAAGTGCCAAGCTGTCAGACTGGGAGAGGACTTGATTACAGCATGCCAAAATACCATGTACCTTACCCCCAAAGGCCCCCACCACCAGTAACTAGACCCTTCATCTCTCTCTCACATGTTCCGTTACTCTCCATCATCTTTATTCCTTTGGCATTTTCTCTCTCTCTCTCTCTCTCTGGTTGTTCACATCTCTCTGACTCAGCTTCCCTCCCTCCTTTAATGCCTTTTCACCTACCTGCCTTCATTTTTTTTCTGTTCAGCACAGCAACCAAACTGCGATGTAATGACAGCTGAGTGACGCTCATATGGGTATTTGGCTGAAAAGTCAACCACAGGGGTAGAATTCACTCAGGCAGAAAGAGTCAGTTAGCCTGCCAAATTATTAGTAGATGGTGGAACCAATAACAGTGTTGCTCTTTTCTTTGTCAGTTCAACTGTGTGTGCTCCTACTGAGCATTGCTGATCAGTTGTGTTTCCAAACACCTGTGCATTTGTGCAAAATGTAGAACAGTATCCTCAGGAATTACATTTCTACTGGCAAACAGTGAAATTCAGTGCCAATGTTGGATGTAGTGTGCTTGCAACAAGACCTCCAAATTAAACAACAAATTAAGCCTTTTGCATATATTCCCTTCTGATGCCCCTATCAGCAAAAGAACATAATTTCATGTCTATTACCTACCAACTACAAAACAAATACATTTGCTTTATGACATGACAATTCTATGGTTGAAGTTTAGGCACAAAAATGACTTTAGGATTGGGGAAAGATTACAGTTGGGTTGCAGTAAGTACTTAAAATGACTGCTATGTTGTGACAACTACATTAAGGTTATGTCACGATTATTATAATAACCACTTAAGGTTAAGTGCAATTGCAAAGAAAAAGAAAAGTGCGGCTTGTCTTAGACCTCTAATTACCTTTTTACTGATTTGACCACAATATTTCCCTTATCCTACACATACCTTATTTGCTATGGATACATTCTTTCCGATACATCTTGCATTATCTGATTTGTACTGCACACAAAGTATTCACATTATGCTACAAGTCACTTTCAAATGTAAGTCACTTTGTGGTGTAGTGGAGCCTCTAGAAAACAAAATTTGCTGAAGTCTAGATAAAGGCCAGTGTTACATGTCATGTCACCTCCCTCTCGCTCTTCATAGCAGCTGATAAAACAGTGTGTTATTAATAGCACCTAAAGATAGCACTAAAATGTCATGATGTGGCAGAGATTCTGGTGCTGGACTGATAATGTAACTTGGCCATGTCTCGGGTAAATTCACAGTTGAGGTAAACAGTCCCTGGTTTATGTTTTATTGCGCACACATTTTCACAACTTGCCCTTCAGAAAAGACAACTTAAGCTTTATTTTGTCATCAGTGGTTCTACTGGGTATCAGAACATTGGACTCACCAAGGTAACTGCTGTGACTCCTGAGTGCAGTGACAAAAACAGGTCAGTTGGTAATACTGGTTGCAAACAAGGTGTCAGTTCAGTTCAATTTAAAAATATCACATTTATTTTAAATTAAAACGGAAAATGAGCGCACCCCTAATGTTGCTAATTTTTTGTACTGTCAAAGCTCAACTAGGAAGTCGATCTATAAATTCTATTGGATTTTTACACTGGAAAGTTTGGGTAATAATTTTACTACTGGCCTTAAATTTCCCTTCTGAATATGTTTGACTATCCTGTGGGGTTTGTTTATAGTCTTTGTGTTCATCTGACTCTTCAGCTTGTAAGTTATCACAATAGATAGGACCAATAGAAAAAAAAGTTCGATCCAACTTGTAAGAAACTGCAGTTTTCTGTAGTAAAATTACAACTTAAACTGTAGTTCTAACTTCTTACAACATTTTAAAGGAAACATAACATGTCACTCTGTGTGTGAATCTTACAATTCAATTCAGTTAGTTAGAAATTAGTTTTCTCTTGTGTTTTGTATCCATTAAGAGCACATTGTCTGTGCATATCTGAATATGGTACTCAGAATTGTTTAAATCCCCATACTAGACATTACATCTTTTAGGCTACAACAAATGTAAAAGCTCTGCGTAACTGCTTGGCCCGACTTTTCTAGTATAAAATGCTGCTAATTATTACTTTTGCATGCAGTTGCAGTTATTGATACTAATGATTCATTCAGGTATATGCAGAGTACATATATCACTTTAGTGTTGCAGCCAGCGGTCAGGCATATTTCCAACTGTACAATCTGTTGACAGCTGCTACTGTCTGCTGAAATCACAATGCCAGCAATCAGCAAATACATGTTTTGGACAGGGATCTGCTTAAAGAGCATGATCTGTGTGCCCCACTGGCATGCTTCCCATCTTTGTGTGTGTTACTTGGGGTTTTGTGATATTCAAAACAGAGCTCTTTTTAGACTGATAGCTCTGGGTTTTCCTAGTGTGCCCCACTTGAGGCAGGCTGTTAGGAAGCCTAAAGCTTTAATGAATCAGCACAAAGCAGCCTTCCTCAGTTAGTTTGTTCCCTTTCAATGTATCCCAGTGGGCTACCTCTCTCGGGGCAGACTGATGCGAGGTTGTTTGGGGCAGCGTTTGCTCAGGGTGAACAGTTTCCTGACGATCTTCTGGGCTTTCCCCAGGATCACAGCAGTGCTGGACTCCAGCTGGGTATAGCGCTTCTGGAGGGACAAGTCGGCTGACCAGAACTTGGCGATAATGGACACATTCAAGAACCGGTCGGTGGGCAAGCGCTTCAAGAAGCTTTTGAATTCATCTGCAGGGAGTTCAACAGAGAGGGGGAGGGGGCAGAAGTGGAGAAAAAGAAGGTGGGAAAAAACAAAACACAACAAAATTAGATTCCCTGCAAGTAATTTATTCAACAGCATTTTGCAGCGCTACAAACCCATTCACCACAGTCTATTTTATCCCTAGTGGCATGCACAGATAATAGCTGAGGAGATGAGGAAGTTTCATGTGTCATTAGAACAACAAAAAAAAGCTGTTACGTTCTAATGAATTGCCATTACAGAGTAAACACCTGTGCTTCAATCTGCAGTTATACTCATTCACCTCACCATTAGATGATCATCTTGTTCACAGTACCATCATTTGCCACATTGTCATTTTGAAACACTGACAACTGAAAGCCTGGTGTCACATACGGATGGGCGTTTTCCTTTAAGTCATTTTTTTAAAGGCCCAAACATTAAGAGAAAATCTGCAATCAAAAGCTGAAGAAACCAATAACAGCATATGATGAAACAGTGAAAGCTTCTTTTCTGTCCCTGTGGTGCTACCCTCTAAAAGGGAAATGCCAAAATAAAAAAAAAAAATAGAAAAAATAAAAAAGACTATGGATGTAATTGCAGCTGTTGCAGCAAGTTTTTCTCAAAACCTGAAAGCACAAAAAGTTTTTACATTTTTACAAAAAAAAATTCAATGCAAAATCTTTCTGGTGTTACAGGACTTTGAAGCTAACTTCATGTCTGTGATCTCCCACAACCTGTCAGTCAAGACAAAGCATCTGAATTAGTTTTATTTACAATGTCAGCAGCATGGACATAACATGGACAGAAAAAAAAAAAAATCCACAATAATATGTTAAATGGGTGCATAATTTGGCTGATGTCCACATCTTCCAAACTCCATGCCACCACTTTATAACACAGGCTTTTTGTTATAAGACTCTTCTCTTCACTCATTCTGAGTTAACGCTGACAACATCATCAGCGTTCTTATTTTTCTGATGTTAGAAAGCTCCCTCCTGAGCCATAGAAAACATTAACATCCCCAGATAGAAGAAGATAAAAGAATTCTCCTAAACCAGACATTTTCTGAACGTGTTTCTCCCCATGTTTCATGGCAGCAGCTCATAATTATCAACTTCCAAATGTGATAACAAACCACCACTGTAAAGAGCAGCCGCTGTGGCCACACGTGATAATGACAGGATAATGACACACCTTCATTGCCCACTTAGCAGCCTTAAAGACACCACGATTAAGTGACCTGACAGAGAATGAGCATAGGATACAACAGACATGTCTGCTGCAGCCTGTTGTACAAGCTATGTGTACATTTTTACATTGCTTTGTTTGAATGTATTGTGGGAGATGCTCTATAGTTTTAGTAGAAATGATTTGCTCCATACAAGTTAGTTACAACAGCATGGAATTAAGACACAGCCCACAATTGAAATCTCCCCAAAGCAGGTGCAAGTCGTTCCTTATTAAGTGTTTTGATGGTGGCAGAGTTACAGAGATGACAGGAACTGACAACAAAAGAACCACGGGGAGCACACTTCTTGTGACAGATGTCTGTAGTACTGCATTACTTTTGATTGATTGATTCAATGCATCATTATGATGACTTACATTCATGATGACACTGACATGAATGCTCTGTACTGCACCGTGCAGTTACTGCTGCTGGGATTGCACAAGGTTGCAAGCGTGATATTATATTATATTATCACACTTCAAGATTGTTTACTTTTTACTTTCTATTTCTACTTCTTACTCAATACCAAATATGTGTCTATAAGGTGCTTTTATTTAGATTTTCCAAATTATGCAAGCCTTAGATTTAATTGCAAATGAAAACAAGTAAAAGTCCCAAGCTGTAATTTAAGAAAATGCACTTGGCTTTACTGTCCTCATGTCGCTCTGAATAAAATTTTAGAAACATTTTAAAAGAGCACCTACTTTGTTGTACTAGACTCATGGACATATACTGCCAAAGCAGAAATGAGCAGAGAGGCTCAAAAGGTGCTTTCAAATCAAATGGTTATGTTTGTGTGTGTGTGTATGAAGAATCTCCAACATAAAAAGCCTGGGCACCGCTGGAGTAAATTACACTGAGAATAATGTCGGCACAGAAGATACAGCTGAAACTCTGTGTTGGGTTTGCCAAGAGCGTTCCGGTGCTAAGATCATTGTACTTCCATTATGAACCAGTGGGCAAATATTATGCCAGTTTGAAGCCGCTGGGAAATGTGAACCCATTATTTTTTTCCCCCCCAAAGCCAACTAAGTAAGACCTTCTCGGATTGTTCTGGGTCTGCTAGAGAATCATATTCCCATGTGCTGTTGTTGGCAGGGAGACAGCGAGGAAATCTGCAGCCAAGCCGACCTGAGCTGAGTCTCACTGATGAGACTCAAGCCTATTACAGTGCTCAGTGATCCCAGATGACACAATGGTCTGTCTCTCTCCATGCTTCTGTTTGCGTAAGTCTGCCTCTTTGCTTCGGTGCGATGTTCCTCCTCAGTACTAGTGAGTCGGTGCTGTCTCGTTCTCTCTCTTGAGTTTTCTGTTTCTGTTCCTGTCTGTCTGTTTCCTCATCTCTTGTTACTCCCAGATCCCTCGCCTCTCATTCTCTTCCTCTCTGTGCTGACATGAGGCTAAATTAGTAGTGCAACATTAACTTTCTAATTGCTGGGCACATCCCTCAGCTGGTCTGTTTTTAGTGCCTGTTTCATGTCACCTCTACTGATCTTCACAAAGCAATGAAAACCGCACTGAGCTGAATGGGTTTGTGTTTGATGGACGAAAAAGGAAACAAATTCCACCTTTTTGGAGGTCAAACATTTGAATGCATGCCAAAAAAACTAAAGTAATGCAAAAGCAACTTCTCTGAATCATCACTTATGACTTAATAAAAGGGGGCATGGTGGTGTCTGTGTCTAACAGAGATTCTCTCCCTGTATTTCCTTATTTTCTTAGCACTTTGCTTTGTTGGGATATTTCAAAGCAGGAAGACAGGGACAAGTTTGTTCCACCGTCATTCTGTTAAGTTACTTCCATAATTATCTGTGACAATTTTTGACCACTCATGCTGTCCCTGAACCTGTACCATATTTTTCAACATGGATTTTGAAAACAAAAGGGAGGACAAGGTGCAAGTATGTGTTTTTTTATTTGGGGATGTACTCCCTTTTATCCCATTATGGCTACCAAGATGGCATATTAGCTCAAATAAAACACTCTCATAATGAGTTGGGCCTGTGAAATATGCCACACTGGACTTTATCACACCTTAGACTGTATGGGTTATAGCTGCTGTAATAGTGGGCCTATCACATGTTGTATTAGATCGAAGTATGCTTGCAATGAATAGATGAAAGTAAAAATAGTCACCTATGTTTTTCTGGGTACAAAAAGGATCGAAATCAGGGATGTATTGTTTGTGAGTGGAGAAGTTTCCATATGGCTTGGTGCTGGATTGTTTAGGACAATATCTTGACGGTATTGAATGCTGATACCTCACTCCAATAATGAGTTTGCTCCCATATGATTTCTGTTTTTTTTCCTAGCACAGAGACATGCATTGAGTCTCACTATGACTATTAGCAAAGGAGATCGATGCCTCCACACACCTCCACACACTCTCCTTCCCTATGTCCTGCATCTTACATCTCTTCTTTTTTCCTCCATTAATGATTAGCTCACACAGGACGACACATATACATTCCCCATTATTCTTCATCCACCCACCCTCTGTTTTCAAATTGTCTACTTGTGCTCTCTCAATCTCCTATGAACACTCCCTTAGCGTTATTCCATCCTAACCTCTCTCTCTCTCTCTCTCTCTCTCTCTCTCTCTCTCCAACTCTCTGCAGTAAAACTCTCAGAAGTTATCATTAGCACTGCCATCACGCTGGAGAAATTTGTCTGTCTGTTTTCCTCCCTTTTTCTGACATTTATGACTGCATGTCCAAAATTTATGGACAATTTGGCTCACTCAAAATCTATCAGATAAAGAGGCCGGGGGGGTTGTTTTCCATAATGGGTGACCATGCGGCCCTGAAATCTCCATCTCTGCACTGAGTTAGTGATTCATGACATCATCAGCCACAGACGACAGCTAAGTGACTGGATGGCTGAGGGCTGTTCATTTAACTCTGTGCAAGGACATGCGATATTAAAAAGTCAGAGCTGGGATTTGAAGAGCCCACACTGCTGTGTACAGTAGAGTGTAGTAGTGAGTCAAGTCAATCAAAGTGTTAGCTGGTTTCAGCGACACCAGTCCAACTCTTTGCCCCACAATGAAACGAAACTTTCAGATGGAATGCCTTTGTACAGACATTCATGTCCCAAAGTGGATGTATCCTAATGACTCTGGCGATCCCCTGACTTTTCAAAATGACATATGGCTATGTTGTGACAGAGCCTGAGGTCAGTAATTGTGCGGGAGGCAAAGAGGGGAGTCAAATGAGGCTGATACAGAGTGACAACAGAGGTCTGGCTTTAAAATGTTCATTTCCCATTTCCTACCACCCAGTAAACAGATAATCATGAAAGCCTGACACTGATTGCTCAATCCTGTGATTTACTGGAGACCTGTACCTGTCAGCTGGGACTTTCTCCAGTCCCCCGGCCACCTTATAATGGATAAGTGATAAATGGATGGATGGGTGGATCATTCTACAACCTTAACTACACTTTTATTATTGTAACCTCAACGACGCAGAGAAGAGATATTTTTTCATTTAAAACTTGGCGGCACGGTGGTGCAGTGGTTAGCACTGTCGCCTCATAGCAAGAGGGTTGTAGAGTAGCCAGTTAACCTAATATGCATGTTTTTGGGGAGGAAGTCGGAGTACCCAGAGAAAACCCACGCAGGCACAGGGAGAGCATGCAAACTCCACATAGAAGGGCCCAGACCGGGATTTGAACCGCTTGCTGTGAGGCAGTGACTAACCATCGCAGCTGCTGTCACTTGTTGTGTTAATGTTGTAGGAATAACATTCTTCCTTTGTAAGGGGACAATGTAAATTTGGTGCCCTGCCTGTTTGATGTTTTTTCTACTGTTCGTAAATTTCTAGAATATATTATATTACAGTAAACATTTCGTCAGGTTATTTCATTCTTTCATTCTGTCATCCCTGTATTCAGTGTGCATTATAAAAACTTTGCTCTGAAAGAATTTTCTTTTGCAGTTTTACTGCTACGTTGTCATTTTTAGATGCTGTGCGTAATTAAAATATTCTGTACACAAATCAGTTCTAACCCTAGCATATACTCACCGTCACAGTGTGTGTGTCACAGCTGGAATTAGAATTGATGGGTTTACAACTGTCTGTCAAATGTAGCAGTGAACACCAGTGTCTGGAATCTCTTTTTTTTCTGTGCAGTGCCCCTGTCTGTCAGTTACATCTTAGTGAAGATCCTCTCATTAAATCCCACATGATTTCTCGCAACAACAACTTCAATAATCATCCTTCTTCCTGTGTGCCTTTAATTCAGTTGCAAACATGACAGACAATAAGGTTTGAGTTGGGATGTCTTCAGGCGAATGCTGCCGCACTCTCTCCCTCTTTCATTCTGCAGTGACTCCGGCTGGGAGAGACGGAGCGGAAAACAGAGGGTCCAGAGCTGTCGGGAAAGCTGCTATCTCCATCACTTCAAAGTGTCTGTACCACATTACAGTCACCATCCATCATACATGGCTGACTCTGCTCACACAATAGTTAGCAGGGAGGTTTTATGTTTGGCGCTCTCTATAGATCGTCTGTATTAAAAACTCGATTTTTTGAAGTAAGATCTATTGCTGCTCAGTGAATTACTTGATTTCTCAGAATACTGGTTAAGTATTCGAAAAAAGTATAGTATAAAAAAAAGGAGAGAAAAAAACAAGGGAAAAAAGGGAAAAATTTTACTTACAACATAAAGTAAACATGAATGAATTGAATGAATTTGATTTGATATATATGATAATGAAAATACAGAAAAGGTCGCAGTTATTGGCACTGCAAAATGTGAAGAGCAGAGAAAAGGTCTTACATCCTCAGGACAGGTAATGCTGAGTAGATGTGAACCTTATGGAGCCATACAGTATGTGTTGAAAAGTGTAAACATTTAACAGTGTGATCTACAAAATGGTGTATTATCACACATTTGGATCTGTGAAAAGGATCAGGTAGAACAGGGGAAAGTAGTAGAAAACAGGTCTTTTTCATTCAGTACTGAGTGACTCGTTATGATGAACTCTAATTACATTTACTTCTTAATAACATGAGCTTTTTGTTCTCCATAATCCCCTAAAGACGTGCAGTTTTTACAAACACATTTTGCATAATTAGTTGAAAATCCTTCAAGAAGACAAGAATGCTGTCTGTACTTAACTTGGGCTGAACTCATAAGTCCATAAGCAGCTATACACTGAACTGTTTCTTAACACAGTAATTAAAGTAGCATTTATCTCAGCAGATTAAAGCATAGGTTTTGGGAGACAAAACATGCTACAGCTGAGTTCTATCACGCACTGTACAGAAAGAAAAAAGAACACGATTTTGGTCAGGGAGACTCACACCGTTTAAGATATTGTCAGGTACGTGCCTGGATGTTTACCCAATTTACCCAAGTGACTTCTTGAAATAGTGAAAATGTGATTTGTGTGCCTTATATATATATATATACATTCTTTTTTTGCTTCCTTCAGTACTTGGCTTTGATGGATATATTCAGATTTGTACATCACATTTGATATCCCAGCACTCACAGTGTATAAACTTTGTAGCCCCTCCATCAGCATTGCCTCAGAAACTGACCTGACTGACTTCTTTTCAGTCATAGATCAAGTGCTGACCTGAATTTGAGTATCATATTTTTAGAACACCATGCTCCAAATGGAAAATATGGTCAGTGAGTTTATACAGAGAACATTAATGGAAGATGATAGAGCTGTTGGGGGGAGGAAAGCAGTGGGAGGAAAATTTCAGGCTTTCCACTTTACAGTGCAGTAAAGATGTCTACACAGTATACCCTATTTCTTTCAACATTTGTTTAAATAAAAGAACATACTTTGTTTTACTGTAGAAATCCTTGTCCATCATGACTCTGATTAAGACAGTCACAGTTTAAAACTGGCCAATCAGTGTGCTCCAGTCTCTTTTCGATTTGATGTTTGCTGTTTTTGATCTGAGAAGCTGGATAATGCATACACAGAACCACTTTCAGAAATCTATCGGTATCCCCACAATATTGATTACATATAAAAATAGAAGAGGTCCATAAGTGTATTTCTCTTAAATGTTGTACTATATAAGCTGTTATTCACCCTTCACAATAAAATCTAGATCTGCAATGCAAGTATAGTGTGTCCATTGTCAGAAAAGTGAAGGCTTTCTTTTTAACATAATTTTAAAGATAAGATTTAGGATCTATTGATAGAAATAGAATATAATATTCCTAATTATGCTATGATCAGTGTGTCACCTGAAATGAGGAATCATTGTGTTTTTGGCACCTTATAATGAGCCTTTTACGTGTACCAAGGGAACAGATCCATGGAGCAAGCCATGTTGCACCACCATGTTCTAAGCCAGAACAAAAACAAAACAAACACTGGCTCTGAAGAGGGTCGATGTTGTTTTCCATCATACTCCTGGGTTCCCATCATTGTTGTTTCACCACTTCCGGGATGCTCAACCACTAAAAACACAACGAATAGTAGCAATCGGGGAGATGGACATCGGGCCATATTTCAAGGATTTTTAAAACAAAACATTTTCCCACCAGTATATGAAATTAAAAGATGCTACTATGCTATATCACATGAAAAACAGTAACTGTAACTTTGCCTAGGTGACAATACTCTTCCTGAGTGATAAAAGGGGTCTACTCTTGCTATGTCAGTCCCCTGATGAGCTGACAGGCCACCATGTTCTAACAGCTCTCATTCAAATTCATAGTTGGAATCACTAAGCTCCAGCTTTAAGTGGAATACAAATAGGCCAAATGCCAGCCCAGTTGCTTCCATGTTAGGCCTTGCCCCAGGGAAGGACTGGCTCTCTAAGTTGAGGAACTGTTTGGGAATTGTAACTTTGTGCTCCTAAAACCCACAAAAAACAATCTAGTTTGTGCTTGCATTCCATCAGCTGAATGTGAATGCAACGGTTCTCAGTGGAGCCTGACATGCTATCACACTCACAAATCCAAACGTATGTGATAGATTTACACTTGGCATCTGAAACACATCCCCTGGTTTTCTGTCCCAAACCCATTGCCTAAATGACAAATGGGAATGATTTCTGTTTGGGAAACCAATATGTGCACAGACGCAACAAGTTGAAGAGGTAATACTATCAGCGTGTGCACTTATTGGACTCTTGTGGGTGATCGTAACATAGAAAAAAATGACAGTTTCGTTTATCCCTCCGCCAAGTCATAAAGGAGATCAATCTCAACTAGAAGTGCCATTTTCCTTTTCGTTCAAGGTTGGTGAGAAGGCATAAATGCTCTCTCTTGATGTTTAAAGCAGAGGCACTGAGAGATATAAAAATAGTTAAAGAGAGGAGGTGTGAAGGTCAGAAAGAGGATGACACCAGCCAGCATGATGCCTTTGTGGGTTTAGAATCCACCCACTGCCTGGTTAAGGCTTGCCTTTGTCGAGTAGTGACCGACTTGTATCTGATTTGCATTCATAAATGCTAGTTTCTTTGTGCAAACTGCATATGCACCAACGCTAACAATATCAAAGCAAAATTCACACTCAGTCACTCACAAGTTAATTTAATGTATAAATACCACGGACATCTATTTTATTCCACTTGTTAGGTGATAAAAAATAATTATTTCTGATCTATTTTACTTTTTACTGTGTCATTGGTTACATGTGTGCGGGTTCAGCAATGCTCAAACTAAATATGAATAGCTCCAGTCTAATTACCAAAAACTTGTGTGAGAACACACTGTGCCACAGGCACAGATTTAAGGATGAAATATGATTCATGTCAGTAAGTCAGGTCAAATAGGAAGCCAAGTCAGAGTCTTAAATAAGGACTTGTATGAGTACTGTTAGGAGACTATTAGGATTTGTGAATGATTCTGGTTCTGTATCTATATGAGCTCTTTGAAAGGAAGAGCGATCTGGATGGTCATCAATACCTGACCTGCCTATATTAATAACACACAAACTTACTGTCTAGTGTCTTATAGAAATAGAAAAGCATGCTTAAAATTAATCAACTAATTAAGAGTGAATGATTTTCTACTAGTCCTCTGCTTTTAACAACTCTATCCTTCAGTGGAACCAAACACTGAAAGCCTCTGCATGAGTAAAATCACTACTCTTCATTCTTATCATGGTACTGTATTATCCTCCAGGTCAGATTTGGTCGACCCTAGCTGAAACAAACACCTTAGGATTCCACTGTGCCTATAGCATATAGCTGTCTGAAGATGAACTACCTCCCTGACTCCGACTGAGAGATCAGAAATGGATAATGGATTTAGGCGAACATGAGAGGTAGGGAGCATTTGTCTGTTTCAAGCAGGCTATTTTTTCAAGCTGCTTCCAACTGAGGGAAAAAGCTTTCACTCAATTTTCTTCATCTTTCCTATTTATCTGCGGAGGAATGATATATCACATACACTCTTTTCAGCGATGTTCTCACACATTTGGGAGCTGTCCGTGAAACCACGGTCTCGAGTGGTCACTGGCTTGGAGCTGCCCCGTAAAACTACAGTTTTCTACTGGCAAACAGTGAACTGCTTCAGTGGAGCAGCTGGAGGTTGTTCAAGGACATTTTAAGAGCAGTTGCTAAAGAACAGGGAGAACATCATTGGTTCACTTCCCCTGACATCCACTATGATTGAGATACTGTCTGAAGATGCGACATTGCAGGATGTTATTGCCTGCAGATTGTCGGGTGTCGCTGTGGGGAATAAATTGGAGGGTATTTGGATGAAGGATGTGTGGAATCACTGTCAGGCAGCTCTGGTTTGTGAGTGTGCTAGTGTAAATGGGAACATGGTTAAAAAAATAAGGTCTTATTATTCATCTATTCAGCGACTTAAATGTCACTGTGTTACTGCAAAAGAAATGCAAAAGCATTTGTAAAAGAGATGTCTTATATGTGTGCGATCCTGACGTCTGTGTTGCAAACTTTAGAAGTAGCTACAAAATGCAATCAACCTGTTTCCCAAAAAAAACAACCAGAATTTTAAATGTTATTGTCCTTTCCACAAGTAAGCTATAAGAATGATTGTCACAGTGCAAAAAAATCAGCATGTGTATGTTTCTGTGTTTTTTCCAAATGGTGAAAGAGAAAATAAATAGTGTGGGTGTGCTGTACAAAATTCAGCCATACTGAATTCCCTTCACTATACTCCAGTCAAAGGTCTCGTGAAATCGTCTAACTGCTGGTGAAACCCATACTCCAGTGCTGGAATCAGGGGGAACAGTCATACTTACTTTACTTTTGTTTTCCTAGCTCTTCAGTTCACAAACTTGCTACTTTTAATGTGTACATCGAAGTGCAAGACCATGACTTCTAGGAATGACTGGAAGGTATTTCCTTGATTCCCACTGATACCATTCATTACATTAAGACAAAATCTGCACATGTACCCAGAATTCTTGGACAGTTCAGAGAAGCACAAGAAAGCTATAATGGCAGGTTTTCACATCACATTTTAATAGGGTCGATGGAAAAGATCTGTTTTTAGTTGTGGTCAGATGTACAAGCTACTGTGGTTTGTTTGAAGCACACAAAGCTTAGGTTTGGCAAAGATACCTTTAAAAAAAAAAGAAAAAGAAAAAAAACATTTCAAGCCACCGAACACAAATGTCACATTTTCACATCTGTAGGTTTAAAATCTGTAGAAATAAAAAAATGAGACCATCTGGTTTATATGTATGTTAGCCTGCAGTTCAGAGGTATTTAGTGACTATCAATAGCTAGCTTAGCCCAAGTGACTCTATGTCCTCAGGCTGCCTGACAATGTGGGGTGTTACTCCCATATTTAACAACATTGCATCATCTGCGTTTCTTAGCTTTTCACTCTGCCTTCCACTTTTAATTTCTCATGTGTAACATGTTGTGCAAACCAGTTGTGTTCTCATATGACTGGCCTTACTGTACTTACTGAAATACATTTTTACATTTTACATCACTGTAACCTGTTCTCAAGTAATGTGTCACTGACCGAAACTGGAACAAAGAGTGAACTCAAATAATACAGTAAATGACACGCTTTAAGTTTTTCTTTCTCAGTCTGCCATCCTTAGCTAAAAGTAAACTGTATTGAGTCAAGCATACATTTTTAAAGCAAAGGATTTGCTTAAAGGAATTTGGAAATTTCATCTTTACTTTCATTTCAGCTGTATGCCAGTAACAAAAAAAAAACAAAAAACTTTTTTACTATAAGTCCAAATGGTTCCACTTGTCACAATGTGAGAAACCCTGCAGCAATTAGCTATTAAAGGATAAATGGAGGACAGATGCATAATGGCAAACTGCTATTTAACCAGTGTGAGGCATTCCTTAACATGCAGCCCTCATACATTAAGTGGAAGCCACTCCAGGGCCTGATGGCTATGTTTAATAAGGGGACATTAACTTTGAATACTCCTAAGGTCTCAGATAGCAAAAGAAATCCAGATGGGTCAGAACTGCATTTGTCTGTAGACAGATGGATTTTAACAGTGCACAAGTTATAGCAATACTTTGTTTATGTTTTTATACCTTTTGCATGAACACTGATTTAATATGCATGTAGGTTATGAAACCAAATGGATAAGTAGAAAGCAGAATGGCATTATCAAAAACAGTGTTATGGCAGGTATTTACACTGGAGTCACTTTACATCTTAAAGGTACAGTGCAAAGGACTTATTGGGATTTAACAAAATCATTTGCACCTTTAATATTTGTATTTTAAACTGTATTTTGACTGTTTATACATCAAAATATTGAATCACATCAAATCTTTTGAACAACCTCTCTGTGAGAACAATCCTCTGTTAGGCAATTTTATTTTTGCCTGAAATGTTACATGTTACAGTGCACACAGTACTGTACACTGGTCAACTTTCTCTGCAACAAAGATACTTCATACAATGCCTTTCTACCTAGTAACTGAAGATTAATTCAGCTATGTATTTTAGCCTTGCTAACAACAAGGCCTACGGGACTGCATCGTCAAGCAGTCAGTTGGTCAACCATTTTGGTCCAGACTGTACAGAAGTTCATGGAAAATGAATTTTTAGGACTTACGTGAACCTGATTATTCATCCAACCTTAACGCAGCTACTTTGTCAGAAATATTACCTTTACTGTTACCTAACGTGCTGCCACTTCTTCTGAACTCATTCAAGATATAGTGGCTAATACAAAAATAAATAAATAGACAACAAGTTATAATTATATTTTGTTTCAATTGTTGCTATTTTCATTGAAATATAGGTCAAAGAGCAGTCAAGCATCCTTTCCTCTCATTTGCATTTCAAGTGCACAGTCTGCCAGAAGTGACTGAGAGAAGAATAAACTGAAGGGTATGATTTTATTTTTCCTCTTTCAGTCTAAAGAAAATCATTTTGTTTTTGACCCTTGAGAGCATTCACTGTGTGATTCTTACAAGCTGTGTTTTTAAATTACAGTTTCTTTGAACACAAGAGGCAAGATTTCGCTCTTTGCATGCTACATTTTTTTATTGACCTCTATCTGTTCCTTGATATGAGGCTTTTACAAAATGTACTACAGGAATCCCCATCAACCCCACAGTCAAAAATGTTGAAGTAAAAAAAAAATATATTAATGCACACAGTTTGCCTTTGAAAAAGACTTCCATGGATAGCTAAACACAAGCACACACAAAAATCACCCTTTGGTGTCATAAATCATTCTCTTTACCCTTGATGGTCAGTGATATAGAGATTGAAGTGTTGATACCCTGGATGTGCACATGCAATGGTCCTCTTCTGAGATGCCAGATTTACCCTCTATTTATTGATCAAAGTACATTTATTTTCTGCAGTGCCAGCCTTGATGCTCCCCAGCAGGTGTCCTTTGGCGACGTGTCAGCAATTACAGGCGAAAATGTCTCTCCACAATAAAGAGCATGTAGTGAGCTATAAATCTTTGTTCTCTCAGTACAGAAGGAGTAAAGAAGATTTCAGCTTCTCCTGCAAGACATCTGAGATGTTTGGGGCCCAGGGCAAAGTAAAGGTAGAAGATGTTTGCAAGAGGCTTAGACTGCACTGAGCTCTCTGTACTAAAGCAATGGGAATTACTTTGCTCCCTGTGGGAGCTGGAGGGTCAGGTGGAGGAGAGACAGATGAAAAGAGATTGGCTGAGGGAGCGAGACAGATAGAGATCGCTGGAAGGGATTTGGCAAGCGTTAGCACTGGTCACTTAGAAGCTGAAGTTGTGCAGAAGAATTGAAATTGACTTTTTCTGCCTCCTCCTACGCTTAACCTTTTACACAGAGGGAAATAATTAAAAATCTCAATGAAGAGCCCATTGTGAATTTATGAATAGCAAATTTGGTCTCAATTATCTCCAACCAATAAGATGTCACCGCTGAGGTGATTAATGAGAGGTTATAAATATCTGATGTCGTCTGGTGTGAAATGAAAGGCGATAATCTCATCACAGTGACTTGGGTCTGCTGACTAACTTGACTGAGTTACTGTCTGATGTAAACAGATATAAACTGTTAAATGAATCAGCTCCTTCATTAATGAAATCACAGCTTGCTGAGTGACTGAGACACTAATTGTCCAAGCTGTCTTTATAATGGGGTTGGCTCATGATGGAATAGACAGTGAATGTAAATGTCTTCTTGGAGAGTATGCTTCTTATGTTAAGTTTTACAGATTGGGAATTACCCCAAAGAGCAGTGCAATCAAACATGCACTGGGTAATAGCTGCATTCAGATGGACTATGATGTGTACAAACATTGCAAGTCAGCACTCAAACAGCATGCTGTAGGTTTTACTTTGTGAGGTTTAGTAAAAGATGGCATTACATTAGCATCCTTTCATTGTTATCAAGTTATCACAGCGTTAAAGAAAGATAGGTTGTGAAAGATTCACAAAAACTATGATTTCATATTCCACACTGTATGTACCTCATTCTTGTTTGACCAAAATGAGGGGTTACTATCGATCTGTTTATTTGATTCAGACAAAGGGAAATGATTAAATAAAACAAATTTAAACTGATGCGAATACATACAGGTCTGCTACGACAGTTACACTCTGTTAAAGGTGCAGTTTTCAGTAGCTTCTCGGGATTTCCACTGATTAGAAACTCTTGCATCTGTTTGTAAACTATGGTAAGACTAAACAGGATGTTTACTGCTGATGTTTTTTTGTCCAGTGTGAAAACAGAACTAAAGGCCTTTTATTAATAAACTCCTGAATGCTGAAATTCCGATTCAAATGCATGCTATGCTAAAGGAATTGGCTAATGTGAACAAATCTAGCCCATCTCCCGTTGGGCTCTGCGTCCATACGGTATTAATGTTTCTTTTCTGACAGAAAAATATTGGCAGGGCACTGAGGAACCACTGGGATGAAGGACTTCTGTCTCTGTTATGTTTCAGGCCTACTTGAATGTGAAGATGAAATACTTTTGCCATCTCTGCTGAACAATGTTTTCTGGATCCCAGTCTCACGTTCATTGTTCTAATATTAGCTTCTAAAGTAACAATATCAGAAAGCGATGCCTCCCTCATCATCAGTGTCATCTTATTTGAACTAAAACGCCATCACCTGTTGATTATTTGATATATTTGTTGGTTATGTTAGTCAAAATGTATATCATGTAACACTGGCACCATCTTAGACAGCATGTCAGGCAGTTGTGTTGCCTCCCAAACTTCTGAATGGTGCCTGCCATAGCAAACCTTTGTACAAATACGTTTGGTCAATCTGGCTAACCTCCTTCCCAGCGGTAAATCCTCTAATCTCACTGTGTGCAGCAGCAACTACAGACATCTGAGTTCAACTTAATTGGTGCTTCAGTAATAAGCTTTATGGAATTACCAAGGGGAGTAACCTACTGCTTCTCCGGTGCCAAGACTTTGGGTACTAAACTGTCACCCCACTGTCTACTCAATTGAACAATGATTAAACTTCAGCGGAACTTTCAGCATGCTTACAGACACAGACAAAAGTGTCGGTAAACAGTGTGTTATAGCTTCATCAGTCAATTAATGATTCCTTTAGGACAACATCTCTTCAATAACAGATCAGGCTTACTGGAAACTAGACTTATGTCACACACTGGTAGTCCATCAAATGACTGACCATCCACACACAGACATCCTAATCCTGTGCCTGTGTCTGGAATCTCAGTACCTCTCAGTAACACATATCTACTTCATAGATCTGGTAACATGGGTAATCTCTCCCCTGTTCCTTGTAGCCATGCGGTCGGAGCTGAAAATCAGTTGGATGGAGCACAGCTTGGCTGATAAATCTTTTAAATTCAATAAACTGATTATTTCTTACCACATTGAGAAAGCAAAAAAACAAAAACGCCTTTGTTTGTTTGATTATCCCCACCAAGTTTCACTTTCCTAAATGAAACCAGAATAACTGGACATGAGGGTTGTTTATAAGGCTTTATATAAATATTGTACATTTTAAAAGCTCATAGTTTATTGTCCTTTGGCAGTTTTCATTTTTTCAACTGTTGTATAGAAGTTTTTCTGAACGTCTGTATATTGATATGTCCAAATATGATAATTTTCTTATTGAAGCCAATTTTAACAACCTGTCATGTTTGTATAACAAGCAGTCATGTTTGTCCTTTGTATTGAATGATGTTTATTGCATGTATGTTTCTCTCTCTCTCTCTTTCATCCTCTCTGTCCTGTCTACCTCTTCTTCTTCTCCTTCACCCAGCCGACTATCAGCAGGATGGTTCTCCCTTGTGAGTCGGGTCCTGCTCAAGGTTTCTTCCTGTTAAAAGGGAGGTTTTCCTTGCCACTGTCTGCTTGCTTGGGGGTTCAGGCTCTGGGTTTCTGTGAAGCACCTAGAGACAATTTTGATTGTATAAGGTGCTATATAAATACATTGAAATTGAATTGAACATGATGATGAACACAATAATGAACATTTCATTTTCCAGTACCAGAAGTTACCTTTAGTTCCTTTATTCAGCTCATCCTAAGCAGGTACATTTTGCCACGCCCTAGCTTCCTAAGGTCCAACCCACTTCCTCTGGCTTTCACCCACTGTGATGTGTGAGAAGTCCTGTGGTGAACCCCGCAAAAGTGTTAGGCAATGGATGGAAGGAATCCTGCTCTAGTTCATCTTAAAAAGCCTAAATGCCATCTGAGCCCAGGATTATGATGCAATCTGTTAATCTAACTTGGTTAAGTTAAAACTGCAAATCAATTTTACCACTCGGATCAGGCTACAGGGCAACTAAGTATTCTGAGGACTGTATATATAGATACAAGCCTGTGTCTCTTAACAAAGGACATGTATTTAAAATATAGCTATGGGCATATCCCCTTCTGTCTGGCTCTCAAATTCTCTAAAAGTTCATTCCAGAGAGGATGAACTTTAAAAGGCCCTGAAAAAAGAAAAAAACAATCTGTCTATGGTCATACAGGCTCGTTAATGAGCAGCTCATTAACTGGAAGGCCTGTCTGCCTGGTTGTATGCAGCTGTGACTCACACTGACTAACACACACATGCACACAGATACAAAAACACTTGTGCCATTACTCAATGCTTCACACGCACACACACACACACACACACACACACACACAGACTCTGATGACATTTGATAAGCTGCGTGTCTGTGTTCTAATTGAGTCTCCAGAGAATCGTGTTGGCACTTGGCATTGGGAAAGCCTCGGCCCAGCCAGTCAGGCCAGCAGATGGAACACAGGACAGCAACAGAAAGTGGTATAACGCAGCCTTTACAATATTTTCAGTTTGCTTTGATTTTTTGCATATTCTATTCCTTTCTAACAGTTGACATCTGCCTCAGTTGTAAGTACTGCCACATGCTGAATTGTGGGAGACTAAACTCTTGGATTTATTCTTTAAAAGATTTCAGTAAACTGCTCTTAAACACACTTTCCACAACATACTTCATGAAAACCATATGCTTGACTCTGAGTTGAGATGAGTGTCCAGGTTATACCTTCTTCCATATGTCTTGCAGATGAGAAAGGGGTGGGTGGGACTGTATCAAAAAAACACTGTGATAACATTTAAAGGGTCCCCTTTAATCAGCAAAATTTACTTTAATTTGCAGTCATTGAAGTCCAAAATAGTCTGCCTATGGAAGTAAGCAGGGATGTGTAGAATAACTGAGCACAGTAAAGCAATTAATCCATACCCCTCTGATGAATCTGACCAAATGTTGAGCGCTAGGAACACCAACCTTATGTAGAAAAAAACAGAACAAAGGAGCATGGGGGTGTCTATTTTAGAGTAATCTACAAACATTTAACAATGCAAAAAATCATTATAACCTAAATCAAATGTGTACATTTTGTAGTCTGGTCTTGCCTAACGCTTGGGTCAGTCAAAACACTAGCATAACTTAACAATCAGACAAGTACTTAATAAAATCATTGTCTAAATTTGTTTAAGACTAAGAGAATAAGGGAAAACAAGAGAGAGAGAGATGTGATGATAGTTCTGGCTGGCTCTTGTTAGATGTGGGGTGATACACCACGTCCAATGGGCTTCCTTGACCTCAAAATGGACACCAAGTGTTGCAAGAAAGTGGTTTTAGAAGCCAATTGTATCTGTCTTCTCTCCTCCTTCAGCTTACCCAGGTTGTTCCATCTGGATATGTCGTTAAAGATGCTGACTGAGATGCTGGTTTTCTTTTTGCTCAGGTAACGTCATTCAACTTGGTCACCCTCATCTCCACCTCATATGAAAGAAGAAGGAAAACATCTATCAGGCAGAAGCAGTAGTCTGCCTGATAGATTTTAAGCCCACCATCTGTCCTGAAATCATCTGCAGCAAACAGAGTTGTGTTTGTAAAATCTGTTGTTGTTTCTTCATCGCAGGTTAATTGTTCCATGTTTTAATGTTGTCCTCCTGGTTTACTATCATGGACAGATGAGATGCTGTAGGACATATCATCTAAGTTCTTGGTTGGGTTTTTGTTCTTGGTTTTTGGTTTTAGTTTTTTGGTTTTTTTTTTGCTGTTTTAGACATCTTTAATAAACAATCAAATGTATAGAACATTTACTCAAAAATAAGATATTAAGTATAAGTATTAATGTCACTATGTAAGTTCAGTGCAAAAACAAGAAACAAATCTGATATGATGATGGAATTGATTTATGATAATATTTTTTTATTTAACAGTAAATTATTAAATACATTTGTTGCAAAAGACTTGCCTATTTACGTCTCCAGCAGACAAAAAGCTGCATTAGCATTCAATTAGAATCATGTTACTTGTCATCTGATGAATATGAGCCCAAAATTCACTTGAAGCTCTGGTTGTCTCCTCCAATTCCTGAGAAAACAAACATTTTTGCTCACTGGTTAGCCAATCACTAACTTTTTTTTTCTTTCACTTGAGGCTGAGCAGGTAGTGTACAGCGGGTTCATTCGAGTTTTTTCAGTGAAAACAGCTGCCAGCTGCTGCTGGAAATGAGGTTGTTTGTGGGCAGAAAAACCAAAATAATGAGCTAAAATGAGCTAAAATTCTCAGTAGCTCTGAAAACATCTGTAGGGTTAGGCGAACTTTTCTGTGGATTGGTCACTATGAGTGACCCCTACAGCATTACAGTTTGTCATTCAATATAAAAACATAAATTAGTGCAGCTTTAAGTGCGCATTCAATGTGGAGGCTTCAATTATAGGGTTAGGCGATGTAATATTTAAGACAGAATATATTAAAAATATGAAGTTTGATATGTCATACTTTGACATTATTCTTGTTACATAAATAAATAAATAAGTAAATCAAATCTCCTGTCACCTGTGGTTGTAGTTTGTCCTAACTCTCTTGTCTATCTGCCTTGCTAAATCCTTAATTTGCTCTCCCAGTGTCCCTGGGCAAACCCTTAACTCACGATAAACTCCAGTGGCTTTAATATCCATCTGACTGCCTGGCTGAGGCATTCATGTTTCAGTGTGGTAGTGAGAGATTTCAGGAAAAGTCGTCTCCAACTGCAGCGGTTACCTGGCAAGTGATGTATCCCCATAGCACCTCTATACCACCATCTTAGTTACGCTTCATGGAGGTAGCTCGTCTCCAGAAAGTGAGGAAGGCAAAGTGATAAGAGAGTGTTTATTAGACCGACCGACCCCCCAGAGGGAAGGATGACACTTCCTCCTCCTCCTCTTATCTGTATCTTCAGGAAAAGGGGAAATTTTTTCATGAAGACTTGGGGAGGAGTAGAGGTTAGAGTATAAAGGAAGAGGGTTTGTGTGTGTGTGTGAGTGTGTGTGTGTGTGTGTGTGTGCATTTTTATGTGTCCTACAGCAAAGACTCTTCTCTCATCCACTGCTGTGACAAAACCCTCTCAGGCTGCTTTAAAAGAGTCACTGCTTGATTTAAAACAAATATAAAGCACAGTTCTGTCAAAAAAAAAAAAAACAGATAAAAAAAACTGCTTCTCCTCTTGATTTCCTCTCTGACCATTTTCTTGTCTCTCCTCTCGTTACTTATTATATTCCTCACTTTGCTTTCGGTGAGTAGACCTTTTTACTGGAAATTTTCCTCTCTCTTTTCATTTCTCCTCTCCTCCTTCCCACCGTTCTTTTCTGATTTGCCCTCCCTTCCTCCTTTTAACGTCATCTTCCATCCTCCCATGCACTCATCAGTTCTCCCCCCTCCTTCCCTGTAATCACATGCTTTTACTCTGCTTTCATGCCCTCCCTTCTCCTCCTCTGCTCTCTTCCTTCTCTCTTCCATCTCATCGTTTTTCGCCTCTGCACCCATTGAAGAATTAACAGCTACCAGGTTATGCCTTGCAGAGCCACAGCGTCACCTCCTCTCACCTGGAACAACGTCCTGAGATGAACTGCTGCTGAGTGCCAGTTTGTCAGCTTGGGCTCGTGCCCTTGGGTTTTTATAGGTCTGAATGTGTATAAGTAAGGAAGGCAAAAAGAATACTGAGCACCACTGATGAGCGACTGTTTATTTCAGGCTTCTTTTGCTTTTGCCCCCTTAACCCCGCCTTAGGCTCTTTTGTTTCTATCAAAACTCAAGTTCTACCTGTCTATGTCTGTCGACTTGTCACTCCAGAGTATCTCTCTCTCTGCCCCTGTCTTTCTGTATAATCTGCCACCCTCTTCCTTCCCCTCCCACTAAATCCTCCTCCACAGACATCTGTGCTGGTTTACTCATGCCAGTGGTCGAGTCTTTTGGGATACACAGGCAAGAAAATGGCTGCCCACTCTTTCTGTCCTCCTCCTCCTCCTTCCTCTTCATTGGTGTTGCTATAACAAAGACTTTTTATAGAGTTGAGAAAGTTGTGGCAGGGTGGAGAGGTGAGGCAAGAGATCAACTACAGACAGATACAACCCCTGACCTCTGAGTCAGATAAAAGAAAAAGACATTTAATACGAAAAATGAAAAGATAAAGATATGAAAAAAGATTACAAAATGGACAGTGAATGTGTGAATCACAGTTTGAGCTATGATGTGTATTAACACACTCCTGTCTGGTTGAGATCTGAGAAGAAAGCAAACTGTTTTTTGTGTTCTTTTTCAAACAGATTTGAATGTTTGTGACATTCAACTGAAATATGTATTATAAAAAGGCCACTTCCCTCCTCAGGCCACTTTCTGAAGAGCTACTGCATCCTGATTCAATGAGTCAATTAGTATGCTAACATGCCATATGTGCCCTATGATAAAATCTCCAAGGACACAAGAAACAAAAGCACAAAAGGAAAGCAGACACATGCACACCAATACCACAGAACTAGACTGTAAACTTACTGTAGCTGTTCTTTTTTTTTCCCACCTCATGCTGTTGCCTCATTTCTCATACCCATTTTCTAGTCTTCACACACAGTTCTGCTCTCTCCAAAGCAGCCCTGGTCCGTCACGCCCTGTAGCCTTAAGTGCTGATAGGCTATTACTCATGATGTGTAACCAATCAGATGCTGTGGGTGGGACATTGAGCGAGACCATGCAAGTATTGTAAGAGCGTACTACTTAACACACTACCTAAAGAATACAAACGCTGAATTAAAATAAATAACATATAAATCGACTAATAATTCTTATAGTCCACCAACCCCCGCGTCCCCCTTTTTTTGTACTAAAAGCCGTGATATGATATGTAAGTATTGTGATCCATTGCATCCTTAGTGACTGGACTTGTAGGTGTCTATGTGTGTGCCAATATTTAAAAGAAAGACAAAGGGGGTCAAAGCATGTGAGCCAAAGATGGAAAGACATGAAAGAGACATGAAACAAGAAGCTAGTTTACAAACCGACTGACGAAATAAAAGATGCTCTAAATAAAAGAAGAAGAAGAATACATGGCCACTTAAATGAAAGATCTCATGAGGTGTGAGTGCATTACACCAATGAACAGTACAAAATGAAAGAACAAACATACGGTAATTATGTTCCTTTCAAATATGCTAGTTTTATACTTGCCATATACTTGCTAATTAGCTGTAGCCTAATTAGCTGTGGCAGATAAACAGTGGAGCATCTGGCCTTTAGATGCTTAAAGAGATGGTGAAACAAATGCACATCTACACTCCCTGTTTCAAATAAGCAAATGGAAAGAGTTCGTTCTCTAGAGATTAAATAAGCACAGAAAATGCCATGGAAATGCTCAATGGTTGATTTTTTTTAATTTATTATTATTTTTTTTATATATATAAATTTTGCTTGAGGGTGGTGCTATAAGCAGGGGGTAACAAAAAAAATCAGAAACCCTCCTCATTTATCCAAACTTCAATACAAATCTGTCCTGGACTTGTTGAGATATCTATCAGATGTACAGAGTGAGCGTCACTGTTTAAGAGCAATAAACATTTTTGAAGGATTTCTGCAGCTTATTTGATGTTCATCCATATCTTGGAAGATAGAGACTTTTTCTCTCTGCTACATGGCAAAGGAGAGAGGAGGCAGCAGGCTAACAACGGGATGATGTTGGTCATTTTGGTGATGCAGTCCTCCTCAAATACCCAACTGTGTTTGAGTATCATACATAAGTCATGGGTCCCCTTGCTCAATAAGACAATTATGTCAAGCCATTTTACTACAACAAAGCCAATCCTACAGCTAGCTAAACATGGGGAAGGACACAACTTCAACCCCTCCAAAACATGACCCATATAAGACCACAATGAAATAGTAGCTTATATTACAGACACACACATTGTGTGACTATGCTGTTACAGAATAAATAACTACATGTTGAACTAGACTTTTATAATGGTATATTTTATATAACATATAGATCATAGATGTGTCATTTACAAATGGGATGATATAAAGCATAGTTTTGTTCAGGACCCTTTATGAATGTAAGCACACTGTCAGATCTGGAGACATGTATAAGAAAAGATAAGATAAGATAAGAACTTTATTGATCCCGCAGGAAATTGTTGGTATGAGTCTGGAGTCACTCTGTAAATTCACTTTGCTCCTAAAAATAACCCGAGTTTGACCTCTTCATTAACCTGGATCTGCTGAGTGCTTGGCAAACAAAACTATATATTGTGCCATTCATAATATCTTTATAATCTACGTCATTCGTTATAAGAAGTTGCTAGCAAGAAACCATTGAAACAAATAGCATAAATTACATGGACTAGCTGTGGTTACTATCTTTTGCGTCATCAGGGAACTCTGACAGAATCGGGGTAGAAAAACTTCCTGCATGACTGGAAGCATAGCAATACGGCTTAGTTGGATCAAACTGTAATCGACTGAGCTCAGTGAGTGCGTGGAATTCCCAGCGCAAAACAGATCCAGAGCCACAGGACTCGTGACTGTAACTGACTGAGCCAAGTGCGCAGGACTCACAGCACAAAACATACACGGATTCACAGGACTTTAACTGAGATTTTACTGATTCTTGGTTAAGGTCACGAGTCCTGTGGATCTGGGTCCGTTTGGCACTGTGAGTCCCGCGCACTCACTTGGCTCAGTCGGTTACAGTCACGAGTCCTGTGGATCCGGATCCATTTGCCGCTGTGAGTCTTGCGTCCAAAGACAAGCTGAGCTGGCTTTGAACCAGCCAGTCTTTTAAACACAGAAAAACAACCAGTTTCCCGCAAAGTTACTGAAGGAAGACTGAAGGAAGCAGTTCCTCTCATTTCCTCCCATTTTGCGACATGTCATTTACAGAGACGCCCATATCATTATTCCACTCTTGTGTCCTTTAATGAAATTACAGCACTCCCAAATCCATTTTCTTCCTATTCAGATCACCCAGTTCATCCACTGAGCTTCTCTATGATTTTGTAGCCTGAATGATGTTCAGATTTAATTTATTACTGGGACTGTTTTTTGGACTGTTTCAGCGTCTGAATCCCGAACAGCAGTTAGTTTCATTCTCCCATTAATCTGCACCTTTCCTTCAGTATATCTGATTGTAAAACATACATTAAAAGGGTGAACACCAATTTCACATGTTTCATATCGATTAGATCAATTAGTCTTTTTATTTTTTCTTTAGGACAAGCAGCAACATATCGCAGTGGTACAGAACATTTTTGTTCTTTGAGCTTCATTTGTTTTTTCCTGCCTGTTTCATTAGAGAATGGAACAGTGCCTACGTAGAATCTGTGCTTTGTCAAGTTGTGTTTCCATGTAATTTGAGAACAGGAACTAAGCACAGCCTTTAGATTTACAGAGTGAACCATTAACACAAAACTCTAATCCTTAATAATCCTTCCTTTTCTATCTGTCTCTAACAATCTCAGTGCTTTCCTGGATCTTTTCTGTAGATGTCATAATTTTTTAATTTTTTTTTTTAATTATATATACTTTCTAAATAATACAGTGGTATGAAAAAGTTTGGGCACCCCTGATCATTTTCAGGATTTTCATTTATAAATCATTGGTTGTTCGGATCAGCAATTTCAGTTAAATATATCATATAGCAGACAAACACAGTGATATTTCAGAAGTGAAATGAAGTTTATAGGATTAACAGAAAGTGTGCAACAATTACTTAAACAACATTAGGCAGGTGCATAAATTTGGGCACCCTTGTTGTTTTATTGATTTGAGTACCTTTAGCACTAATTATTGGAACACAAAGTTTGTTTGGTAAGCTCATTGACCCTTGACCTACATACACAGGTGAATCCGATCATGAGAAAGGGTATTTCAGGTGGCCAGTAGCAAGTTGTTCTCCCTTTTGCATCTTCTCTGAGGAGTGGCAACATGGGAGCCTCAAAACAACTCTCAAATGACCTGAAAACAAAGATTGTCCAACATCATGGTTTAGGGGAAGGATACAAAAAGCTGGCTCAGAGATTTAAGCTGTCAGTTTCCACTGTGAGGAACATAGTGAGGAAATGGAAGACCACAGGCACAGTCCTAGTTAAGGCCCGGAGTGGCAGGCCAAGAAAAATCTCTGATAAGCAGAGGCGAGGAATGGTGAGAACGGTCAAACTCAACCCACAGACCAGCTCCAAAGACCTACAACATGATCTTGCTGCAGATGGTGTCACTGTGCATCGTTCAACTATTCAGCGCACTTTGCACAAGGAGATGCTGTATGGGAGAGTAATGCGGCGGAAGCCTTTTCTACGCACATGCCACAAACAGAGTCGCTTGAGGTATGCTAAAGCACATTTGGACAAGCCAGCTTCCTTTTGGAATAAGGTGCTGTGGACTGATGAATGTGAAATTGAGTTATTTGGACATAACAAGGGGCGGTATGCATGGCGGAAGAAGAACACAGCATTCCAAGACAAACACTTGCTACCCACAGTAAAATTTGGTGGTGGTTCCATCATGCTGTGGGGCTGTGTGGCCAGTGCAGGTACTGGCAATCTTGTAAAAGTTGAAGGTCGCATGGATTCCAGTCAGTATCAGCAGATTCTTGCCAACAATGTTCAAGAATCAGTGACAAAGTTGAAGTTGCGCCGGGGCTGGATACTTCAACAAGACAACGACCCCAAACACTGCTCAAACTCTACAAAGGCATTCATGCAGAGGAACAACTACAACGTTCTGGAATGGCCATCTCAGTCCCCAGACCTGAACATTATTGAAAATCTGTGGTGTGATTTAAAGCGGGCTGTCCATGCTCGGAAACCATCAAACCTGACTGAACTGGAGATTTTTTGTAAAGAAGAATGGTCAAAAATACCTTCAACCAGACTCCAGACCCTCATTGGAAGCTATAGGAAGCGTTTAGAGGCTGTTATTTCTGCAAAAGGAGGATCTACGAAATATTGATGTCATTTTTCTGTTGTGGTGCCCAAATTTATGCACCTGCCTAATGTTGTTTAAGTAATTATTGCACACTTTCTGTTAATCCTATAAACTTCATTTCACTTCTGAAATATCACTGTGTTTGTCTGCTATATGATATATTTAACTGAAATTGCTGATCCGAACAACCAATGATTTATAAAGGAAAATCCTGAAAATGATCAGGGGTGCCCAAACTTTTTCATACCACTGTATGTGTCCAGTGAGTGATGTCTGCGGCAATATTATCTAAATCTCACTGAAACTGATACCTCCGAACTATGGAATCACAAGTGTTTCTGCAACAGTTTCCAACCATGATGTGAAAGCTTGTGCTTCACAGAGTGTATTAAGGGCTTCTTTACAGTCCAGTGGTTGATATTGCCACAGTGCAAGCACATAACTTAGGTTTGTTTTCAATCAATTTCAAGTACTTCTAGACACATTATTGACAAGAGCTATAGCAATGCCGGAAGAAATTTTTTGGATTCCTACTGTAAAACAAGAAAGACGTATGGACAGAGAGACAAAGAGCAGGAGAGGAAAAAGACAAACAGAATAAGGAACAAGTAAAGAAGAAGCAAAGAAGACTGCCTGTGCCAAACACAGTCCTCCTGTGAAATAAATGAGCAAAAATTAAATGAGAAAGTGGAGGAAATATTGCCAAGCCTTGAGCTGAGGCAAAATCCATCTCTGGGAGTAAAATAATCCCTCCTTCTTTTGTTGTTTTGACAAATCCAGGAAGTGTATGTGCTGCATCTACACCCTGGGACAGCATGCTTTATGGCGGCAATAAAGACGGAAATGGGCTGAGATTCAAAGCAGCGGGGTCCTGATAGCGTCGAGTGGAATCTGTGCCAGGACTATTTGTAGGTGGTTCCAAGTATCAAACAGATTCCTGTTAGCTTGCAGGGATGCTTTTTAATTACCATAATGGAGGAAGAGAGACAATTAGACAATTTGTACTGCATCACAAAACAACAAGAGCAACCATATCATGCAGAACAGAGAGGATAGGAGATGTACTGCAAGAGAGTGAGAGAGAGAGAGAGATGTAAACATTCATGATCAGGATTTATGGATTCATCCATGACATGTAGCTGCCAGTTGTAACAAAGAGATGGTGGTTAAGTAGGGCTGTGGTTAAGTAGTGTTATCTGCTTTCACCGCAGATAATAAGAATATGACTAATGTCATGAAGTTCATCCAGATTTAAAAAAAACACATTTTCTCACATACCATATCTATCCATGTTGTTTTAGATTGGAGATATGCATTTCTGAGATATCCCTCTACTTCAGTGCAATCAAATACAAGGCAGGTGAGTGTAATTTAATGGTGACTATCACTTCATTAGAAAGTAGTAGAAAACTTCTAACAGTGTGTTCTTTGGATTTTTCTCTGGAAACTATGTCCCTTTTACTTATACTTTTATAAGGTATACTTTTACTCATAATTTTGTCAATGCAAAATAACAGAGAGTACGGAGAGGTACAGATGTATCCTTTTTTTCTGGTAATAAATAAAATTTTAGTGCTAAACAAGTAGGATGTATTGATATTGTAAATAAAGCAAGCCCTTGATAAATATATATATATATATATATATATATATATATATATATATATATATATATATGGAACTGAATTGTTATTGCTGATAAGCACAAGGTGATACACATTTTTTGTTAATCATGTGGCATGAAGGTGAAAAAAAACCCATTAAATTTTCTGTTTTCAGTCAAATCAAAAATCAGCACGTCCTCCAACCTAAACAACAAAACTGTATTCCAAAATGACCCATATGAGTATTTTCTGACGTGACATCCCTAACAGCTGGATGACATATCTGATCTGACACCACTACACTTAAGCTTTGGTTTTGACAGCAAGCCAAATCTGACCCTGGTATTTACTTGAGTCCTGTCAAGTAATACAGTTTTACTTGTAAAATGTCTTCATTCCTTTGCTGCTAAGCAACCAGGCAGAGCAATTATTGGACTTAATGATCGCCAGTAGGTGCTGTTGTGCTATTACAGGGCTATTATTAGTTCAGTCCATCCCTTTGTTCTTGCTGATGAGTTTTAACTCTGTTTCTTTGCTTATGTATATAAAAGCAGAAAAGGTGGCTCTTACAGAGGCTCTGCTCTGCAGTGTAAGTGCACCCTAGCATGCCGACAAGCCAACATCGGTGTGTGTGAGAAATAAAACATACTTTCTTTGTTGGTGTTGTTCATTTAATCAAATGTTGTACTTTGCCTCACGGTCTGACTTGCTGGCCTAATGGCCACATTACCAACCTGTTGCTTCACGCACTGACATTAAAAATTGGTTCAGCAAGTGAAGCATATCCAATTAACACTGTGTGACTGGTGCTGAGCATTGTGATGAAGCGAGTACAGCAGCTCCTCATAATGGTGAAATTAAACCCATACCTGAATCTCTTCTTAACAATGTTGTGTCATGTTGTCGAGACTGTTTCCTTATACAGCCATGATAGCAGCTCTCTGAGGCCGTAAAGCTCATTGAAGAGAAAAAAAAATAAGATGGGTTAAAGTTCAGGTTTTGAACAGGTAATGTAACCATGCTAAAATACAAATGAGCAACCACCAAAAATAAATTTCACTTCAAGGCAAATAAGTTCATCAACTGTTGGAATAAACTTTTAATAATGTCAAACAAGTGAAACCGCCCATTATAAATAGGCCATGCTCACTTGGTCAGATCACACATTTCTGCACTGATAGCTGAGAGAGTTTCTTTTGAAAATGTACGACTTGATGCATCTTACTGATCAAACAGTGTCCTGACAGTTGATGCTTTACATTTCATTTTATAACAGTCCCTCCTTTGACCAACGTGAGCTGAGCACGGGAGATGAAGGTCTCTTTTTGAAAAGGATTTTTCCACTTTGCGCTCATCGTCTTTCTCTCAGTGGGGAGTTGACACTGCCTCCTCTCCACCCTAGGAGCAGGGAATTGAATCACAATTACTAAGAAGCTCCACCTTATGCTTCATGTATGACTGACCTCATTAGTTGCCTTCTCCATACCCTCTGTAACATGTATGGTGGCTGAGAACTCACATTCTTCATGTGAGCTGAGGCAGTGTTCCACAGATCCAGCTTAATATTTCGGTTGCTGGTTGAAACATGTTACCTATATGGTAATTTTAACCCCTATAACATTCCATGATATGACTGGCTTGTAAGCCCGTGAGTCAGTGTTGTGTCACCCATGATGGCTCAGGTTGGTTAATTAACTTCCAAAGCCACACTTATGGAAGAGGACTTCACACAGGTCACTGCTAGTCTGTCACAGTGATGCCTCTCTGGCACTATTGACTGAACGTATATACTTTAAAGTAACAGTTCATTAGAAAATTCTGAATAGATTTTTTTCTGTCTTTTTTTTTTTTTTTTGCCATTTATCCATCTAGATTGTTTTGATGTGCGTTGCTGTAGAGACGTTAGCCTTCTCTCAAATACTTTAACAATATGGAACTAGATGGGTCTTGTGGAGTCATGAGACATTGTTGTTCCGCTTTCTGAATGTTTTTGTTTGCTTGTTTTTTGGTGCTTTTAGCACTTCTGGAGAGAAAAATCTGTATTTTTGATTTTAGAGTGAGGGTTCCCTTTAATGTATCCTTTTTAATTTATTCTGATTAATGAGGCTCTGAAAATAAGGCTAAACGAATGCACAGAAACACTGTTTGCCTCTGTAATGTCACTCACTAAGCAATTTGCAAATAAATGGCAGCACACACATAATGACGCACAAACTCTGCAGAGAAACACAACACACCCACAAAGTTTAAGAAAAGCTGACAGAAACCTGTCTCCAATTAAATCCTGTCTATGTCTTCCAAGTCATTAAGAAGTGAGCTGGTGATGTGTTGTGTCTCTCTATGTGTGTGTGTGTGTGGCTCAGCTTTGTCCCTTGTCAAACAGACACACAGACATGCAGCTCATTATATGTGCACGACAGTCCAAGAACAGGAGGGGGGACACAGAGACAGCAACATAACCCCGTTGCTAGATTTTTTTACAGAGTGCGTACCTCTCACCCTGTGCATCCCTAACACAGCAAAAACGCTACAAAAAAAAAAAAAAGAAAAAAAAGAGAGAAGGCTCCCTGCACACAAATAAAAAAGTTGCGTCACTGTGCCACATCTGAGAAGGTTAGATAAAGAATTTTGTGACAGAGGAAATATATTACAACACTTTGTATTAAGAATGAGATTTCATTGCAATTTCATGAACGCACTGAAATGACACAGGTACTAAAGAATCCCGTGCTAAGCCTTGAGAGTGGCTGTGTTTTCCAATTTTACAAAACCAAAGGTGTGATGTTCCAGATACAACTTATTCACACCTTCTTTGGATATTTTGCCTCCCATTTTCCACATTCTACAGGCCCTTCCAGAAATAAAAGAGAAGGCGATCCTTACAGCAGAGAGCCCTTGTAATTTGTGTGTGTGTGTGGCTGGCTATCAAGCTTCTTTTGGGTCTTTAGATGAGGAAATGGTGAGTGGCTGAGGTTTGAGGGTATTATTTTCCTCTTTTCTCTCACACATAGACACACTATGATTTAGTCTTTTCCTTGTCCTCCTTCTGTCTCTCTGACAGACACACACACACACACACACACACACGAACAATCTCTCTCTCACACACAAACCTCCAAGTTGTTTTCCCCTCGCCACAATAAATTTATCAGCCTATCCCAGCAGACGAGATTCAGCCCAACTTCCTCGGCACCCCCGGAAGCCAAAAACCACTGTGAGTGTGAGTGTGTGTATGTGTGTGTGTGTGTGTGAGTGTGAAAAAAAAGAAGATACAAAAACAAAAAAAAGGTAGATAGTGAGTCTACGACAGGGGGCTATGAAAGTCAAACAATATTTGCCATGTAGATTACCTTCCTCTCATCTCTCTGCATTCATTTTTCATCTCAGCTTGCCCTGTATGAGTCTTGTTAAGTGTGTGAATGCGTAAGTGGCTTCTGTGTGTTACTTAAATTTGAATAAAATCTTGATGATCCCCTGAATACATGCCTGTGGGTGTACAGTATATGAATGTCTGCGCTTTCTGTCCTTGTGTGTGTGTGTGTGTGTGTGTGTGATGAACCGGGGAGCCTTCCATGATATTTTTAGTTCATTACTCAAACACACAAGCCTCTGAAACAACCGAAGGACTCATTTTTTATGACAAACAACACAAAGTTAAGCTCCTGACAAAAACCATAACATCAGCATAACAAAAAAAAGTCTTGCAATTACACATCTTCCTCCTCTTTTTACAATACTCTCAGTGCATCTTTATAAAGGTTTATTAAGCAGTAAAAAAAAAGCTACTTTGCAAAAGGCAGGTGCTGTCAAAATGGGGCAAGGTGAAGACTCAGAAATGTTGTTTATGTAATGTCATCCACTAAGCAATTTGCAAAGAAATGACAGCACACAGACACAGTCACATGAACTCTGCAGGGAAACACAACAGACCCACCAAGTTTAAGAACATTTCACAGAAACCTGTTTTCAGTTAAATCCTGTCTAGCCCTTCCAAGTCATTAAGAAGCAGGCTGGCGTTGTGTTGGCAAAAAAAAAGAAAAAAGATTTAGCCAATTTGGGAAGTTACACCTGAATTGTTCTGCATCATTGCTGCCATTACATGACACACCTGTGTCTCGCTGTCTGTGATGAATAGTTTCGATAAAGCCGCCTGGCTTGGTGGGAAACGATTTAACAAGAACAAGACTGTACACCTGATGGGTCCTCTGTTACTATGTCTCAGCATGGTGAGATACAACTTTCACCATACTGGCTCCAGACTTTGTCACACATTACCATATTATGTCCAATAATGCAGCGGTTTCAAAAAGTACACTGAAAACAGATAACAGGACGAGTTCCACAGAGCAATAATGTAAGTCAGAAGTTTTGTGTTTGTAGAGAATGAATAAGTTGAGACAATATTGAATTCTTATTTAACTTTTCTTTAATTATCAACTTTGCTCAGACAGCTTAGCTCAGTAGAAATGACTCACTGCTGTGAAGTTATCTCCTTAATTTCACAAGAGGGGGAAAAGCCTCCACACTAGTTCTATGTGAATTGAAATGACTTATTCTTCTAATTTTAGCTTTCCTTATTAATGATAATATTACTATAACTTGTAATTCTTTATTATCCTTTTTGCATGTCAGTCAATTCTGAAGTCCCTTCTGGTTGTAATCTAATCTATCATCTGCTGCATAGGTATATCTAAAAAACTTCAGAGCATGTACTGTATTATTGTCACTCCTTCATCTATTAGCACACAGTATCAGCACTGATTAGTCTTTCATAACCTATGTGATCACTTTAAAAAAGGCTATTACAATGCAATATGAAAAAAATACCCATCAAAAGCTTCCCTGTAGGGTTAATAACTGTATTTTAACATGCCCATATAGCTACAGTATAAAGTAGAATCCATTTTCGGTTTGATAATATACTTACACTCAGACGATAAACCTGTAATCTGCCTGTAGCAGATGTTAACATTTAACGTCAGCCATCAGATGATGGCAGTGGAACATGGACGTGAACAAGTGTAGGAAATAAGCTTTTCAAAATACTCAGAGAATGCCAATCTGATCGAGCTTACCTCCTTAGCTGCAAGGCTAGTGGCAAGCTAATGTTAGACAGCTTATCAGGGTACGTTTTCAGGAGCCTGGTAAAGTTGGATGTGATAGACCCAACATCCTTTGTTTTGATACCCCATGTTTTGCATTTAGTGGCTCTTTTGTTTGGACCTTTTGTGAAGTTATTATTACCAAAGGTAATGACAAATGTCTTGGCAGCTGCAGGTGAGTTCACTATGATGAGTAAGGTTATGCATCCCTATATGCTAACCCTAACCCTATCACACATTTCCTTAATGCATAAAAAAGTAATAAACAAAATGAAGACATACATAAGTCTCAACCCGAGTTGAATCTCAAGCCTTTTGAGACAAACTGCTGTCTTGTCTTGTCTTGTCTTTTGAGGCCACTGTGTGTGTGTGTGTGTGTGTGTGTGTGTGAAACCTAAGTGCACTCAAACTCAGGGCCTCAGACGCAATATAATCCATGTAAGATAGTTATTATATGCTCATATCAGGCTAAGTTGTTATCCAACTTATTTATCATGCTTCAAGTGATTATGAGCATAGTCAGAACATCTTAGTATCCCTACAAATGGCAAAATGGGAAAAAAAAAAAACAATCTTCACAGGTACATGATGCATAAACTGGGTGTTATTCAGAATAAACAGCATCCAGCTTGGAGCTATAAATCATCAACATCCCACCTGCTACATCTGGAACCGGTACATAACAACCTTATACAACATGTCCAGCTGTCTAGAGCTCATCTCTCTTATTTATTGTGAAACATTTTCATCCTGTCTCAATCAGCACAGCCTTATGTAATATAGTTAAATCCTCAAAGAACAACCTATTAATCAGTTCGTTCAACAAATTATCAATCGAAAAAAAAAATCATTAACATTAAAAACAAAAAGCCTCTGGGGATTTAAACAGGATAAATGATCTAAAATTATGCTTTTTCTGGTCTCATGGAGAGGTCAACGCATGGTCTACTTAACACAAGGCAACTTACCTTCTTTTGGTTAAATTATTATTTTTTTACTGTTTTTAAAGTTAAAGAACAAAGCAAGTTTTCACACAAATCCAGCACATACACCTTACGACCATTCACAGCCTCCCTCAGCTGCCCTCTTCCTGTCTATCTTTCTACTTTCTACAACAACATGCGTCAGTACAATCAGCCTCGTTAAAGCCTAGATCCACACTGTACATTACTGGTCAAGCACTAATATTTATGCTACTACCACTCTATCAGTTTCTCTTTGTTTCAAACTGTCAACACTGCTAACAGTTGATTATATCTTCACAGTGTAGACGTATGTTTCAGTGGTAGAAAGGTTGCTTTGTAATTTTGGGACAACACTGTAGGTTTTTCCAAGCACTTCAGGTGTCCAGAGATCTTCTCCTGGATCTTCTCAGAAAAAAGGATAAATAAATTCTGTGGTTATGAACAATGTAGCAGAAAATGTAGCCTGGGACCAAGATCAAATGATACTGTAATAGCATGACTGTATATATATATTAACTAACTTCATCGTTGTTGTATGTATTATACTCCAGGCTTTACAACCTCACTTCCACCTCAATGCCAACAAAGACGTATATCAAGCATTCCAGTCCCTACCCGATTCCATGAACTCTTGGTTGAAGCCGCTCCAGGTCTGTTTGCTCTTCTCCAGGTTCTCCTCCATGACCTTGATGTCTGCGAAGGGACAGTTGCATTCTGGGAAACGGGGAGAGCACCGGCACCAGCAGTCGTTGTTGCGGCAAAGCAACTCGCCCTCAGAGTTGCACGCCACATAGCTGAGGGCTGCCTCCACAAAACGCCCACGCAGGAACTCTGGCAGGACATCTTGTAGGCCTGGAAAAAAGAGAGAAACACATGGCGAGGTTTTTCTTCATTTTCAGAAAAATTATTTTTACAGGCTGCTTCTACATGCCTTTACATGTTATTTTTGTAAGCCTGAAAGTAGATATATTGAGAACGTGGAGCTGCATTTTGCAACCGTGATCATGAGGGAACGCTGAAAAAGGAAATTCTTAGCATAGTGTTTGTACTAATAATATCTTACAGGATTATAAACATTCATTTTCAACACATCAGAGTTTGGAAAATTACATTTCCTTGGCCTTAGCAGCTTGGAATTGCTGCAGTTGGACAGAAATTTTCTTTTAAATGACATCATTTTGCAAATTACAACTGAATGCAATGCAATTACAATCTTTAATGTCAAACTTATAACTTGATTTTTAATTATGCCATGTATTCACAGTCTATGACACTAAAATGACAACTCTATTTCCAGCTCCAATATATACATTAGCGTACAAGCTATTAAAATGCTCATCTGCAGTACAGCCTGTATACCATCATTTAATATTGCATAGACATACTGACAGTAATAACATGTCTTATCACGGCTGTGGCTAATAGAGACAACATGTCCAATGACAACAGCTCATCGTTTGGCTGTGTCTCTTGCGTGGGCTGTTCTTGCCTGAAAAGAACAGTCACTTAAATTTCAAATGTCTCTCTGTCCTCTGACTGATTTGTGACAAGACTTATCTATATAACCCACAGTACATGTGTAGTGTTATTATCACAAAGGCAGGAAAAGAGGTTGTTTTCTCCAGAGCAGCTCAGCTTGTATCATTTTCAGTGGCAGCTCTCGCTGCAGGTACAAAGGTGTATATAATAAGTTTAGGAGCCTGCCCAGGAGCACATTTTAGTAGGTTTTGGAGCTATCAGTAACAACTGTCAACTAGTCTGCAGTTGCCACAGACAACCTGCAGTTCCAACTGCCAGTACAGTGTTTCGTGTCTGCAAGTTTTGTTATTTCTTTGTCCTGCTATATAATGGAGACACTCGAAACACCATCATCAGAACCTTTAACTTTTAACAATCAGTGTGATCCTCAAATGGTGTTTCTAATCCATATGTGTACATAGACAAAAGAAGAAGAGAGAGAAAAGAGAAAGATAGATAGAAAGATTCATTAATTTAATTTAGCATGTTTAAAAACAACAGAGGTTGACCAAAGTGATGTAAAATAAAGAAAAAAAAAAAGAAAAAAAAGGCAAAAGCCATAAAGACAACACATTAATAAACTAGCTAATTTCCAATTTTAAGAAAAATTAGAAAATAGCATGGAGGGGCAATTCTTGAAGTGAGTTAAAAGCCAAAGTGGAAAAAAAGGGGTTTTTGGACAGGATTTAAAAACAGCCAATGTAGGGGACAGTATAAGATGCAGAGACAATATGTTTCAGAATTTGGAGGCTACAACTGCAAAGGCAACATCTCCTGTGTCCTTCAGCCTTGCCCTCTGGCACAACCAGAAGCGACTGGTCAGCAGACCTAAGTGACCTGGCTGGGACATATGATTGTAAAAGTTCAGAGAAATGTTAAAAATCAAGCCTATAACTTAAAGGGAGTCACTGAAAGGAGACCAGTACTGGAGAGATGTGCTCTTGCTTATATTTTACAGTCAAGAGACAAGCAACAAAGTCCTGGACCAGCTACAGGCATGAGGGGGCAGGTCTGACTAACAGCAACATACAGGGCATCACAAGTAGTCAAATCTGATTGTCATTAATGCTTGTACAAAAGGCCCTTGGGGACGATCTGAAGCCACTGAGTTTATCTTTGCCCTTATCAAGTCTGTCCAACTCAAAATCACTGTCCATTACAACACCAAGATGTTTTAACCGCTGGTTTTACAAATGGTTCCAGGGAATACAGAGCAACAGGAGGGATATCACAGAAACCTTTAGGTCCAACCTCAGTTTTTGAAGTTTAAAATATTTAAAGCTTTGATGATCTACATACAGTTCAATGGCAGTTGTACAGAATTAGCATAATTTTGTTTGAAAATGAGATAGATTTGTGTGTTATGTACAGAACAGTGGAGTAAAATACCATATTTTTAGTCCCTAAGCGAAAAGAGGTCTGGTCCAAGAACTGAACCTGAGGGACTTCACATGAAAGAAGCACTGAGAAGGACACAAAGTTCCTAAGGCTGACAGAAAACTTCTGTCAGACAAGTAGGACCTGAACTACTCAAGAGCAATACCTTTGACGCCAACACATTGCTCCAGGCGAAATATGAGGGTAGTACCATGTCTGCCTGTTGATTGCAGTTGCAAGATCTAAAAGCCTCAGAGTCAGCAGCTAATAAAAGATTGTTAAAAACTAAAAGTGCAAATTCAGTGCTGGGAAGGTCTTTAAAACCAGACTGGAACAGCTGGTTTTTAAAAATGGTTCCAATTATACAAGTAAACTTTCACCAAGATGGCGTTTAGAAATGAATCTCATTCATTAGTATAGTGTCTGAAACGAGTAACTGTTCATGGGATTTCTATCTCGGCACTTGTTTCTCAAGAAGATCTTATTCACAGAAAATATTTAGATATGGACAGGAGCAAAAGGAAGCAAAAAGAACATAAGCAAATTATTTTAATGATGTCTAAATTTTATTTAGCTGCTTTGGGTTCAAGCTCCTGTTATTTTTTATGCTGGCTCCCTGAACACAGCTATAATGTGATCATGCTATCATGTCTTTTGTACAAAAAAAAAAAAAAAAGGGCCAGCAAACTTTTCATAATTAGTAGTTGCATTGACCTACTGAAATATGACGCCCATGGGCCAAATGGAATCAAATACTGTACAAACTTTACAATACAGAATATTAGGAAAATAAAACTGATACTCAATTTGAGCACTAACTTAATGGAACATAATGTAGAATTTAATATCTTGTTATTATATACATTATACACTAAATGGATTTTGTTTATAGATGATTTATGGCATAAGATTTGTAGTGTTCTAACTGACGGACCCAAGCAACACAGTTGATAACAATTAAATGCTCAAGCTGTGCAAAATATTATCCATGCTCGTGTGCTTTATCATCAGAGTAAGATCACAGATTCAATTCCGCGGCTTTCGTTATTTAAATTAGGCTACATTAAAAATACAGTGATATGCTAAGTGCCAAAGTTTCATAACTGCACATATTAAACCAAATCAAAAGCAGATGTGTGATGTTAAAAGTGCATCGTAATCGGTTTGAAAGCAGCAGGTTGCTTTTAGAAGATCTGCCGTGTGGTGTTCACGCTGTTTCTCTGAATCTGTCTATTGGTCCATGTGTCTCTTCCTGTCTGTCTAATAATCATCAATTTGTTGTGTCAAAAGCTTTCCCTTCACAATCTCACTCTGGATGATTTTCAACAGCCAATCCCACTGTGCCCTGCCATGAATATGCATGTATCTTCTTTAGTATTTACTCTTTCAGTGGCTTGGAAAGAGATGTAATTAGTCGCATTTTTCCACTTCCATGGTTTGGCAGGTGCTTTGAGGTTTTTGCTAGTGTGTGGTTGTGTGTGCGTGTACTAGTTGCAAGTCTGGCTGGGGTTTCTTCAGTCTGGGAGACGGCTAAATAACACTCTTCCCATCACCAATCACTATCCCACTTTTCCTCTCTTGATCTGTCTTTCTTTTTTCCTTTCCTTCTTTCAGTTACAATCACTCTGCCACATTTGGAAAGCAGATGGGGTAGCTTTCCTGTGGACCGCCCTGAGTTCGTAAAGACTTGTCTGTCCTTTGCTACTGCAGTGGTAGCAGTGGTAGTACAAGTTGCTTCCAAGAGTCCGAGCATTTTATTTTGAACAGTTTGAACTGTGCACAAACGTTTTACAGCCTTAGTTTACAATGATATGCAGCTGCTTTACAGAAAAGTCACATCAGTGATTATTTTCACCTTAACTTTTCCAGAGCTGATAATAGTATTTAGCATACAGTTATGTTAGAAAACTCAGGAAGAGAAAATCTGTTCTGTGTATTCAATAGAACTTGGTAGATTTTTCTAAGGCAGAGAGTGGGAAGTGAAAATGAGGACAACATATTCCAACATGGCTGTCAGGCAGAATGAAACTCTTGTTGGTCAGCCCCCCCCCCTTCTCACTTTGCTGCTTTTCACCTTTGATGCAGAACTTCATTGCAGTGGCACAACAGTATTCAGCAAAGTACTCGTCTTGTTCAACAAAGAACTTACATCTGCTGATCCAAAGTGAATAAAAATGCACATTTCAGTATGCCACACAATGTCTCTAGGGTGAATATTTAACTTCTATTTAGCATTTCATACCATTGGAGGCCACACAAGCCCCAGTATTGAAATTAAGCCTGTTTGAATTAGGGAGATCTTACTTAAGTACATTTAGACCTGATTCTTTCTGTCAAATACACAAAAACTCTGAAAGGGCCATAAGATAGAAATGAATCATATTCATGAACATGTGAATGGAAGTTAAAATGAAACTTCATTTATTTGTTTTCTAATGAAGTCAGTGACATTTTAAATATTGCAGAAAGGAGACATCCTCTAAGCAGACATTTAATTTCAAATTCATTTTGTGTACATTCTACATCTAAGAAGTAAACTACAGAAACACACTTCTTTTTGAGAACTGAAAGAAAAATAAGAGACTGTATTCATTTAGAGACATTAGAGGAACAGAGGCTGGATGGGATGTGGCTGTCTATCGTTAATATTATTATTGTTATTATTATTAGTAGTAGTGGTAGTAGTAGTATATTAAGCCTCCAGTGCCTCCCTTTGTATTCCAGTTTGATTTATACTTATAATTAATCTAACGCTGGTGTCATTTTTATGAATTACATTGTGCACTGTGGAGGGAGTCTGATGAATTAATCAGTCATCAATCCGCCGTACTGTAACGGTGCAGAACACAGAAACGTGGACTAAAGAGGGAAAATATTTGCTTAGTAAGAACTCAAAGCAAAGTTTGTCGACAGGTAATCAGTCAGTGAGGGCCAACGAAGCAAGCAGGCAGCGGAAAGTTGCAGCAGGCTGTGGTCATGAGCATACAGGCTGTCACACAGCTATCACACGTGCTTAGAATCAACCCACTTGTTCACTTATTCACCCATTGTCCAAGTTAGTTACTCATTCTTTTCTTTGCCTACTTACCTACCTATTTGTTTTCTTAATTTCCCCTTTTTTCACTTGTTACTATTGCAATTATGTGAATCTGACTAATTACTAATTATTTATTTCCCACTAGATTCATTACCTTTCCGTGTTTCTATAAGACAGCACAGAGACGGTTCACTGCATTTTAAACATGCTTAAGACACCCCCTGGCTCCAGCAGGGTTGGCTCACTCCCAGTGATGCCAAAGCATCACAGGTACAGCCCAAAGCAGATTGCTGGATTGTCACAGTTGCTGTTAACCTTTTTTTGTTTTATTTCCTTCAGTCTTTATTATCTCTTCTGTCGTTTCTTTTCTTTATGAGTTATGAAGACACACACACACACACACAGAAGTGTTCTGCATAACTTCTCTTAGCAAAACTAACTGGCTTGCATATTATTCTCACTGTTATATTAAGTTTTTTCTTCTTTTTTCTTGTTTTGTCTAATTTTCTTTTCCTCCGACTGAATGTCCGTATCGCATCAGGTCTTATTATTTATCCTGTAAACTTTTTCTCCATCTATGTCGATGTATTGTATGTCTCTACTTTTGTCTGTGTTTGTGTATTGTTCTCTTGCGCTAATAAAAACATTGGTACATATGCAGGGGAGATAATAGGAGAATGGGGAACAGGTGTGCTGGTGGGTGGTGGGATCAGGAAACGGGGATTCGCGGGAACACACTACGTGGCAGGTGGGGAACGGCAGGTGTCTCAAATGACAGAAGATGATAGCGACTGGAAAAAAAAGCAAAAATAACAAAATATAGAACTATAATTTGGGTTTCTGCGTAACAACAATGCCATTTTTTTTCCCAGGCATCTGTTTTCCAGTCCCGACCATGAGATGCAGGGAAGAAAACCTGTGGGTGTCTCTTTCTGATGGGGGGCTTTTAGAGTGATTACCCATAAAGCTTTGCTCCCATCCAACCACAGATTTAGATCACCCCAGTAGATCAGAAATAGCAGACACATGGTTCCCTCTCTTTCTATATCACAATCTCCAGCAGAGACCAGACTTTCCATTTTGGGCAATTTGACACTCTTAAGCCTCCCCCATGATCACCACCTCCGAGTGTGTGTGTGTGTGTGTGATGTCTCATACACACTCTCCTTTGCTTTAGTAAGTGTTTGGTCCACTACACTGGAATGCACTCTTGGCTGCAGAGGAGATGGTGTTGGTATCCACGGACTGTGCTCCCGCACTCAAGAGCCTCGGGCTTTTGCAGCGACCAAGCTTTAATATACAGTGAGCTGGCTCAGATGTTGTTGTTGCTATGCTCTCTGTGTCTTTCTTTAAGTTTATCTTTAAAGCTGCCTATCTTTTTCTTTCTTACGTGTGATGTTTTCATCTGAGTGTCACTTGAATTTTCTACAGACTTGTCATGATGAATGAAATAGATATTTTCCTTAGCTGGGTTCCTGGGCTGTTTTGTGCTCTCTTGCAATAGTTTTGTGTTCTTTTACAAAAATTTGGCTTATGTTGGGTTCATGTCAAATGCAGGGCAGGAAGATTGGGACTTGATAGGGCCTGCTTGGAGATGAGCATATTCGATCTTATAGGCATTTAAGTTAAAAGGTCAAAATGCCTGCATCATCACAAAGACTTTTTCAAAGGATGATGTTTCATCAGACACTATCCCTCTACCTCTATCGCTCCCTCGATTTGCACAGCCTTTGCCTTTGAGACTTCAGGTCTATGATGTCAGAGAAGGCGCAATAGAGAATTTGGCAAACGATTTTTATCCTGCTTCATATAGTGACAGGTGGTGTGCCGAGAATTTGTTTCAGTGAGTGCCCGGAGTCAGGCCTGAGCAGTGGGAGGCACTTGACAGACCTCTCACCCTGCAGGAGCTCACAAGTGTTATACAGCATCTGTCCCGAGGCCCTGCTCCCATTATTGATGGAATTCCAACAGAGTTCTAAAGGCGTATTTGGGATGCTGTGAGGGAGGATCTGTTAGAGGTTTTTCTGGAGTCCCTCTGAGAAAGCCACCCAGCAGCTCTCAGCAGGAAATGGTGTCATTTGTGCTTAAAAAGCGGGGCCTGCAGATTCATTTTTGTGTCTCTTTATAACATCTGATCTAGACAGATAATCTACTTGATGCTGAAGCCTGAGCTGAAGAAAGTTTGCTTCTTCTTGAAAATGAAAGTGGCTGAGACCATGTGACAAATATAATCTATCTGTATAAATGTATGATTTTTGCAAAGGGTTTAATTTTCTTCGATAGCCTTTACTGAGGGGTTCTGAGGGGTTCGTGTTAAGGTCAATGTCAAGTTAAACGTAATACAGTCATCCAGTCTCAGGGCAACTGCATGGCTTATGTAAGTACTATAAATGATGCGCAAGGACTACATGAAGCCTAGATTAAGAAGAGTATGTCTTTATGATTGGGCAGCCTAAATAAGGATGGAGAGAGGGAAATGTGAGATGAGGCAGCAGACAGATTCAAGGATTCTTGACCAAATAGCTGGTGCCGTGAAAGTTCTTGGGGATTTCAAGGATAATGCAGAAAGGGAATATGGAGGAAATGGGGGATAGGGATTTAGCCAAGTTATCAAATGGTAGTGTTTGTTGCTAAAGTCCTTCGAGGGTAGCATCCTGGTGACAGATGCGCTAACTGCCTGTACTCTCTGGCATCAGTTCTGTGTGCATGAGACCCTGCCAGTCAGGAAGGTCAAGGTCTGGTGGACTTCCAAAGTGGGTTTTGTTCTTCTCCGACATATTTGGAACAAAGCATATTACCATATTGTTTTAACTTGACGTCTGTGGCTGGTCCTTTTATATCAACCCATGTCCCTAGGAATTACATCCATGTCGGACATTTCTGCATCATATCATTCCCTCATTAATTAATCATTACCTTGATGTAACCATGTTTTTTGTTTACTAAACCTAACCATATTGCCATCAGTTTGTTTGCCCCCAAAAGTTTATATTTTAACCTATTGCAGGCATATGACAGCACTTACCCAGACCTTTGGGCTAGTTTCACTGGCTCCCAGACCACTGGAGATCAGCACTGATCGTGGATATAATGGATTCAAATGCAGGATGTTATTATAAAATGCCCCAACCAAAAATGTATAGATTATGTGGAGTGTGAGTGTTGGTGACTATACCCAGATCCGTGTTGCCACCAGTCTTGGGAAAGTTCACTTTCTACAGGAAATTTATGTTTTGCAATTTTGGCAAAGTTAAGTTCCAAGTCTCCCGAAAATTGAGAAAATGCTGAAGATGCTGGTATGAAGTCTATAATCCTCATAGCAGAGTGCAGTAAAGGTTTATTCAATGTTATTGCAACAAACAGTTTCATGCAGCAGCACACACTGACCCAGCCATATGAGAATGTTACACAGTATGGTATGGTATGGTCTGAGGAAAGTTCAACATTTGCTCTGTTACTGTGAGTCCGAATGGCTTGCTATGTGCCGTGAAAGACTATTTGAGCTATAAGGGATTGCAGTTCTCCAGATAACTGTACCTTTTGTATGTAGCAGGCACTATGTACTTTACAGGCTACATTAAACATAAAAAAGAAACAATAAGACACAGTGATAAACTATGAGTGACATAGTGATAGTGATGTGGTGTGCATCTTTGAGTCTGGTTTTGAAAACAGTTCAGGGGTCTACTGTCTTTGGTTGTAAATTTGTGTCTAATTGGAATGAAAAATATGTTGAATTTCAAACACAATAATTCTAGCTTGCAGTATGGTACTTACTTTTGTTTTCTTGTCCATTGATTTATACTGTATATACTGTATGTGTGTGTATGTAGGATACCCTTGGGATCAGCTGAGGAAAAATCTGTGTGCATTGTTTATAAACTCTTCTCTTGGATTCATAATCTGCAGAGTGCCCACTCATTTGCAATCTGTTGAAAGTGTTAGCCATAGACATTAAAATGAATAAAGAGAGCTTCTGGGTCTATATTGTGATCCCAGTGTGAAAGTGCTTTAAGTTGCAGACTTTCTTTTTTTTTTTTTTTTTTTACTTTTTTTCATTTATTTATTTACATGAACAAAGAACATGAGATCATCATGAGTGTTACAGTTAAGATCAAAGTACTCTTGTGCGCATACCTACATCATGGCACAATGTCACGCCATTCAAGGTGCATACACAATCCATTTTTCCCAGCGCTCAGTACATTTCTCCAACTTAAGTCTTTAAACAAAAGTAAGTCTCTCCATACAGTAAATTCCTTGTATGATCCCATGTCACTGGTCCAATGTTGGAGGATCTATTTGCAACCATTTCCTAGTTATAGCTTTCCTACTACTTGAAAGTGATTAGTTATTATTAGTTAGTTGTTTTTAGTTATATTATTATTATAAAAATCTCACTACATTTTTCCAATTGAACTCTCTCAGCGATATTGAGTTTGCAGTAAACCTGCAGTCTTTCTAATGACGCCTGTAATGAAGGTTTAGTTTTGAAGACTAAACGCCTTGAAGAGAAATTAAGAGATAATAATTAGGATTTCACTAATCAATTTAAAGGCATTTCTCTGAGTCAAGGCTGTATCATTAATGATGACAGGAGGTTGGCCACCGTTGTCACCTAAAGGTACACAAGGCACACACACACACACACACACACACACACACACACACACACACACAGGCATGTAGTCAGAGTTAGAGATCAGAGAGACCGAGAACAGTGGAGTGTTGAAGCATTCAGAGAATAGAAAACACAAACAGATATTTTCTTCTTGTTGCTTGTACAACATGGAGATTTGGTGTTTCCACCATATCACCACAAAATGATGTAAAATTTTTCCATCCTTTAAATATAATACTGTTTCTTAGTTGTTTTTTTGTATGAATTTAGGATGCAAATGTCCAAATACAAGGAGGCTGTGTGATAAGAGTGGTTTATCCTGTTACAATGGAGAGGTTTGCATGTAGGAACTGAATGAATGTAGGGAAAAACTAATGGAGGAAAACATATGATTAACAGTCATATTTGATATACACAAGCCAGAAACAGCTTACACGACATATTTTTTGTCAACTGGGGTACTAGGATAACAGTTCAGTAATTCCAGTTAAATGGAGCCAATCATCTTAAATGGTTGGGATTAGAAGAGCACTGCTATGGTTGCCCTTCCTCCAATTCCATTACAAAAACAACATAAAACAAACACATCATAGATTAGACCATTAGTAAATAGAAGTAAAGTTTAGTAAGGATCTCTTTCCCTCTGGACACCACTATCTGATAACCACTATGTGGGAAGAAGGGAGCCCCATTATTGATTCATGACAAAATATGGGAGTGCATTTAAGAAATTCAATTTTAGCAAAGACACAGTTGACCAACATCTTAATGTACCACAAATAAAACTTCATTAAGACTGATCCTGACAAATGAGACGTCTAAACTCATTTTCTTGTACTAAAAAAAACAATATTGATTGTTTATAATTCTCTTTAAAACTTTGAAGCTCCCTGATATTAGATTCCTTAACTAGCTTCTTAATATAAGTGACAGGACTGTACATGGTGATTCAGCATGAGAGATGCCTGTGGTTCTTTGAAAAAGGGTGACATCAGATATTTCCAACCACCAGGCAGTCAACTTACAGACGACAGAATCAGAATCTGAGGAAAGTTGTTGGTTGTTTGCTTCATTTGGTTTTGTGAATCTGATTAAACCACTTACACTGCCCTGATAATTGAATTTTATGAACAGCTCTTGACTGTTAATCCCTTTATAACTAAGAAGGATTTTGCCAAACTTTAAAGCACTAATAATTGATTTGTTTGGCCATTTGGGAGCAGCAGGCCAATGTGGAAGCATGTTACTGATCTACAATATCACCTGTTGTTATGATGAACGTGTGAGCAATCAGATGACTATTTTCACATTCAGTAATCCCTTTTTTATTTCTGTCACCTTGGCACCTTACATCAATAACAGCTGTGCTATGAGTATTTTCTTATTGTTTTGGGTCCTCTATTACCACCACTGACAATGAGGACAGTGTGGACCTTTTTTTAAAATAAAAAAAAATCTTATGGCATGGTTGTTTAGAAAGAAATACACTATGTAATATTTCTGCATCAAAATGCCTAAAATTCACTAGACCATTGTTATACATGTTATTGAGTTGTGTACTTACATTATCCCAAATGTTTCCAACAATGTTCATATCCAGAAAACATTAGTCATTTTCAAGGTAACAGTGTCTTTCATTTGGTTTCCTGTTGCTATACCAGGACAGAGTCAGAGTGAGGAAGCTGAACGTGACTAAATGTAAATCAACTGAAACTTTTACACATTACCTCGTCTGTGAACATTTCTACCTGATCTATATCAGGTAGATATTCAGCAACGATGGCTGTTTAACAGTTAAGAGAACAACTCACATCATCCCATGTTACTTGCATCTTTTGTTGTTTTTGCTTTTATTGAGAGAGCGCTAGTTTCAGACACTGCATACTGTGCGTTTGGAAGAGTTTGGTACACCAGACCAGGAAAACACAAGCATGCAAATCTCAAAGGAAAAAGGAAGAGAGATTTAGGCTAAAAACACAAAAAATATTCTTGCAACACATCATGAGAGAGAGTGAAAAAACAAAATGGATGTGATATCAAAACAATGAGCTAAAAGATGCTACAACAGTCTGCAGAGAAGTAGGGGAACTGCAGAGTTTCCTAATTCACACAGCTTTAGCTCCAAGGTCTCCAAGGTATCATGGAAGTATGTAAGCTTATTAATACGTAATGTGTAACAACAGGCTGAAATGCATTCATAAAAGTTAGAAATAAACGCCTCAAAATGGCTAATTAAATTCAAGGTTTTCCATAGTCACTGCTCTGAAACCATGACAATACTCATCACAGAGCACACTGACTGCATCCCAACAACACTATTGCCTTCGGCCTTACAGTACAGAAGTAAATTGTACTTCAGCTTTGGAAATATGTGAATGTGAAACAGAGGCTCAGTGAAATGTGTGATACCTTACACTTGGAATTAGGTACAAGTTCAAGGACAAACCTAAATGACTAGAACCTGTGGTCCCCCTTTGTGTCCTTTTTGAAACTGGTTACAGATCAGTGCAAGTGCTTATTCCTTATATGATAAAGAAAAGGACAAGGCCGGGTGGTCTGGAGAGAATAATGGAATTTTGATATTCTCTTTTCTTTATGCTCTTTTAATCTTTTTGCCCATTAGAAAGTTTTCCCACAAGCCTTTTCTGTTACAGAATGTACTTATGTGCCGAAAGAAAAGAAATCTTGTGATCATGTGGGGCAAAAGTTGTAGTAGTAGTAGTAGTAGGATCTGCCACTGAATTATTAACACCTATAGTGATATCATGCATGAAACTTTGTCCATGAAGTAATGTGATGTATTTTTCTAATTAAGCTGAAAAACATAGTCTTCTTATTACCACGTGAAGACGATGAAAGCTAAATCACCCCAAGACCCCCCTGTGAGTCCCTGTTTCATTTTCAGCATAGAAAAACATGAAGATGATGTCAAATCAAAGCTATGTGCAAAGATAGATGTAACAAAGACTGAAACAGGAGGGAAAATATTAAGACAGGTGGGCTGTCCCTGCATCAACATGTCAGCTATGTCTGAAACTCATTACAGAACTTAACACAAACAAGTCATACTTTAAGCCATCTAAAGAGAAACACTGTCACTTTTGTCATCTTGAAAATAAGCAAATTTGACACCTCGTCTGTCAGCTTCAGTCTACTTAGGTGGCCAATTAATTCCATTTTCTGTGTGCATACGAAATAATTAACATGAACAGCAGTTTTATAATTGAAAGCACCATGCTACCGTGAAAGCACCAAGGGATGTGCTATATTACTGAATATTAAAATTTAAAGTAGTATGCTTGTGGAAAACACTATCAAACAATCCCTGGCTCAACTGTATAATATCACTACAGTGAGTTGGTGAGTTGTTAATTTTTAACGAGGAGATGGCCGAGTGCCCCCACATCACCAACCAACACACACACACACACTTGTGTATACCTCCCAAAGGTCACTGGTGCAAAATGTCTCACACTTAACAAAATGAAAGCTTTACTGCACCCATGTCTGCAATAACATATTTTCTTACAGGGGTGGTTTGGTTTTTTGTTTTTGGGGGTGCATTTTCACCAACACATTTGCCACTAAGTGATCACAGGGACAAAGGCAAGCTATATATCTATATTTGGTCATGGTTGCCAAATTATCTTAATTGACAGACTTCCTGTGCAAAGTGTCACTCTGAACACCACATTCAGATTATGAAAACAAATCAATAAAACAAACTAATAATTAAAATAATAATTAAACAAACGAAAATAATAATTGATTATTATTTCTAATTATTAAGATTATTAATAATTATATATCTTTAAATATCATTTTACCTCACAAAAACAAAGCAGCAGAAATATTATCTTAAATATCTTTTTTTTTTTTTTTTTTCACTAAAAACCGTTTGGCAGGCCAAATTGAACCTGATGGTGGGCTACCAAGTTTGTGCCCAAGGGCCCCAGTACTGGCCCTATTTATAGCAGTACTGGACCTAATTATAGCATAGTGTCAAATATTTGGAGTATAAGGTTCAGAGAATATTATAAATCCAAGACTCACAGAAGGGCTGGACTGGGCGAAAATGATGTAATTACAAATCTTAATTACAAGTCTGCTAATACATATAGTGATGTACATCAAAGGGTTATCCCCCATTTTAAGGATTAGCAAGCTGACAAAGATTGGTCTCTAACTTTAAATGTTTTGATGTAAATTGTAATTTTTGTAACATTTTAAAACATTTCAATACTATGTTCTAGTATTTGTATTGTATTTACAGCTGTATCAATGCTTGTTTTAGTTTTAATTATCGTAAAGTATCACATGTTCTGTTTTAGCTACTCAGCAGTGAGTTTATGATATTCAGTATATTAAACTCCACATCTCAGCCGAACGTTCATAACACACCACATCAGAATCATGATCAGCAGACAATTTAAACTGCTCCTGTTGTTTGGTGTCTGCTTCAGGGTCCTTAGCATAGCCAAACAGGTTAATCAGTATTGCTGGCTTCACTTACCCCAAAGAACACTTCAGACAACTCCAAGAAAAGGTTATTGAAAAGTATAAATCAGGGGATGGATGCAAAAAAAATTCAAGTCACTTAACATCCCCTGGAGTTCAGTTAAATTCATCATTAAGAAATGGAGGGAATATGACACACGTGTAAATCTGCCTAGAGCAGGCCGTCCTCACAAACCAAACGACTGTGCAAGAAGGAGACTAATGAGGGAAGCCACCAAGACACCTATGGCTACTCTGAAGGAGTTAAAAGCCTCAGCAGCTGAGATGGGAGAGACTGTATACATCAACTGATGCCCCGGCTCTTCACCAGTCAAAGCTTTATAGAAGAAAGCCACGCTCATAGTAAACCTCAACTAGAGTTTGACCAAAGGCATGTGGGAGAGTCTGAGGTCAATTGGAAGAAGGTTCTTTGGTCTGATGAGACCCACATTGAGCTTTTTGACCATCAGTCTGGTCACTTTTTTAGGTGGACACCAAAAACTATACATCGCCACAAACACCTTATCCCACCGTGAAGCATGGTGCTGGCAGCATCATGCTGTAGGGATGCTTCTCAGAAGCAAGCCCTGCAAAGCTTGTAAAGGTAGAGAGGAAAATGAACGTAGCAAAATATAAGGAAATCCTGGGGGACAATCTGATTCAGTCTGCAAGAGAACTTTGACTTGGTAGAGCATTTATTTTCTAGCAAAACAATGACCCCAAGCACACATCAAAAGCAACACAGAAACGGTTTAAAGTCAACAAGGCAAATGTTCAAGAGTGACCAAGTCAAAGTCCAGACCTCAACCCAACAGAGAATTTGTGGCTGGACTTGAAAAGGGCTGTTCAAAATGCCTATCCCTGTGGAACCTGACATAGCTTCAGCAGCTTTGCAAAGAAGAATGGAGTAAAATTGCAGGGTCTAAATGTGCAAGCCTGATTGAGCCCCATCCACACTCAGTGCTACTAAATACTGACTAGAAGGGGTTGAATATTTACGTAATCACTTCTTTTAGTTTTAGATTTTTAATTAATTGACATTACATACACTGTATGTTACCTGTTTGAGTCATCCTGGGTATTTTTTGTTGTTGTTGTTGTTGTTTTTTTTTTTAAGTAACTTTTAAGTAGCTTCACCAGGTTATTTTTGAGTTATTGCTGAAAATGCCGATGTACTCACAGTTAGCAAAGGCATGACCTGTGACTTAGAGTATGTGCACATATTGCTCTGTAACCTGCATGTGTTTTACTGTACATTCACGTAGTATACTCTGTGGTTATCTTCTGTGGACTTGAACAGGAGTTCATTTTGAACTTACATATAAAAATAGGTTCTGGTTTTACAAATCTGGACAATGGATGCCAGGTTTGCGCATTTGGATGCAAATAGAAACCAACTCCTCACTGTAACCTCAAATAGTTTATACCCTTGTTAATATTTCTACACTTAGCTCCCTACCAACACTGTTTCCAGCTACCTTCCGATAACCGACATTACTTGGTGTTGATGTTTTTAACATGAAACTGACATTGACATTGCCACAAGCTGACACTGACTTGTTTGTAAAAAAATATACTGCTGCAAAACATTATATAGCTTAACTGAATTGTACAAATACACTCACTGGCCACTTTATTAGGCACACCTGTCAAACTGCTCGTTAAGGCAAATTTCTAATCAGCCAATCACATGGCAGCAACTCAATGCATTTAGGCATGTAGACATGGTCAAGACGATCTGCTGCAGTACAAACCGAGCATCAGAATGGGGAAGAAAGGTGATTTAAGTGACTTTGAACGTGGCATGGTTGTTGGTGCCAGATGGGCTGGCCTGAGTATTTCAGAAACTGCTGATCTACTGGGATTTTCACGCACAACCATCTCTAGGGTTTACAGAGAATGGTCCGAAAAAGAGAAAATATCGAGTGAGCGGCAGTTCTGTGGGCGAAAATGCCTTGTTGATGCCAGAGGTCAGAGGAGAATGGCCAGACTGGTTCGAGATGATAGAATGGCAACAGTAACTTAAATAACCACTCATTACAACCAAGGTATGCAGAAGAGCATCTCTGAACGCACAACACGTCGAACCTTGAGGCAGATGGGCTACAGCAGCAGAAGACCACACCGGGTGCCACTCCTGTTGGCAAAGAACGGGAAACTGAGGCTACAATTCACACAGGCTCACCGAAATTGGACAATAGAAGACTGGAAAAACGTTGCCTGGTCTGAAAAGTCTCGATTTCTGCTGCGACATTCGGATGGTAGGGTCAGAATTTGGCAAGGCAAAAGGGGGTCGAACGGTACTAGCAAGGTGTACCTAATAAAGTGGCCAGTGAGTGTAGTTCCATCATTAATATGGTTATTAAGCCAAGAACATTACCCAGACTTCTTTTTGCTTCATGTAAAAGATTTTTTTTATTTGTTCTTTTTTTTTTTTAAATTCCACTACTGTTCTGTGTGATTTGGTGATAAGTTTTATCGAACAAGACAAGACAAGTCCATGGATTACCACTTTTGTACTGAGTGTTCCAGGTAGAGGGAGGGGTCAGGCTGGGGTCAGTGTGGCCACACAGGGTCCATCTACAGTCTGGTAAGATAACAGATTCCCCATGAGACTGGGACCTAGTCAGGCGGAATCGACATATAAACTACTGCAGTGTAAAGTAAAGGTTCATCCCAGCCAACTACTACACACAGGAGGTGAGAGGTTTGGCAGGTTGCTGGATGGAAGTGGCAGCAGTGTGTGTGTGTGTGTGTGTGAAAATTCCTATCCCTCTCTTCTGTGGACCTTTTCTTCAAGGCTGTGTCTGTGCTTGCACATGAATTTAACATGAATATATCTGAGAAAATGTGTTTGTATGTGTGTGTGTGTGTATGTGTGTGTATGGGGGGGGGGGGGGGGGGGGGGGGGGGGGGGTAATAAAGCCTTACCCTTTAGGTGGATCTTATTTTCTGGGCTGTGCACCAACACCGAGCTAACCGAATCCAAGCTGTCATAGTTACTGCAGCCGAGAGGGCCCGTCCTTGTTTCGGTTACCTAGGAAACAGAGAAAGGACAGATCTATTTACAATATATATATAGATATATATATACATGCCACATTACCAGTGAATGAGGCAGATGTTTGTTTCTGTTTCAGGCAGTCAAGTACACAGCTTGTGGAAGGCAGAGCGTGTGAAGGCAGAGCGTGTGAAGGCAGGTAGAGTACAAAATATGGCAGAGCCCTCTGACAGCAAAGAAAACCATCACCATCTTTATACTTCACTCCCACACCTGCAGCCACAGCTGTCCGCAATGTGCTCGGGGAGAAGAGTGGAAGGGAGGGAGAGAGATGAGGAATGTGAGGGGAGAGAGCAAGCTCAGGTGCTTGTGAAAGATGTTTTCAACGTTGAAGCAGCAAAATCACTCATTCAAAGAAAGGGAAGGTTGCATTAAGTCAAACGCCTTTTAGCTGACGGGTACTGTTGTGAGGTCTGATAATGACTACTGCCACACATCTTCAGTTGCAAGGAGCTGGATTTGTGTGCAACATTATAGATGTTCTGAATGGTCAAAACACAGGCAAAGTTACATTAGATGAACAGAATTGCATCTGTCTCTTCTTTAAGAAGCTTACATGACTCAGATGCAGTATTTACATGATCAATACTAAAGTGCAAACAAACAAGCTTGGAACACTTGTTTCGATTTTTATTTAAAAAATAACTAATAAAAAAAAAAAAGGTCAGGCACTCATGTTGGACGAAAGGGCCTAGCTTGCAGTTTTTGTTCCAGTTCATCCCAAAGGTGTTCAGTGCGGTTGGGGTCAGGACTCTGTGTGGGCCAGTCAAGTTCTTCCACACAAAACTCATCCAACCATGTCTTTATGTCTTTGCTTTGTGCACTGGGGCACAGTCATGCTGGAATAGAAAAGAGTCTTCAACAAACTGTTACCACAAAGTTGAAAGCATAGCATTGTGCAATATGTCTTGGTATGCTGAAGCATTAAGATTTTTACATATTTGTATATGTATATAAATTATTGTGCAAAAGATTTAGGCAGATGTGAACTAAGAATGCTGTCAAAAAATTTTCATTTTTATCAATGTACAAAATGCAAAGTGAGCGAACAAAAGAAAAATCAAAATCAAATCAATATTTGATTTGTTCAAACCAGCATCAAGGTATGCTTGTACAAAGTGAGGGATTTTGTAGGATTAGATTCAAGAGATAGTCCTGATTATGACAGGAGATAATGATCATCATTTTCACCTGTAGGATGAAACACAATCATTAAGTGAAGCGGAAACAGCTGTGTAGGAGGCTTAAAACTGGGTGGGGAACAGCCAAACTCTGCTACCAAGGTGTGGTTGTGGAAGACAGTTTCATGTCACATGTCATACACCACAGCAAGACTGAGTACATCAGCATGACACAAGGTAGTTATACTGCTTCAGCAAGTTCTCTCCCAGACAAACATTTCAAAGTAGACTGGGGTTTCAAGAAGTGGTCTCCATGGAAGAGTTGCAGCCAAAAAGCCATACCTCTGACATGGAAGCAAGGCCAAGCGACTCAACTATGCATGAAAACATAGGATCTCAGGTGCAGAAAAATGGCAGCAGGTGCTTTGGACTGAAGAGTCAAAATTTGAAATTTTTGGCTGTAGCAGAAGGCAGTTTGTTCGCCGAAGGGCTGGAGAGTGGTACAATAATGAGTGTCTGCAGACAACAGCGAAGCATGGTGGAGGTTCCTTGCAAGTTTAGTGCTGCGTTTTTGCAAATGGAGTTGGAGATTTGATCAGGATTAATGATGTCCTCAGTGCTGAGAAACACAGGCAGATACTTATCCATCATGCAATACCACCAGGGAGGCGTATGAGTGGCACCAAATGTATTCTGCAGCAGGACAATGACCCCAAACATACAGCCAACGTCATTAAGAACTATTGTCAGCGTAAAGACGAGCAAAAAGTCCTGGAAGTGATGGTGTGGCCCCCACAGAGCCATGATCTCAACATCATCGAGTCTGTCTGTTATTATATGAAGAGACAGAAGGATTTGAGGAAGCCTACATCCACAGAAGATCTGTGGTTAGTGGTTCACCCTGGACTGGTCGCAGGACTGACACACAAAGACAGACAATTACACACGCACTCCTGGGAGCAATGTATAGTAGCCTAATGATCATGTTTTTGGGACTTTGGGAGGAAAAGGACCTGGAGAAAAGGAAGAAAGACCCAAACCAGGATTTGAACCTGGAGGTGACAACACTAACCACTGCACCACTGTGCTGCCACACCTTCATCTTGATGGCAACACAAATGAACATGTGGTGAAGTTCAGAACATTATCATGGCCATGCTTTAAAAAGCACAACACTGACTTTGGTTGGAAAAAGGAAACAGTCTCTCTTGTCCCAGACTGCAAGATAGCAGCAGAGTAGAAATAAAACCATTCTATAAACAAAGGACTTCTTATTGAGTTTGTTGTTAAAAGTTGAACATTTCTTTAGTTTTGTCAGTGCTGTTAATTTAAGTGCACTCAGAAAGAAAGAGAGACTTTTTTTAGAGTGTGTGTTCAGAATTGTAAAAATTAGAAAGACAAAGATGGATATGAAGCCATTCCCTAAATAAATCAAGCAATTTGGCAAATAATGTAGCATGTGCGAATTTGCCTTCCCTGAAATAGTCTCACTCCTCACATCATCACCCTCTGCATTGAAATTCAGATTGTTTCTGTTAATAAAAGACATGGATGCTTGCCTGCAAGGTACTACATAAGATACACATCTCAAACATCTTGAAGAAAATAGAGATGTAGTGAAAGATTTGCAAAGGATAAAAGCATGAAGCAGCAGGAGATTAGTAGAGGAAAAAGACACCGTTTGTGTTGATGTGGGCACACATAATCTGTACATTAATAAATAAATTAAAAAAAAACTCCAGTGTTGTGTGTCATTTATGTTGTTGTAGTGACTGTAGTTCCCTCTAAAAGTGTGTTCAGACTGAACAAAAAGGAATTTTAGAGGCTGAACAGATGCTGAAAGGGGCATACTCTCTTTGGCCATACAATACAAATCACTCCTTTTAAATTGGGTGGTAAATTTGCACTTACCCTGACATTATATAATTCCATTTCTTAAATACATAAAGAAAAAAAGAAAAAGCTCCCTGGATTAAAAAAAAAAACAAAACAAAAACATACACTAAGTTGCTAGCTACCTCCCACTAACAAAAACAAAAACAAGAGGAGTTCACCACATGTACAAACCTATGTTTAACATTAAATCTTCAACTTAACTTGTTAACACTGAATCACCATAGTCACTGACCAAATCAGCAGTTTTTAGAAGTGAAGCTCCTCTTTATGAAGTGAAAGCACCATTATCAGCTCAGCTCTCACAAACAGCATTTATTGTCTCATTAAAAGCTTACTGAAAAGCCATAAAAGACAGAAACAATCATGTGATAGCTTTGTTGCATATATTTGCCTGCTGAGATAATTACCTCGTAAACAGTGCTAGTTTTTTACTGAACAGTTTTGACTTGCAGCTAATGGGACTGAAGGAAATCAAAATCAGTGCTAAATGTCAAGCAATAAAATATGATGCAACTTGATCTGTTATGCAATTGGTTAACTTCTAAAAAAATGGACAAGCAAGATGATTTGTAATTCTTTCTTCTCCTCAAAAACATTCTAGTGGTTAAATTCTTGCAAATAAAGCATGGCAAAAAAATGTAGTCTGAACATGCCTGTACAAATAATTATTCAGTATCTTTCATGTTTGTATTTTTGGAAGAAACTTGCTTGTTTTCAGTTCTCCTGTTCAGTTCAATGGCCACCACCTGGTTTCTACTACAGGAACTGCATTTTGACCCACGTCTGCACTGGCGAGAGGCACGATGGTCGCCTCACATGAAGGTTGCAGATTGAGTCATCTTGAAACCAGACATAATATTTTAGTCTCCCCAACCTTCAAAGCAAATAAACTGTGCTGGTGTCAGTGTGAGTTTGTTTAATCCTTGTCCTGAACTAATCTTGGCATTTAAGGACTTGAGTTTCACATGGCAACAAATGTTGCTGTAACAACACAAAGATGCGGAAATTTGGGGGAAATGTTATGATCACAAATCCAGCCACATACTGCCAGGAGCACAAAGTTTTAATATTGCCAAATGGTAAGATGTGATAAGTCACTGCTGAGCTGTGGTATAGAGTAGTCTTTATTGTCACTGTACACGGTACAACAAAATTGGGTGGGGGGCCCCACAGAGCCACCGTACACCACAAAAAACAACAAATAGCAAAAACAACATAGCAGAAAACAAAGGCAGAAATGTCACAGGACATCTCTGGCAACAAGAGGAAAATTATACCGAAAATTGTAAACAAATAGTGCAGTATGTAATGTAATGAATATTATGGTTAAATTAATTAAGGCTATAGACATAGTAAGGCACTGTAAACATTGTGAAGGCACATGTTTGAAATAATGTTTTGCCCTAACCACACTAAAGAAGCGGTTTACGCAGATCACAGTTGTCTCCATGACAGACGAGAATACTAATGTTTCACAACCACTTTTCAAACCCAAACTGAGTGACAGTTTGACACTCAAAACATATTATTGTGCATTTTGGAAGTCTCATTTCAATGCAAGAACTTCGTGTGTATATATATATACATATATATATGTATATCTATATATTAGTTGAAATTCTTAAATCTCTGTTAGCTAATGGTAAGTGTGATCTTCACAAATCATAGATTTCCACTGTGTTCCACTGCGTTACTCTAAATGCACACTGGGCTTGTTTGTAACTCATGTAAGGAACATCAATGACAACCCACCTGAGAGCTGCCACCCCCGGTTCTGCATTTGTTGAAAACTCCCAAGAGCCCTTCACTGAGCGCATTGTTCAGCCCGGGCCATTTTGTTTTTAATGTTCATTCCACAAGGTGTATTATTCAAACATGGCACAGTTGCATGTGATTTCATGTGACCCTAAAAGCTTTTTTTTTTTTTTTTTTTTTTTTTTTCACATATCAGGAAATGTTATCACTCATTGGTGCATTACTGCAACTGAGTACAGTAAAGCATTTGTTGTTCATCCACTTTAAGAGTGCAGAATGCATTGAACGGTTGCAATTTAAAACTAATATTTGGGAAAAAAAATGGAAACAAAAAGGGATCTGATTGGGCTCTGAATCTGGAGGTCCAGCAAAGCCAATAAATCTTATGGTTACAGCTGCATTAGTTCAATAGCAAAGTTTTGCAGATGTTTTTTTAAGTCACAGTTGGTGGTGATGTTGTACAGCGCTGATTTCTTGATTTATTTATTTATATTTTGGACTTATCTTGTTCTTCCCCTGTTTTGGTTGACTGCCAGTTTTAGTTGCCTGAATTTTAGCTTTGTTATTACAGCTTGCTTTTGCCTTTTCAACATGTCTGGTTGGTGTTCAACATTTGGGTCCTTTTTGATATGCTAAATCCTAACACTTGGCTGGAATTTAAGTCAGCTGTGTACTGGCCTTAAAGAAAATGTGAACCTCTTAAATTACATTTTATTTATAAGCAGAGGCTTAGGATTGAGCTCCTCAAAGAGGAATCTGCTAGATTAATTACCCAGAAGCAATTTCTCCAGCTATATGACATCATAAAAAATTATTTTGACACCACAAAGGAATATGTAAGATTACGCAAAATGTGCGAAGATTTAGAGCTAAAGGTTTTTACTGCATATTTGTTAATTAAAGGTTTTTTTGTTTTTGTTTTTTTTTAAGTGTAAGACTGCAATTTCCCTACTGAATTCTGCTTTTGACTACCTCAACAGCACATTTTGAACAGATGTTACAGATGTTTTTAGCTAAAAGAAAACTGTAGTGGATGTGTGAGGTTCATCCACCTTTTTGCTGGAGATAAAGATAATGTATTACCCTCCCACCTCCTACTAGGTGCTGCAGCAACACAGAGCCCAGAGGCATACATGGACACAGGTCAAGTACCTCCCACTCAGTGTCGCTTCCTCTTGGGTGATGAGTCGATCTGGCAGAACAGAGCACAGCAGGTGGCTTGCATACCAGAGATCCTTATTTAACAGGGACATGTAAAGGATGCTCTTCTCCAAGAAGTTGTGTGCATGTTTGTGTGTTTGGTGTGTTTGCTATTGCTAAAAAAAAAAAAAAAAGAAAAAAAAAGAGGCTATTTACCTGCCTGTCAGTCTTCAAGGAGGAAAACTGCTTTATTCCTGTGATGATGGACAGGTAATCAGTTTCATTAGTGCATTTTTATTTCTTACATTTGAATGTGATTAAACTATTAATGCTGCCGTAAATGAATAAAACAAATTAATACCAAACTTGCAGATGTCTAAATCTGTGCACATAGCGTTAGGTTGGTATAAGACGATGATACAGAGTTTACTGAGTTATTGTGATGAATGACATCAGGTGTAAAATATTTTGGACATATTTGTTTATGGGAAAAGGGATATTCCCTTAGATTAGAAGCATTAAAGTCCAAAATTCTAAATGCCCAATTTCAGCAATAATCAGCAAACATCTGTAGCTCTGGACTACATTTTAAATATGTTTTTTATTATTATTTTATGTCATACATGTGATAACTTCCAAAGTTCTGTGACATGGTCCCAGTAAGTGGATGAGTAAGTGGATGGAATCACAGACTTGAGAAGACTTGAGAGTGCGTGAAAATGTGCATTAAAATTTTAAGTACTTCTCCACAACATTAAAAATGCATGACTTAGTAGGCAGCAATCAAAGCTACATTTTGTAAAAAGACATCTTTAGATATTAATTATGAAGGGTTTAACAGCCAAAAACTCAGCTAATCTGCTTCATCAGGACTGTGTGGGTGTGATTCCATTAGATTTGATTTGGTTTGATTGACAGGGGCCTTGAAACATTAGTAAACAACCCCACAACTGTCATCAGATTCATCACCTTTTCCAGACAAGGCCGCCTACGTCAAACCAGTGAGACAAGTATGGACCAAAAACACAAATACCAAAATCTCTCATGTAAAATCGTTTGAACCTTGGCAGAAAAAACTGTGCTGATGTCAGACTCCCCCTATAGCTCTGTGAAAAAACAAGTGAGAAAATGGGTTTTGAGGGTAACTGTATATCTTTTCTGGAAGAATGCTTGGGGTCTTTATTAAGTAATGCACAGTGGAGACACACAGGGAATTAGAGGAAATGGCAAACAAATCAGAAGCAACAAATTACCCCAGCCTGAGTTGAAGTTGGGATTTTGGGATTGTACAGTCAACATCCTAAAGCCCTAGGACAGTGGTTTCCAACCATTTTATCATCTGACAGATCTCCACAGCCAGATGCTAAGTGGGATGTTCCAAACATCTGAACTTACTTTAAAAGGAAAGTTTTTTCAAAAAACACAATAAATTCAAAAGAGGGTCAGAAATTGTATGCTTCCATTAGTTACCTATTAGGTCTAGCTGTCTATTTAGCTTTTAGCAGAGCTACTCGACAATCTTTCCACGTAACCTGTGGCACCTGCAGAACAACCCTCAGGGTACATTACTCTGTTGGGAATCATTGCCCTGTGTGATGAGGGGCAAATCATGCAGCTGACAGCGAAAGAGAAGATTTATTTTCAAACACAGCTTGAGTCATTGGTAGGATTTTACAGAAATATGGAAACATGAAACATTTTCTGATTCATAACTCCATTTTAATGGAGGCTACTTCTGATGTCAAAGTTCATTAAACACTTAAACAGAAAAATGTTGGACTTGATTCAAATTTTAATCGAGACTTCAGCCCTTGACGGCAACACTGACGGCAACCAAAAATACCAAAAATGCAGTTTTCTTTGGTTCACGCTTTGTTTGGATAAACTGTTTCTGTCTGACAGCAGCAGCATTTCAGATGTAATTTAAGTTGATTTCCTGAGTCTCTCGAGCTCAAGGCTGTGATAACTCTGTTTCTTTCTTTGTTGGCATACGATACCTCTGGGGCAGCTTCAGGTTCACTGCCTTATGTTGTTCTGTTGCATCTAGCTCACCCTGTTTTAATGTTACTTCTACAAAAGCTTTATCCATCACAAAACTGCTAGAAAGTTATGAGGTGGGTGGAAGGACTTTCTGCTCTTGGAAAGTGTTTAGAGAGTCACCAGTTACTCAGACTCTGCAGCAGAGTTGAGGCAGAATTGCAAATTGTTCCTATTTTATGTCCCTTTTTTTCCATACTTCCTGATAGAAACACAGAAAGACTGATGTTACAGAGTAATGCTTTAAAGTTAACTATAGGTTTACTAAAACATTACAATTGTTGTTTACTATCAAAATCCAAGAGTCTAGGAGTACAGGTGTTGAGCAGCAGGTAAACAATGAGGCATGCAGAGATGCACACATGAAAGTGAAAGTGACATATTTTGTTATTGGAGGGAACTCACTCCAACGAAATTTGTTCTCTGCATTTAACCCACCCAAGTGACGTGCACACACACACAGCAAACCCGGGGCAGTGGGCGACCGCGTGCAGCGCCCGGGGAGCAGTGGGGGTTAGGTACCTTGCTCAAGGGTCGAATCGAACCAGCGATCCACCGGTTACGGGTCCGACACCCTAACCGCTGATCCACAATTGCCCCCATGTTGGAGCTTGTCACTGCTCTTAGCTTAGCAGCTACAGTGAAGACTTGTGCTTCGAAAAGGGTGTAAATAATATATTTTCAGTCAGTTTGGGACCTCTGGGCTTTTTGTTTTTACATTTTAAAACAAAACTGCAACTCATTTACTCACTCAAGAATGCCACTAAACTGTTGTACTGTGACAAAAACTTTCAGCAAGGGGGTGAGTAGTTAATAGCTGAATTTTATTTTCTAGGTGAACTGCTCTTTTAACTAAATGCTGAAACTGCATTTGACACAGGGCCCCTTTACAACACAGATTATATATTATTATTATTATTATTATTATCAAATTATTAGTATTATTGATTTATGTTAAATCTAGGCCAATTCAAGTTGTATAAAAACACAGCTTTTACTTTGAGGATATTCCTATGTTCCACTGCTTTAAATATGATTTTCTATTTCAAATGCTTTGCAGCATTTGAACTCTTAAATTCTATACATACATTATTTTGAATTACTTCAGAAAACTCCGTCAGACCAAAATGCAAACTGGCCTTCAACACTCTGACCAAAGACATGAACTTAAATAGGCAAGAGAAGCAGATTTTGTAAAGTGCAAAGGCTATTTCACATAGCATCACTGGATGGATTGAAAACAAGCTAACTGCTGCAGAAAACGAATCTTAATGGTTGCCATTTACTTATCTACAATTGTGCACTGCTTTGCAAATGATAATGTATTGTTTTAATGCAACAGTCATGCATTAGCCTCTCCCTACAGAAACAAATGGATCAAACTGAGCATTTCATCACATCATTAATTCACTCTGAGCAGATAATGTGTTTCTGCCGCCTTATGTTGTAGCTGTTATGTGTGAGGCGCAGCATTCATACTCCAGATGGTGAGAAAATTCTTATTTGTTGTTTTTGCTTACATATTAAAATGGTGTAAATGTTGAAGTGTTGAAGCCTGTCAATAAATATAAAAACTGCACTGATCTGAGCTGGCAAAGGTTATCTGTTCTTTTTACACTCTGAGTTCAGCCTGCACTGCAACAAAGTTTGTTTCAAAGCTGATTTCACTCTCAACCCCTGTAGCTAATATGTTATGAAACTGTGGTGTAAACTTTTTTCAGTCATTAAAATTCAGTTTCATGTTGTCAGAATAATCAAAGTTTTTTCTCTAGGTAAAAGCAATTTGCACGGACTCCAAGAGGTCTTTCTGTTTTCTTTTTCAGTATTCAACCATTCAAGGCTTTGCGGGGAAATGCATTTTTGAATTATCAGGTGCTTCGGTTTCCTCTTATTTTGACCTTATTTGAGAGTCTCACTTCTGCATACTGCAAGTGTGCTGAATTTCGCATTTTCAGCGACTGCACTTTGAAATAAGCCACGTTATTCCAAATACACACAAAGCTGACACTTAGCAATTACTTATTTCAGTCAAATTTCCATTAAAGTTGAAGCATGAAAGCGCAGTTCATCCACCTACACACCTGCTGTCATCTCATAAAAGTCAACAGATCTGTCCTGATGTGAACATGTATTGCTTAGTTATGCTATGCTTCTAGCTGTTAAGACAAAAAAAAGGATTTATACAAGGTAAAACCAGGAGAAAGAGGAGGTAATAGGATTTATTTTTTCTGTGTTCTTTGAGTGGATTTTCAGCAAAATTGTTCCTCTTTGCAATTAATGATGAACAGAGCAGGTAAAAGCCTGCCGGTGGATTTTGGATAAATTACGATTCACTGTGTCAAGGCAATTGAGTGTTGACCGTGCAGGTAAATAAAATGAACCAAAGAACTGACTTATGTGCTATGAAAAGGTGTTAAAGGAGTTCAAATTCAATAGTCAGAGCCAATTCGTGCCCAAATCAAACAGGCTTTTTACAACTCATGATGATTGCCCAGTATGTTAACCTTCATGTAATATAAGTGCGCACACACCTACAGACGAGCATACACCGGTGTGTAACCCGGTCCAGATGGAATACAGTTGAGACAGTATGCATAAATACACTTTTCCCTCTGGGACTTTAAAGGAACTTGGCATTTGCAATGCTTTAGTGCGTCTGTGGGCTGCAGTGCATATGCTGTGCTTTTAATCCAGCATGCCATCTTTAAACAAATGTCCTTGCAAGCTCTCTCGTCTCTCCCTAGCATGTGAGGAACGATGCGTCTTGAAAAAGACTGTTTGTGTGCATACCTTGAGAGCAAGCAGAACTATTTGTTATAGGTGCAGCATGGAGCAATATATCCCAAAGGGACAGTTTTATGGGAACATTAATGTTTGCGTCTCTGCCTTGATGGGTGGTTGTTTGTGGACCTGGAAACACAAGTCTGCATATAAGTAAGTAAATAAGTAAGCAGTGCATTTGCATGCTGTATATTAAAACAAAGGCATTTTCCAGCGCTGCTTGAATGCACATGCATCTGGATATGTATTGTAAGCAGGTATGTAGAGTACCTTGATAGCAGAAGTGGCGATCTGGAGGTGGTGCAGTCGCCTTAGGGTGCTCTCTCGATCTGTGAAGTAGGATGCGGCCAGCTGATGTAGCAGCTCCAGAGACACCACTGAGCTGTTGCTGTTACCCTCTGACTTCTTATTCAGCTTCTGCTTATCCAGGAAAATTGTCAGAGACTCCTCTCCTGTAATCAATCAATAAATCAAATTTGTTTAAGTCACCTAAACTGTACTTTCTTTAATTACTGTGGCTCCGTGTGATTAATTTTCTACTAATATTTTTATAAAAATATACAGTTTATCACAAGATCAAATATTTAAATAAAAGGCCAGTCACTCCTGACATGGCATCTCCCAACCCCTGAATTATCAAACATGCACTGCTCACTTGGTTTAATTTCCAAGCAATAATTGATAAATTGATAATTAAACACAAATCATTAATCATTTTAAGCTAGTTGTTAGAGACATTACTATCAGCCCATAAACTAGCAGTAGCAAATTAATGCAAATTAAATATTGCTTGCCACAATCCCACATCCACTAACATTTTTAGAAACAGTTGTGCTCTTATTGTACCTTAACTTGCTGTCAGTTAGCTTGAACTGATTAAAGATTAAATATACAGCATCGCCAATACCAACGTATTACTGACTGATTCTTTAGATTTTTATACATTTTACATAAGTATTTTATTTTTACATCATCTCAACTCAGCTCAGGTTTGTGCAAAAATTATACTTCACCGCTCAAAGTAACCATGGTCTGCGAGACAGCCATTAAATGCAAGAAAGAAAGAGATGAAAACAGTGGAACAAAAAGAAAAGAGAGAGAGAGAGAGAGAGAGCGATCGGGAATGGGTGCACAGTCTAATCAGTATGCAGACTGGCTCGGCCCATTTAGCTGAAGCTGTTAATTACATATAGAGTCGAACTATCAGTCTGCCGCTGCATTCATCTCTGCTCTGTCTCCCACGCTGATGCTCCAGTGGATATATCCACTGATAAGTGGAACCAAAGTTAGGTGTCTGTGGATCAAAACACACGACTAAAATATGAGAGAGACTGTTCAAAGTGTGTGCAAAGAAAACAGGATTTGCCAATGTGTGCATTTGTGGTGGCCAACGTGGCCTGCTTTGCAAGATATATGGCAATGTCGGTTTCAAATGATAGTGTTTTGTCATAATTTAAAGCCCATTACATGCCTTATAAGTGAGTAAGTGTCCCCTACTATTTCATGCTTTCACTGCAGATGACAGAGTTTGACTGGTCTGAGTATCCTGGTCGTGTGAATCTTCCCCTGACTCTGATGAAATAGATCCTTAGTTGCTGAAATGTTTATGCTCACCATCAATTTTCCACAGGTCTCTTCATAAAAAAAAGTGCAGACTTTAAAAACGTACTCATATATCTGGGCTGCGACTGTATGTGATGACCAGGACGAACAGTCTATCAATATCATGGGGCCGTTGCTCTGAACATAACACTGGCCTGAGTGTGGTTTTGTGAGGTGCGCACGATCAATACTGCTCGCAACTCTACTTTGTGAGTTACTTCTCTCTTCTGAGATCGAGGTTAAAAAGGAAAACCAAGAAAGAAAGAAAGAAACACATAAAGAAATGGGTCGATTTTATTTGTTGTTTGTCATTTGTAGTCTGCTTTGCAAGGCTCTCGCAGCAGTATGCAATGTTCATCAGAAGGAAGGATAACTGGAAAATTACTGAGGAAAACAACCTCGGTTGAATGCTACACGGGCAAGGTGTGGTATTGTTGTCGTGTCTGCTTTTCACTTGATTTAAACTTGAACACAGCAGCAATTGCACTACACTATAACTATAACAGGCCAGAACTGTATGTTGCTATGAATTCCTCTGAGACCTGAGATGAGTAGCTCCTCTATTTTTGGCGTGCCCCCACACTTCAACAACCCGAGAATAAAGGCGAGTGTGTCACCAGCAGTCCTTCCTTACCTCCCAGGGTGGCAGAAACTAGGAAGTGGGTCCCGTACTTCTTGATGAGGTTTTCGTTGATTTGCTGCAGGGTTGGCCGTCGCCCCAGTAACCGCAGGTTGCGTAGGAACTCTGGCGCTAAGGGCAGCGGAGCTTTGAGAAAATCTCTCTTCTCTGTTGCCAGGCTGTTCACCTTCCAGTGGCTGAACTCCCTGAAATTATGAATACATTAAAAGGTGAGTATCAGTTTTGGGGCTAAGTTACAAATGCACATAGTAATGGTTATTTTCTTTTATGGTTGTTTACTCTTTTACGTTCTTGAAAGTGATAAACTAAGATGTGACTTTTCCACTGTTCTTCCAGTCTATCAGCCATATGCTATTAACAGTGAAGTGTCACAGCCTTAGCTGTCTTTGTAATTGGTTAACTGTTAACTGTTAACTGTGGGACTCTAATTAAGCACTCAAAATGAGATTTGATTGCTTCTAGATGCAGGTTGTATAATTGGTCCAAATATTAAGAAACTTTTGAATTGGTCACTGCCATGGAACATGTTTATCAGATTCTTGTTGTGACAAAGATTTATCACCTCGCTCTGCCATGACCCTCAGCTCTACAGAGAATTTTTATTCCGGGTCATTGTCTTTGGTGTAACCGCCTGCGACTTAACGGTTTCGACAGGCTGGAATAAGAAGGCCACTGAAATGCTGATCAATAATATGTGCAAAAACAAAGCAAAAATCTTTAAAAGCAATCTTTAAAAACAGGTTCCATTTCTTTTAACGTAGCTCAGTAATTTCCTACAAAGACAGCAGGGCACTGCAGTTTATAACTGAAGTAGTCAAACTTATTTCAGTTACACATTCGGTGCTCCAGTCAACAGTCAACTGAATTTATGGCAGCAACCCAGTGGTTCAGATTCAGATTAATGATAAAACAAATAATACTCTTGTGTCTGTGTTCTTGAAGGTACATGCCACTCAGTGCAACACTGAGGTTAGCTCATATGTTTAGCAGTTTTTGGACGACAGTGGAGCTTTTCAGCACAGACGGAATAGAAATATCAGGCTTTGATAGACACACGATGCTTTGAAATGGGGTCAGTTTTTGTGCAGTGTGGGAGAAATTTTGGTCACCAACAATAATTGGTCCGTGTTGTGCCTCAGCTGCTCAACACAGTTTAATGTTGTCTTTGTTTATTTGATGGGATTTGTTGACAGTTTATTTAGAGAATGCATGTCACCTGACTGTTCCTTTTCACTGTGTGATACTTTGGAACTGAGTGACATTTAAATTAGCAGTCTTCTAGTGTCCCAGGCAAATGTTGAGTGTTAGCAAAGACCTTATTTCAATTCAACTGGTCAACAGAACACAATGACAGAGAGAAAGAGATGAGTCTGGAAAATTCATCCATTTCAAGTAGCTCATAATTATTTCATCACTTTCGTCCTGCCACAGCGGAACCCCAAGGTATGTGAAGATTATGCAAATATCACAAGTCCAGATCCACCTCGCATGCATACATTTTCCGGCAAAACAAGAGGCGTTGACTATTAGCCCATTATGTATGTGTTCTCTCTGAACAAAATACCAGCAGGAGCATGCTGTTTTTATGCGCACTCACACACACACACACACTTTGAGGGACACAGAGGGAGGTACATATACTGTATCACTGTCTCAGTTTCCCACTGGCTGCTCTTACAATGCCTTCTTGCAGTCAATAGTTTAGTATTACCAACAACACAATACTGTAATTATGCTGTTGACAGCATTGTGACTACACTACAATAGACCAATTCCCTTAGTAATACACAATACATGTGCATTGGGTCATTCAAATGGTATGGTGAAGCAATGGACTGTAATTAGTTTGTAGTTGCTGTATTGCATATTAGTCTTCAAAGGAAAGCTCAGATTTGTAACCATTCAGTATAAACCATGACAAAGCTTCCCTCAGAAAGAATGGGCCCAGGAGCATATGGTCAGACTAGTGCTGCATTAGGAGGTTCATTCTCACATAATGCACCAATTAGTGTCTGTAGCCTGGCCACAGTCACAATGCAATTTGTACAAGTTATCATTAACTCTGGACACTCTGGGTTCTTTTATGAAAGCAGGGCAACTTGGGGACTTGGGGAGTGTGAGAGCAGTTTGGAGCTGCAAGTGAAATATGTTTTTTTTTTTTTTTTAAAAAAAAAAAAAAAGATAAATAGACTGAAAACATGAGAGGAGGGGGGAAATATCACTTTTGCTTTCTCAGCTCCTGTGTGTTCCTATCTGTGCTCCTGTGCAGTGAGTAGCCAACCATGTGTAGGAGGGAGTACTCAGATTCATGATTAGGGTAAATACCACAATAAGCCCACAAGTATTATTATTAATAAGTATTATACAAACTAATAAGTCCTGTACTCAAAATTTCAGTGAAGTAAAAGTACAGAAATACTAACAGCAAATTATATGTTCAGTAACTACAGTAAATGTATGTGGTACACTATGATAACAGGACTGAGGGAAATAGCAGAATTAATGGGGATGGTTCTCAGTTGGCGTTTGTGATGTTTATTTTTACCCATCATTTACATTATTATCATAAGCTAACTTATAAATTAGTGTTGCCTGAATAAGTCATTATAACATTATTCCATGTATTAAGACCAGTTATTGTGAGAAGGCTCAGACCATATGTTTTCAGTTTTAATATTACTGTTACTTCTGTGTTCTAACAGGATTACAATTCCAATCCTTAATTTTTACAGGTTCTGCAAAAATGTATTATGAAATCCAGTAATAAAACAACCCCACACACACAAAGCCAATGGCATTTTTTTGAATGACTGAGATATAGTGCCGCTTAAACATTGTGAAAACAAATATATTACATATTTTGCATTATGAACAAAGGTCTTATTGAACTGTACTGTATATCATCATGCATCCAGGACAGACCTCGTCATATTTAAAATAGAACTATCTGTCCAAGCTCTCAGTCATTGTATTTATTCAATGTATGCAGTCAGACTGACCCAGTCTTTGGCAACCCGTTAAGGTTCTTCAAAGCAGCTCATAACAATAGCTATGTTTAAACTTTTGTTAGTATGGACACGTTAAATATGGTTGGATCAGTTAGATTCTCCTCAGTTCAGTCATTCTGTTCACTTTATGGAGACCACCAAAGGTACATTTGAAGTTGCCATAAAGTCTGAATGTGTCTATTCCTTCATAATACATACTGTGTTTCTACAGTCTGTTTAGGCAAGGGTTCAACATATTATCCAAGATGTGCATATTACTGTGTGAAGCTCAAAATTATGTGAACATTTACCAAAATACTTCACAAATTAAAATGACTAAGTCTTTGCAATATAATAAAACACTTATTTTACAGTATTATGCTTCCTCTTTTACATGTTACATCATTATCTTAATGTTTTTAGTTTCTCCTTGTTTGGTGGTTTAATATGACACACACAGGAGGTAGATGTCACCATCTTATGAAAACCTTCTAAACACCCACTTCACTTTTCTTCCACCTGAATGTGCATCTTATTCTAATAAGGCTTGATAAGTCCATCATGTCTCACTTTTCACTGTATGTAGCAGTGGGTCTTTGTTCCGTGCTGCTAAATCTTTCAACCCTGCTTCATGATGATTGCTGCAAACACACACCTGCTTGTTTCTCAGCCTGCCTGGATTCATGTTACACAAGTTGGACACAATAGCATAGAAAATTATTACTAATAACTACAAATTACTACTTACTGCTGTATTTTAAAATATAATGCAGTGGCTCTGAAAGAAATATCACCTTCATGAAGCTCATACTGTATATTATACATCTTGTCAGGGGTTTTATGGACTTGTTGCCCTGGACTGCATTATTCTGAAAGGGAATTATAGCAGCCTAAATATCACCATTTGAAAATTAAATGGTTAATCCAGTGTTAGTGTTGCATTCATAAAGTAGTAAGAAGCAAAAAGAAAGAAAAGGTAGGGATGTAAGAAAAGATCAACACACTTGAAAATCTCTATATTTTCGTTTGTGATGCTTTATCTATTCTGTAAACACTGTGCTGATTTTTAATTAATTGTTTTCTTGATAGGGGCGGCACGGTGGTGCAGTGGTTAGCACTGTCGCTTCATAGCAAGAGGGTTCCAGGTTCGAATCCCGGTCTGGGCCCTTCTATGTGGAGTTTGCATGTTCTCCCTGTGCCTGTGTGGGTTTTCTCCGGGTACTCCGGCTTCCTCCCACAATACCAAAAACATGCACATTAGGTTAATTGACTACTCTACATTGCCCCTAGGTGTGAGTGTGAGAGTGTGTGGTTGTCTGTCTTTGTGTGTTGGCCCTGCGATTGACTGGCGACCAGTCCAGGGTGTACCCCGCCTCCCGCCCGTAGTCAGCCTGGATAGGCTCCAGCTCCCCCGCGACCCTGACGGATAAGCGGTATAGAAAAGTGCTAACCACTGCACCACCGTGCTGTCCAAACTCTATATTAAAAAAGTTTAAATATAGTTTAAAGGTCTAAAAGGTAAACAGACTAAACAATAAAAGAATAGTAGCTCAGAGAATTGTAGTTGCACCAATTGAAGAATGAATGTGAGAGAGAATAAACATACTTTGTATCTTATGGTAAACAAACATTACAGTAAACATAGTGCAGTACAAATGTCTTAATCCTCTCTAACTAGTCATGAAATTGCACAGCATCGGCCTACTTTGCATAATAACAGCCGATTGTGGTGATCATCTTGAATCAAAAGCAAAGCACTGCACCAAAACAATCATCTTTAACACCTACTCCAACTGTTGTTCAGAGACTCAAGTGATTATAGAACCACCAATATTCAACATTTTACTAAATAATAGTCCTACTTATCTTCCAGAACGCTCCAGAAATCAATGCCAGATCTGAGGCACTGCGTGAATGTGGTTTTGGTCTGTACAAAACACAAAGTAAGCAACATGAAGAACAACCAAGAAAAAAGTAAAATATATTCTTACATATAGGGTTTTATAACTCTGAGTGAAACAAAACAGCCAAAGTCATTTCAGCTACAATGCTTAGGACAGATATAGCTATTCTAATTCCAGCAGCGGTTGCATGACAAATATCCCAAACCAAAAGGTCAATCTCATTTGAATGTGGCAAACTATGACAATTAGTCTGCAGCTATCACATGCATCAGCAGGCATTAGTTTTAGCTTAGTATTTAGCAAGTCCAGGCGAGTCACAGGACGGCAGCCAGTAGTTGCACGCTGATTAGCTGGAGCTGATTTAGACTGATGTGTTTTCTGAGCTGCTCCACAGTGACTGAGCATGGGGAAGGAGAGCCGACGCCGACGGGCGGAAAAGCAAAGAAGAGTAGTGCATCATTTACTTTTCTCCCCGCTTCGCTCTCTAAGAGTTAACGGTGAGACTGTTGGCTGACTATTTGGCTAATGATGATAGATGGTGTTAATTAAAAGGTTTTAGCACAGCGCTGATTGCACCTGCAGCTCCAGTGCTTGGTTTCGCTGAAGCAGAGCATTTTTCTTCCTTTCTTTAATGGGAGAAAAAAAAAAAAAGAAAGAAAAGGAAACTGTGCCTATGCAGAAATTTCGTTTGGATGTTCCCTGTGGCAGCATGTTGGAAAACAACACCTGGATGTTATTAGCTGTCAGATAGAGAGAGAGCAATGGACAGCTCTCAGGGTGAAGGTACTTGGCAAACATTTCATATGAGTGCAGCTGTGAGGGGAGGGAATCCTCCTCTCAGGCCATGAAAAAGTAGGTGAAAATGATTTACTGTATGATGAAGTGATATGAAAAGGTGGTATGTCCTGTACCTTGAAACTATGTAAGATTTGGTCTCGTTTTTTTAAACATACTGTAAACTGCACAGATTTGATCTTATCTTGTACCAACAGGTGAAGTTCTACAGGATTCCTCAATATTTTTGTAATTTAAAAATATTCAAAGGTCAGACGTGAAATCATACGTGCATATCCTTACTGTATTGTATTGTGTTAGTCCTGAGCACTTTTTAAAACATTTTTCATCATTTTTCAAAATGGTTTGTTCCTGCTTAAAACTAAAACATCCTGGTGATTAACTGCAGTTTACCATTTTGAAAAAGTTGCTATTTTTGGCCCAAATAAATTGGGTCATCACAAGCAGAGAAATCATTAAAGTTACTATACCTGTCAGGGATGTCCTTTGTGCTTATACATCTCAAACTGCAGTAATATTCAACATTTTTGGGCACAACAATAACAAATCATCTTGTTTTTAGTTTATCAAACTTGGATATACATACTGTGCAACATTAGCAGTCATGTTTGTGTTCACTTGATGAATAGCCATTCTATTTTTTTAGCTCTGATTTTAGTCTTTACCATGTGCTGTGACAAATACCTGGCTCCTTTTGTTGCTAAAGCCGAGGAGAGCTGCACATTCAGGTCATTCAAGTCATTTTGCAGGTTTGTCACACCCCTGTCACATGTCACTTCATAAATTGTTCAAAAATATCAATTATAACCCCAATGAATATTAGTAATTAAAAAGATAAGGTGCTAAAGGCTGTGCATAACACTGACATCACATTACATGACACCTGTCATGAACATGAAGGAGTATTTATGAATGATTATGATACTGACGTCACTCGAGTGTCATTCAGTCAATTAAGTCACTTTAATGCAAAAATGACAATGTCTTTGTCATGGCAATACACAAGACAACATAATCTGTCATAAGCATGTCATAGCAGCCCTAATTATCAACATGACATCATGTATCTTCCTTGACCTCACCTGAAGCGGTATAATTTGGACTTGTTAGTAAGATGTCATTAAATGTTATTAGGCTAGTCTGATGACATGAAATAAATGCTATGGTGATTTGGGGAGTTTTACTTATTACTAAAGTAAGCAAACTGTGGCTGAGTGCCATTAACTAGTTAGCTGTGGTGAACAAACACCTAACTGGCAGGCTGTGGACACTTAATTATCCATCAACCCTCTGAACATCCAGCAAGTCATCCTTGTTAATGTGGAGGTAGGGACAAAGCAGTGACTACAACCTTTTACTAGCAACTCTCATCAGATTTAAATGCATGTCTTAGGCAGTGTGACTGATGAAGCCTCAGTGTTTAGTAAGTGAATTGCTGAGTTAATTTATTATTATTACTGTTATTATTATTAGAAAACATCTATGGTCCATTGTTGTTATGTTTTTAGGTGGGTGGAGTGTAAATGAAGTGGAGAGTTCCAGTGAAAACATTCTGAGAGACAGGCAGAGACAAAGAGGTGGTGAGGAAAAGACAAAAAAGAGAGTGCAAGTTCAGTTCACTGCGTGCACTTGTGCACTCTACCCCACAGCACGCCACAAGCCTATTTGTTCTGAGCTTTGAGTCATGATGAGAGGTTTGTGCTGTTGAAAGTGAACAGAGCAGAAACTTTATAATGAGCAGTTTCACCTGCACCAGGAACAGTCTCACCTATTAATAAGAAGTGACCCACATGCTGTTTTGGACTACTTTGGAGTTGGTGGTTAGTGGAGTACACAACCTTGAAGTTTCTCCAGGAAAATTGCGCTTCACTGCTCACAACCAATCCTCCATGGAAATGAGCCTTGATCCATGAGAAGGAGAGGTGATATGTTCTAACCAATTGATTCAAAGTGTTTTTATTATGCTCGGGGGAACATGGTTACTGCAGCAGAAAGGATAAAAAGATACAGAAGTGAACAGGAAGTAATTACAATCACAGACATACTCTTGTAAAGACAGCAATGTTTTTGTCCCCTTCATTTTTAACCTAAGCCCACATAACCGGTGATGCTTGCTTTTGTTTCTTCATTCAGATTTGACTCCTTTGATGCAGTGTTTATCTAAGTGATGTGAGTCTGTTAACCAACCACAGACTGTCTTAATAATGCTGACTTTGGAAGGAACGGAGACCTAGACCACCCATCATATATCCCTACTCAACTGAAATGACTCCAAAATCGAAATAATTAGACTCACTGTCTGATTAGCAATTGATCTAGCTAGCTCTGCAAGCAGCAACTGCCATCAACACAGGAAAAAGGTATGGTTATACTGTATTTATTAGTCTGTAATGGAGACATGAAAGCAAATGGTACCAGACTGCCAACTACGCTGGCTCACCAGTCACCTTCCATTTTCCCAGGAGATTCTGTGGAATGGTGGCACAGACTATTTCACAGTGAAGGTGAGGTTTAGAGGGAACCAGTACAAATGCAGATAGCAAAAAACATATGTACTTTGGCTTTAACAAATTTCAAAAGTCTGCTAATTAATATAAGCACTAGGTGGAAATAAATGCCTGCCTGGAAAATTCTATAAAAATCTCAAACTGTACATGGTATTTGGAAATGGTCAGTAAAAAAGCAGTTGATATATAATTTGCAATTACGAAGGTAGAAGTTACAGACACTTGGTTGTCATTTATGGCAAGAGAAGTGAGGTTGACTTTGTTAGTACAGATGAAATATGCCAACACTTAAATCTGTTTAAAAATATATAAAAAAAATATAAAAAAATATATAATATAAAATATAAAATATAAAATATATAAATATATAAAATATAAATATATCACTGGGTTCTAACCCATTATCTTAGTGTTAAGAGTAGTGTTAATGAGTATATCATTATTTATGTCTGACTCTTTAAGCTCTAACATGAAAACATTTGGTATCTTAACATGAGGACTGACACAGCCATCACTATTAGGAGTTTCACTTTGGAGCTAACATGTCTGTGAATATAGGCCCTGAACCTCCTAGATTTCCCATATCATTTTATCAAACTATCTTGTCAAACACTCAACAAAAGGTTATTACTCCCAAATGGTCTAAATAAATGAAGTTCTACTGCTCTGTTTTACTTTTTCAGCCTATGAGCTGAATCACAAAGTCCATTCTCTTGTCCTGGGATCTGAGTTCATTAAAACTTTCTCCAATCTTTTGGGAACCCACTAGAAATAGTTCCTCCACCCAGCCTGCAGGGTGAAAGTCAGTGTATGATTTTTTAATGATGTCTGAGTTGCTCCCACCAGAGTCGTTACACGTCTCTTGAAAGGATTTAAACAGGAAGCTGGCTACAAGGGACCCTCTGATCGGTGATCACATTCCCACCGCTAAAGGCAGCTATGACATGAAGGGAAAGCTAAGGACGATTTGTGGACAAAATTCGATGTCACCTCAACAGATTTATGACGGATCGAATGGCATTTTTAAGAAAGCATAGCAAAGTTTGTTGCGTAAGTTTAATGTATGCAGAAGCCCCAGTTTGGAGTTTATATTATGGAGGGGGAAGTCAAACCAATTTAATGTTTGGTAATGTTAAATTTTGCATGGTGTGTCCTAAATCTGTACAAGACATCACCTGCCTACTTACGAAGCTGGCGTATCTAGGTTGAGTGTCTCTGTCAGCTATTTTTAAAATTTGTCATGCTTCAGCTGAATCTTATTGGCTTAAGACACCACACTTTATACAATATGTGTCAATGACACTGCTGAGATTTGATATGATTGCAGCAAACTGGAGGAGCCAGTTTTGGTTTTGGGCTTCAGTAAGGGCAATACACACAGCTTCTCAGTTGAAACTTTAATGACAAGGGTGAGAATGAAGTTATATGTTTAACTGAATATACTGAAAAAACACAAAGAGCATGAATTGTAAACTTAGCAACTCAGTCATGACTACATACTAACTCACAAACACTGTTCTTAGGCAGAATTCAGAGATACCTTCACTTTACTTTAGTATTCTATTTCATATACTTATAGACAACAATTCCAATATATTTATGTGAAAGATGTGAAAGATACATAAAATAAACCAGTTATCAAGTAGCATATAATGCCTGATGCAGTTGCATATCAGGATGGATCTTAGTAACCTACTGGATCTCTTTCAGTCATTATAAAGCATTTATTAATTCCTTATTCTACATTACAACATTCTACAACTGTCTTTAAGCAGCTACTAGGTATTTTTATGAAAACAATACCAATGTACAATACCAACATGAATAGAGTCAGTTGGAATGATGAACCTACAGGGAATAATTACCTGAAACTGCACCCCACCTTAGTTTTACAATGATATATACTGACTTTCAGCTCATTGTCTAGCTGTCCAGCCCACTTAACGATGTATCGGGTAGCATATGCATGAAATTGCTGCATGTCCAGAACACTCATAAGTGTTCTTTTTCCATTCGTAAAAATGCATATGTTTTGTATAGATAACAATGCAAATTCATAGAACTTTTACATTTTTTTTTCTCAAGCAGCTCAAATGCAAGTTTCTTATATTGGCTGAAAAGGCTTTTTTTTCTTCCAGAATTTAATAGAAACTGCAGCAGTGTGACAGACCCGTAACATTTACGTCTCACACACTCGCTTCATTTGTAGATTGATACTGAAACAATATAGACTTGACATGGTGTTGACTCAATAGCACTGAGCTTATTTCAGTTTTATTTTGAGCAAGGCTTTCTGAACACATTTTGCAGAGGAGGGGAAAAAAAATAACACAAGTTAACCTCAAGGATGCGTGACGTGCTCTGAATCTGCTCGCCAACCCGCCTGCCTTCCTGCGTTAGCATTATACTGGAGAAATCAAGGAACTCAACGCCTCACTTTCCCTGTTAAATTTCTCTTAGCTATTTTGAGAGCTGTGTTGTAGCCAATCTCCCTGTGTGTGTGTGTGTGTGTGTGTGTGTGTGTGTGAGACAGGAGGGTGATGTGTCCTATTTCTCTTCAAAACTAATAAAAAAAAAATAGGTTTTTGGTTTATTAATATTTGTATCCACTCCACAAGTCCCCCAAACCCCATCCTTCAGCACGACCTACCCCATTCTGCATTAAAATGAGTTAATTTGAAATGAGAAGGCTTCAATTTCATTGTTTCTCAGGCTGAATAATTGTTCTGAAAGAAACTGAGATTAAATATCTTGGGTGTCTTTGACATAAAAAGTGCACTGCCAGTGTTAATTTGTTCAGATACGCTCTGTCTGTCTCTGTGCGGTACTTCTGTGACTTTCCAGTAATACATTTCTGAAAAGGCACAGCTATATGGGCAGTTGCATTATTCATATCTTCTTCTGCAAAGGGGAGATTACTTATTGATGTGTATAGGTATCCCCAAATCACACAGTGAGAAAGTTTGGAATGTTCTTATAGCTTTGGTGATAGAATGAATGTATAACAGTGTGTGGTTATATGAACTGCAGGCACATTCACATGCGATTCTTTAATGAAAATATTTAGAGAGAAGACGTGGGCAATTAGAACCAGTTTCCTTTTCCCATGTGTGTCTTTTGAGCAGCAATAGCATTAACAATGAACTGGTTAAATACTCAGTGGAATATATTTGACAAGCAATGCTCAGCTCTTCTGTATGTCCCCTCTTTGTTGCTGTGTGGCTCTCTGGCTGCTTTATTTTTCAGTATCTGCCTTAGGGCTGTAATACAGAGCAACTATCTATATCCGTATCTGTTTCACAAAAATATCTATATTCATATACTTCTGTAATAACAGCAGGACTGATAGTAAAGTGTACACCAAAAGCTTTTTCTTATATATATATAATTGCTACATGGGCTCAGGAACACTTGAACTAAACTGAACTCAGTTGGTTTGCAAATGATGACACCCTGTCTTTACTAATGTTTTATACAACATCTCTGTGGGAACATGCCCCAGTGAATGTAAAGTTAGTCTAACATGTTTAAATATTATTCAACAAAAAATAGTACAACAGTAAAATACATCGCTTGTAAATGTAATGGGAGTAGCTCCAGATGGAAAGTCACTAAAGATAAAGTCTGAAAATCCAACTATACAATGCTGTGCTTTCAACTTGTGGCAGCAGTTCGAGACCCTTTTCTATTCCAGCATGACTGTGCCCCAGTGCACAAAGCAAAGTCCATAAAGACATGGTTGGATGAGTTTGGTGTGGAAGAGCTTGACTGGCCCACACAGAGTCCTGACCTCAACCCCATCAAACACCTTTGAGATGAGCTGGAACAGAGATTGTGAGCCAGGCCTTTTGGTCTGACCTCACCAATGCTCTAGTGCATCAATAGGCAAAAAAATCCCACAGAAACACTCGAAAATCTTGTGGAAAGCCTTCCCAGAAGAGTGGAAGCTGTTATAACTGCAAAGCTGTCTGTGTATTTAGAATGTGAAGTCATTAAAATCCATGTTAGTGCAATGGTGAGTTGGCCCAGCACTTTTGTCTATATAGTATATGTTGCTTCCAAGTGTCACCTAGACAGCTTTGATAGTGAAGAATTCATGTATGTAGGGATGAAAACTCCTGTAAAACATAGGATGCACTCCATATCTATTCAGAGTGCATTATGTGTTCATATTTGCATTATGCACAATAATGTAGGAGTTTACACTCTGACTATTTTCACTGTATTTCTGCTTCACTTTCCTTGGTCCATTCTCAGTAGTCCACTTCATATGACCTTATTTCTACTTTGCTCTGCACCCGTGTCACTTAAACATAACCTGTCAGAAAATCAGCTGTATGGAAAAAAACTTTCTGATAAAAGCAAGACAGAGAGATGTCTCTTTTTCTTTTCAGCCAATTGAAATCAGGCATTGTCGGAGACACCAGTGCTTCCTTCTGCCCCTCATTCTTACCTCCACCATGAGCGATCTCCACCTTCCAGCACTTAGTGAATAGAGGCTGAATCCCAGAATTCTAATTTAAACTGACTCTTTCTAAATGAAAAGAGAGCACGCATGAGAGGCAAGCATACAAATGCAAGTTATATCACTTCCTACTGTATTGCCCCGGAGGCATTTCCCTGCTAAAAATCATCTCAATCAAAGAAAATGAGTTTGTTTGTGGGTTGTTGTTTTTTTTCCAGCTGGGATGAAATAATTGAATCAGTACGTATTAAAACACAGATCCGGTGGTCCTTATTATCAGAGCGAGCTGTCAACTGTGTCCCAGTGTGGTGCCATTTTACCAACGAATTCACTACCGCACACAGACATGTTGACACATGTGGGCATGAGGACCGGTTACAATTCAATCATGATGCAGTAGTATGGGGTGAAGATTGTCTGCTGCCCCTGAGTCACAGTCTCAGCAATGTGACAGTTATTAGAACCTGATGATGGCAGTATTGATGAATATAACGCCCTTCTAATAGGAGGCAAGCGCTCTTGCACTTCTCTATGACTGTATCTTATATGATTGCATGTGACAAATAAACTTGATTGATTGATTTTATTACTCCCATTACTTCTTGCAGCAATATATTGTTTAAAACAACCAACTTTATCTTTTAGCAAAGCAATATATGAACGTGGGGTCTAAATTTTGTGAATTAAACACTGAGTGCTCAATATTGTTTTAATTCAATGCTGAATCAGAGGATAAATTGTCATGATGAGCCCATGGATAATCATCACCCAACTCTGCAGCGCCACACAGCTTGTCGGCAGGTCAAAGCAGTTGAACATCTAACAGTGTTTTTCTCACAAGCTGATTTTTTGTTTGATTTGATTTGATCTGTAGATGAAAATATGCAAATGTTTGTTTGTTTTTGGAGTTACAAAATGACTCCCCTTAAGTCCACCACTGGTGAAAATGTTTCATTTCCAGCTGTTGTAATTAGCGTTCGAGCCCAGCATCGTCACATACTACCCAACTGTTTTTTGACCCAGGGACAATGTGACATCACTGGCAAAAAATCAATTAGTAAAGGTTACTTTTTGAAATGTAATAAAAGACCATGGTTAAATTCTTAACTTTTTGTGTATAGCCTATTATTTGGATTGCATGCATTGTGATCTAATGAAAACATAAATGGAGCTCATTAGCTTACCTTAAGTCTCTACATTTATTTTGACATCTCTACATAGTATTTTTCAAAAGTTTGATTACATTATCATGATCCCTTTAAATGCAGACAATGCTATGCAGTTCTAATTGACCAAACCATGCCAGGAAATGCACCTTGCAGTGTCCTCGAAGCCTTAAAAAGTCTGTGCAGTGGCAGTTTGCTTGTTTCCATTAGTTTGCCAGTTCCCAGTGTGCTAAACATTAGGCTTACTGCCAAACAACACAATGTGGTAGAACTAACTGGTTCTTAGCACAACCTGGCCACCGTCTGCTCTTATCCATATGGTCAATTTGTCTTCTGTTCTCACACTGAATGGAAAACACAAGCACACACACACACACACACACACACACACACACACACACATGCACACACTTCTTTCATTGTCTATCCCTCTCCAGAAACAGTCCTCCCCTCCAACATCTTTTTTTTCTGGTTCTCACTGGTCTTCATTTTTTTTGTTAATTTCCTTCCTTGCCGTCTCTTCCCTTGCTTCCCCTCCAGGCTCCCCATCTCTCTTTCACTCTCCTGGACAGGTAATATTTGGACACACAGTTCAGCCCCTCAGCCGCCTCTGTGCTTTGCTGTTTTGGAAACCCTTTTGTCTGCCATTTCACAATCAGTTGCTAAGTAAGCCGTTTGGATTCTGCTATCTCCACTGGAGAGCTTATTCCACCCAGAGATTTGTCAGTGGATCATGGCAGTGAAGGATAAGCCTGAACAAAGCAAAAATAATGCAGCAAAATCATGATTTCAGCAATAAGTTAAGGCCATACATAACAGGGAAATGGTCTGTTCTGGAAAAGCATACACCCTGATTGTTTCCAGGGTTTAGTTTAAGAAAATGACAGTGTTACAGAGAAGCTGACCCAAAACTGCATAGAAATTACTGTCATAATTGGTTTGCTCTGACATACTAGCCAAATACTGCAGCAACATTTAAGGCAAGATGCAAAAACAAATGCCACTGGAATCAAGTAAAATATTTTGCTTTTTGCCAGATCATGAGTCATCCTGCCTCGAGATACTGCAGGGAGTAAAAAAAGCCGTCTTTCTGCTTGTGTAACCCTGCAAAAATAAATCAAGATTCCAATGAACATGGCAAAAATGTTAAATAACCAACAGGGGTTTGTCATAAGTTTTCCCAAGCATGGTTGCCAATGGTTACACATCAATCACGCTGTCACGTTACTAAACCAAAGACTGCCTAATTCTGCCCAATTAAACAGTGCATTTGTTACAGGCCATGGCAGACTAAGTGTGTGCAAACTTGTATGGTTTTCAATATATGAGAGAAGAAAGTGAGATGAATGAGAGAGCGCAAATTTAAAACTGACAACTGACCATGTATAAAGATAACTTAAGCGGTAATAATGTTTACAGACTCGATATGTACTGATCCTCCACCTCAATCATTTCTGAATATTCCTGGAACCAGACCAACATTGACTTTCTCAAATGGACTCCTCTATACAATCATGTAAGTGTGAGTTCTTAATGCAGTGATGAGAATTAGAGCTTAGCTCCACTTGTAATGTGCTTAAAACATTATTTCTATCAAATTTGCTCTAACTGATCTACTTTTGTACTTAAGGTTTCAGTATACAAAGTTTATTGGAACTTTGCACATTAAGGAAGTATAAATCATTGACTGTATGATAAATAGTGTATGGAGCTACTATAATTCCACCCATTTTTATTATAGACTATCATTTTGAAACCTCTATCTTGATTGGATCTGACTGAGACCCTGAGACACACGCTGTGGCAGTGACTTATCAATCACATGGTGGCCACACCCTGAAGCATAACCTGCCTTTATTATCTGTTTTCCTCTAAACAGGGCTATAATTTACAAAATGACCATCATGCTCTATTGATGAAGACTTGAAACTAACAACTAAGAAAATAAACTCATTAAGAAAATTGTTTACCAGGGTAATGAAATAATTGAGAAGTAGGTCGATTTTATCAGAAGTTTCCACACAATCAGTCTTATTTTTGAAACCAGTCACCCCTTAGTGGACAAAGACTGGCTTAAAGAACTTCACCTTTCAGCTGTGCAATCGCCCTCCACATATTGTAGTGTTTAGATAACCACAAAGGTGGGATGATTCCTGTGTCACGACCATGTGGTTGACGCTGGTTGATTGCTAAACATAATGTGGGCAGATCTTATCTAACACATAAACTCTGCCTCTGTCAGAGGCAGATGCCAAAGACAGTAGAAGGAAGGAAACACCAAGGCAATAATTGGTGTGCTGTAGTGATTAGTAACAAACACCTTTAGTTGAGACCGTGATGGACAATGAATGATAACCACACCATAAAATTGACTGTCTTTTACCCCTTTTGAGACATTTAATTGGTTATTACAAATATTGAGAGGGGTACAAATTCCCTTATTTCGTTTCTTATTCTTGTAGGATTCCAAAATACTATATGTCCAATGGCAAGACTTTGAAATTTATCAAGAAGATAAATGGATCTTAGCAAAAGTTAAACCAGGAAGATTCATTACTCCAACTCAGCTATGCCTTTTGGCTTCCGTCCATCTACATATTTTCTCGCTTCGCTCAATTTAAAATTCATAAGGGAACTCCCCTCTGGTTCAAACTACCTTTCCCATATCCTTACACACACTGCATGGTGTCAATCACTTATCAGCAGACTCTTTATTTAGCCAGTGATCTGCAGAAACACTATATAGACAAAAGTATCCTGACACACATCTTTATGGGGCTGTTATTCAGGGGTTGGGCTCGGCCTCTTACTTCTAATGAAAGGAAATCTTAATGCAGCATACAAAGACATTTTGAACAATGCTATGCTTCCAACTTCATGGGCAAAACTTTGAGGAAGCATGACTTTGCCCCAGTATCCTCTTCTCTGAAATATTATAGCCCAACTGATTTTTCGGAAATAGTCAAAATAGAAAATAAAATATTTAACCCAATAACATATTTTAACTTTAAACTATTTGACATTTTGCCTATCTATTTTATCCTTCTTTATGCATTTGACATCCAGACAGGGAGACATGATTATGTTCCAACAAGTCTTAGTCTGCTTTCACTGAGTACCTTTGATATGTGTTTGCCATTTTTCCTGGCAGAATCATTACTTTTACACAGATGCATTATTCCTGTTACATTCAAGTGTAAGCTTGTGAGGACATTGGTTTCTGCTAGGACAGCACGAGTTCCTCTCTCTGTTCATATTTCTGCCATCTCCTGGCAACTCCCAACAGGTTAGTACTCCTCTGAAGCACTCCTAAATACCAGCAGAGCTACTGCCAATAGACAAGCCTTTTGCATTGTGTCGTTATGAAGAAAATGCTGACTGAACAATGTAATGACCATAGAAAAATGCCATCTGCACTTAGATTCATTCCCTACAAACCTCACTTTGCAATTTTATCAAGCAAAATCTCCCAGAAAAATGAAGGCTGACTGGAGATTCACTTCCATGTCTCCATTATAGACTAAACAATGAATTAATTGCACTGTGTTGGTGGTTGCTGCTACTCTGAGAAATGGAAAGCAAACTGGGTTTCTTTGTGACAGTGGCACCAAAAATAATAAACACTCGGAAACGCTACTGGGGAGTAAAAGTTAATTGGAGTTTTTGGCCGGTTAGTGCTGATTCCTATTCTGAGATGCTTGATAAATACAAGCTGTGAACCATCTATGTCATAAGAGAACCTCATTACTTTAAACAGCAGAGAACTGTTTTCCTGCAACAGATAATTGGCACCTTATGTTCAAAAGCAGTGCCTAAAATCAGTTTAAACTGTTTCGCTCCTGTTACAAAACCTGGTTGCTTTTCATGGAAAACTTTAAAATACCAAGCATGATGATTAACTTATAATGTGCTCCAATTCCCTGATGTTTTCATGTGTCCCATTGGGGGTAAATGACAGCACATTTTGAAAGCCCGATTAGAGGTGAATGTGAGCTACTCGCTAATCAAATTCCTACCAGCTCCACTGAACTGACTGGCTGATTCTTTGAACTCACTAAAGATGAATTCTGTGTGTTTGTTAGAGAAAGATACAAAGAGAGGCCATGGGAAAACACTAGATTGTGTGTTGGTCTATGAGTTAGTGTGTTTGGGATGGTGCCTATTCAGAAAAGCTAATGTTTTGATGATGCAAAAAGAGAAAAATATTGCCCATATCTCCATCCTATCAGTGTGGTGTCATAATCCTAATCTTCTTTGATGGAAAGCTTTTATTGATGTTTTATTGTCTCTGTGTACATCCTACTTGTCTCTCTTTCTTTCCCTCCCTCTGTCTTTGTCATGGAAACAGTCACACACAGCACAGAGATGGGACTTTGAATGTGTGCTAGACGTTCATGTATGTGTGTGTGTGTGTGCCCTGATTGTTCTCAAAGGGACTTGGTAAAGTAAGTCTCCACATTTCGCACAGGGTCCAACTGGGAATCCATTCATCAGAGCTAGGAAATGGAGTCTCCATAACTCTCTTTTTCTCACTCTCACTTACTTACAAAACTTGTGTACCTTCTGGTTATGCAGTGTGCCGTTTAATTGCAGAGACATGATGTGTTTGCAAAGTAGGAATCTTTTCTTGTCTTCACTTTTTCGTTTTGACTTACAAACGTCAAAACAAAACAAAACAAATCAATGTAAATGGCAATTTATTGTCAAACCCAGCCTGAAAAGGCTACGACTAAAACTCTCTACTTGTTATATAAGACTGCCTTGACTCATAAACACTCCTCCTCCTTGTCAATATATACACCATACATAACAATACACACTGATCAGCCATAAGGTTATGAAGACATACCTAATGTTGAGTAGGTCCCCCTTTTTCCACCAAAAGAGCCCTGACCCACTGAGGCATGGACTCCACTGGACCTCTGAGGGTATGCTGGGGTATCTGGCACCAAGTCATCAGGAGCAGATCCTTTTGAACACGAGTCAGCATGGACACTCTTACCGGTCTGCGACTGTGCAGTCCCATATGCAACACACTGCGCTGCACTGTGTGTTCTGACACCTTTCTGTCGGAACCTGCATTAACTTTCTCAGCACTTTGAGCTACAGGAGCTCTTCTATTGGATCGGACAACACGAGCCCACCTTTGCTCCCAGCATGCATGAGTAAGCCTTGGCTGCCCATGACCCTGCTGCTGGTCTACTGGATTTCATTCCTTGGCCCTCCTTTGGTAGGTCCTGACCACTGCAGACTAGAAACACCCCACAAGAGCTGAGGTTTGGATATGCTCTGAATCAGTCATCTAGCCTTTGGGCCCTTGTCAAAGTCACTCAAATCCGTATGCTTGCTCATTTTCACTGCTTCCAACACATCAACTTCAATGACAAGGTATTCACTTGTTGCCTAATATATCACATCCGCTGCCAGATGCCATTATAACGAGATACTCAATGTTATTCACCTGACCTGTCAGTAGTCATAATGTTATGGCTGATTAGTGTATATAAAATGTGAAAATGTGGTCTATGCTCCAACAGTAAAAAGAAGGTTTTACAGATGGTTTTGATACATATACTATATAAACAGTATTGGGACATTTGACCAGTACACCAACAGCATCTAAATACATTGCATTTGAAATGCATAGGCAGCTTTGCAGCTGTAACAGTTGCCACTCTTCTGGGAAGGCTTTCCATAAGATTTTGCAGTGTTTCTATGGGAATTTTTTGCCCATTCATGCAGTAGAGCATTTGTGAGGTCAGACACTGATGTTGGACAAAAAGACCTGGCTCACAATCTCCATTCCAGTTCATCCCAAAGGTGTTCGATGGGGTTGAGGTCATGACTCTGTGTGGGCCAGTCAAGCTCTTCCACACCAAACTCATCCAACCACGTCTTTATGGACTTTGCTTTGTGCACTGGAGCACAGTCATGCTGGAATAGAAAAGGGTCTCGAACTGCTGCCACAAGTTGAAAGCACAGCATTGTCCAAAATGTCTTAGTGTCTTGAAGCATTAAGGTTTCCCTTCACTGGAAGTGAGGGGATTAACACAACCCCTGAAAAAACAGACCAACACCAATTCTCTTGTCTATATAGTGTATTTGATGAATATCTTTCAGAATTAACTTTAGTTTGTTAATGGAATCCACTGTTACTGCTGCTACAGACTGCTCAGAGCCACCTCTCAAGCCTGCAGGGGTGAGTTTGTTCTATTCAGTGAATTCTTTTTGTAAAATCTAGACCTTTAAATTTGCAGTTCTTTTAGTGAACTTTGTGAGCTGACAAACTGAAAGCATTTTAGTCAAGGCTTTTACTTTGGATTGAGGCAAAATGGAAAGGCACAGAGATTCATACACACCCACACACTCCTCTCCTTCTCAGTCTATTGCTCTCCCTCTCTCTCTACAACATTTTGTTTTGACATATTTAGCTTTGAATCACATTTTTAATAGGCAAACCTCATTTTGATGTTCAGTAACTCATATTAAATGATGATGTGAAATCCCACTCTCAGACATGAATTTGTAGGCATTCACTTTTCTAGGACAAGGAGGTCTCTTTTCATTCACCTGCTGGTCTGCCGACATTTATATTCACACTGTCACTGCTGGGTTCATTTAGACATTCTCCCGCAATAGGTTAATTATAACATAACAGTTGTCCCTGATGTAGCCCTACTTTCTTTATTACTGTAGTGTATTTAAAGGTTAGGTTAGGTTCCAGACATTTCGCACAAAGAATCATTCAGTGGTGAAAAACCGAATAGAAAGAAATTTTTAAAAAGTGAAAAGCTTTTTTTCATTATTATTATTATTATTATTATTAGAGCAAATCATTAACATATACCGTGTTGTCAAAGATTTAAATGTTAAGGAGCTACACTAAACCACATTTCTCATGACCAACATACATTGCTATATGAGCATAAACCTGAGGAATCCTGTCATAACCTCCTGTTCATAATAACAATCAACTTTGTTACAATAAAATAATGATCAAGACCTCTCTGTACGCCCTCAATTAACAAAAAGTATGTTGCAAATGACTGCTTGGAGTGTCGGTGTGAAGTGAATCAACTTTACAGTCAAATGCTGCAGTGTAGTAGAATGGACCTGCTTTTCCTCACTTTGTAAGCTGTAATCATTGTGTGGTGTCCTGATAAAGGAAAGCTGTGTTCAAATCATCACGTCATCAGCACCACATTTCAGGTGTCTTATTTTGGTGGTCTTGATATCAACACATCCCGTGAAATGATCTGAACCTTTGTTCATTTCTCCACTGTTAAAACATATCAGTGAGCCACACTGTTGCACTGGGTGATGTGCTCCTTTATTACCATGAACAATCCACTGCTGGAAATAGTTCCCCACATATTCATTCCCGCTTGTGTAATAATAATCTACAGTGCTACAGTGCAGATGTTTTATGACATTACTGAGTCTCCTTAAAAATTAACTAGCTGTATTTTAAAGATTTCCAAACTAAATAGGGATAAATTAACTTATGTGTCACAGACAGGTCAGAAGGTATTGTAAGTATATACACTGTTGGGGATATTAGGGCTATGTTTTTGCAGACAGAACAGTATATATATGGCAAACCCATTTTAACATTTAATCAACAAATGCTTTCTCTCTGGTTAAAACTCCAAACTAACGTATCCATTATGTCATTTTGACAAGTAACAGTAACAGTATAATTACATATATCAGATTTCTCAGTAGTAGAATTGTTCATCCCAAATGCCTGTAAATTAATTACAACCAGTCACTTTGTACCTTTGACTTCTATTCAGTCTCAGTTAAAAATGTTTATATTTCAATTTTGACACATAATTCCAATTCTTTGTTCCAATTATGTCATTTTGACTAGTTACCCTTCTAATTAATGAGATCTTCAACTTATTTATTGTTGATCTTAATAATGGATATCAACAACTCAAGTCTTACTAGTGAAAGTTTAAATTGGAAATTGTTTACAAATATTATAAATAGAATTATAGATATCTACAAATTAGTTCCGAATTTTAGATGCAGTTCAGAATGTATGACCAGTCAATGAGATCATACTTATTAGTGAATACAAATCCTTCCATCACACCACTGTTGATAATAATGATACATTTAGGTGTTGAGGGATGAAAAACAATCAAAGGTTTTAATGAAAGGGTCAAAAAGCCTTCATTTAGACCTTCTCTTTCTATTGCATCTCGCTAAATGAGACAAGACTACAGCACGATGATCTGACTTTGTTCAGGAGCCTGATGGTGTGAAGGCGTAAAGATAATAATAATGAGTATCCCGACTGTGCCCATTTAAAAGCTTTTTCAGGAGAACGTTATTACCGTGCAATATAAAAATATTTTAAGTTGCTGTCTGCCATTTTGTCTTTTATGTATGAATTGTTCTCTCTCAGTGTCATACTGTTTGCCATTTTTTTCCTCTGGGCTCTCTTCATCTCTCCCTCTCTCTCTCTCTCTCTCTCTCTCTCTCTCTCTCTCTCTCTGTCTCTCTCTGTCTCTGTCCCTCTGTGTGTGTTTGAACCCAGTTGTTGTTTAAGAGCGGTGGTTGTGTGCAGCACTTGGTGCTCCTTTTGTTTCCTCCTTTTATGAAATAGAGAGGTTAACATAACAAATAGACTGCAAAGACCCTCTGAGCTTGTGTGTGTGCTGTGTGTGTGTGTGTGTGTGTGTGTGGCAGGGCAGTATGTGACCCACATGTGATATGTCCATTTGTGGGAGTTATCTTGGTCAGTCAGCACAAACAAACACACACACACACACACCAGGCAAGTGTTTCGTGCTACGCATTCTGTTGCCTCCTGACTGTTTCCATCACAGAGCCACAGGCCTGTTTCTGCCCCGCTGCTCTTGTCCTCGCTAAGCTTTCTGTGTCTCTGATGTTGTGGACCACTGAAGAAGCCTTGAGTCTGAGCCCCGATATCCCTGTAACCACCATCCATCCCCACCCCGTGTCTCAACAGAAGACAATCTTTCTCAAGAACACCAGAAGATGAAATAAAAATTAGGCAGAGCCCCTGCCTCTGTAGGAACTGCTTGACACATCTCATCATTTCAGGCAGACAAAAATCGAAGAGTGTGATTATTCCCCACAGAGCTGTGTTCTTCCACATCCAAATCCAGCCAGACGAGACTCTTCACTCTTCCATGCACGAGTTTGAGGGGATGTGAGTTTTGACCGCATGAACAACAACTCCTTTGGTAAAAGCTGGAATGATTTGTATGCTAAGACTGACTAAATATTTCAAGAGAGAGTGCAGTGCCAAACATTGGCATATAAATTAATTCAGTGGGTTAGCATTTTTAAACATTTAAGTCTTTTTATCTGTACTTATGTTCATAACTGAAAAACATTCTAGTGAATATCTTAAGGATTAAAAATAAAATATAATGGGGAAAAAAGGAACAATTATGTTCATGTTTGATTATTTTTTTCTTTAACACATTACTTACAGACTGCACATTTTCAGTAAAAAATGCCCATGACATTGTCCCTGAGCCTGACATCGTAAAACACCTTTTTTAAATCTGCCCAACAGTCCAAAACCAAAAGCAACAACACCAACATCAAAAAATCATGAAATCAAACAAAAAAATCAGCTAATTACAATATAAAATACAGCAAAGAAGAAAATACTCATTTACACAGCAACTTAGGACCATATTTGCTTGATAAATGAATTGAACAATTAATCATTTAAGCTCTACAGCAGATATGTATGTAATTGTGAAGATTATTCTTACTCTTGGTCTCAATGGGCCTCATCTATGAATGTTATCTTATTTTTCTCTTATATTTGTTCTGGCATGAAGCAATAAGAGGAAAATAACAAATTCCTTCTTGGGATTCATGAAACATGTGCTGACAGCCAAGTGTGTTCTTACCCACCTTGTTGTGTTGACGAATTGCTTTTGATCTTAAACTGATGTGTGTGGGGAGTGTGTGCCAACCAATTTGTAATCAGCATATGTAAATATCCCAGTAAACCCATATAAAAGGAGCGTACTTAAGAGCCATGTGCAAAAACACAAACCAACAAGTCACTAACATTTGACAAGTAATGTTCAACTCAGAAAACAGACAGAAAAGAAAAAGGAAAGGAACAGCAGCACAGTGGAAATACAAAGCTTGTGTCGATCTAGAAACCTTTTGAATGAAGTTTAATTAGGATAATAAAAAAAAAGAAAACATTTTCAAGTGTGTACTGTTTCAATTAATACTCTGTGTGTGCGGTTTCTCTTCTCTTTAACCTTTTTCGTATAAAATGACTTGTGCGTGCGCATGTGTACATAACTTCTTTCAGCAAACTTAAATAATTGTGCTTAAATGAGCACATACTCTATACTTTTAAGGCATTTCAATATCACTTTATATGCTTATATGCTATGACTCTTTCGAATGGGCTCCATCCCAGGCATGCAACCAACACTTCAGCATTAGCTTCCTCTTGATCCCTTCATTTCTAATTTAACACAAGTAAAGGGGTGGAAAACGGGGGCAGAATACAGCATCATAAAACCAATACAACAAATGTATTTCTGTGTGACTGGATCAAGCAAAATGGAAGTTCTGACTATATTGGCATACATGATTCCACAGAATAATTTCCACTGAGTCTTCATTTTGAGACAAATCAGTTTCCCCTTGAATTCTAGTGAACATTAGCACCAAATTTGAAGAAATTCCCTCAAGACAGTCCCGAGATATCAAGTTCACCAAAATAGGATGGACGGATGGACAACCTGAAAAAAATAGGTGGAACTTTAGGCCAAAATCTAATATTTTTGATTATTATAAGCACTATTGCATATTTAAATAATTAGAGCCAGTAGGATTTTAAACACTAAGCAGAAAAGCAGAATATTACAACCAAGTCAAGATAACAACATTACTGTATTCTCCAAAGGGGAAGCTATTAGCTACAAGCCTAAGTGCAAAATGTATGCAGAAAGCATATGCTAATTAATTAGATATACATGCTCCGAACAGTTCCTCCCGTGTAGAGATAGAGTGGGATTTCTTTACGGACGGCAGCCATTAGAGAGGAGATAGCAAACTCACACGGGAGCACAGACATCACAACCCATCAGTTGGTAGTTGTCCAGCTTGTTTAAAGCTGAAGCAGCTGATGTAACTCATGTGCGTTGATGATATTAAAGGGTTTAACGGATTAGAGTTAGCCCAGGAAAATGTGGCTAACATGTATTCTCATCTCCATTACCCTTCATTAAAAGCTAATGAGAGCAGCCAATTTTGCTCTTGCTCTGTGGAAAGTTAATGCAGAGAAAAGCCTGCCAGCGCTTATTTTCTTTAATGATAATCAGAAATTAGCATCAGTGAGGTCAGAGGAGTCCAATTAGAAACACAAGAGAGGTTCTTTTTACATGTTATAAAGTCACAGTTTCTCCATTGTTGGATTTTTATCATGAGCTCTTATTGTAGGTTTCTTTTTCCTTTAAATGCAAATTAACTAGTTACTAGCATGTACTGTGTAATTATAATTATGGTTTAATTACAACTAATTACAAGTTTTTATGTGGACTGTCATTGATCCATTGTTTCATCACTCCACCAGAACTGATCAGATTCTGGAAAATGATCTTGAAATGATGTTTTGCAATATCACTGTACTGAAAAAGCTCCTCTTAAAAAGGAACTTTATTTAAAGCTTGAGCCAAAACAAACAAAATAAAGTCGCCATTTCATTCTGGCCAGTTTCCTTAAAGCTCATGTTGACAGGGTCCAGCTGGCCTTGTTTCACTGCCACTGTCATTATCTTCATACAGATTGGCAGGACATTTGCCAGAGTTGTCGAGGAATACTTTGAGAATGATGTGTTGGCTGAAACGTACAAGTATAACCCCATAAATTTAGGAAGAATGTACACCAACACTGCCGACCATGAATTACTGATGTGAGGAGAGATGAGAGGTAGCAGTCATTTCTGACAAAACAGTACACTGTTACGGATGACTGAGTCATGACCTGATCATAGTTTTCTTTCTAGGTTAATGGGTAACAGAAACCACCAGTGATGGGATTAAAGAGTGGTCTCAGTTGTGAAAGTCAGTAGTACAGGTACAATCCACAAGCAGGACAATAGCCCTGGTTTTAAAAATAACGCTGTCACAACGAAGTGTTACCGGTTGGTTAGAATAATGACAGTTATGTTATTAACAGACACAGTTTGATTAGTTTCTCCAAAGTTCGCCACAGGATCCTCGACATACTGGAGATGAGGTCCAACTTTTAAAATTCAAGCTGAAGTGGTCACTAATCATTGCCTTTTGTTTCCAGACATATGGAGGACATGTCGTCACTGTGCTTAACGGACACAGTGGGACTATCTTAATGGTGCAGATGGTGTGGGGCAGTGTCAGCTGAGAGATATTATGGATTCTATTCAGGAATCCATGTGGTACATATTGGTGAAGACAGAGCAAGGGTTTGAACTCTTAAGTACTGCTGACTTAACATGCCGTGATGCTCGAGCCAGATCATTTAAATGCTCATCATGTTCCCACTTCTTTTTCCATGCTCACATTTTTGTAACCTCAGTTTTCTGTTTTTTTTGTTGAGGGACTGTGTGAAAATTTTGAGGGAGATAACTGGTTATGTCTTTTATGTTTTTACTCAGTGGACAGAGGTCTGAATCTTATGTGAGTACAGGGGTAATCAACAATTTATATTTTATTCTATTCTTCCCTTGTAATAAAAAGAAACATATATATGATTTTAATTCTTGTCTCTGGTAGCAAATATTGCCCCTCAGCAGCATTTGAATTGGTGCTTGTGAGTACTGAGCTCATTCAGTGACTGTAACAATTGTTTATTTAGTAGCTTGGTTCAATAACAGCGAGTGGCTGAAATATTTGTTAAACATGATCCCCCATTTTTTAATTTTTGCTATAACTTTATCAAATGCCAAATCCACACATTTCGGTGGATATGTGAAAATTATTGTTCCAATAACACATTATCCACATTGACTTCTTTCTTTTCTTCATTAAGTTATGGTAAAACAAATTTCACAAACAAATTTCTGTGTTGCGCTGGGGGAGGTTCCATCACACCAGGGAGGGCCATGCATTTTTAGAATATATAGAAACGTGAAGTTCTGTCCCCCTCTCAATGCCAGTAACTTTCATACAGTCACTCAGCGAGAGATCTGAAGCAAGAATGTGGAGAGACAATAATGTCTCCTGCTGTCTGCAAACTGAATTCAGTTCAGAAGAATAATCTTTCCATCCTTAGCATCTAAAATTGCCTCTGTATAAACATAAATAAACAGATACAGTGATACTGGCTTCTCTTTATACTATATAGAAACTTTATCTTAGAATTGTATCAAGTACATACTCATAATACACTGCATACACTGTATGGTAGGCTTTTAGGTTACCTATCTATACTGTGCAGCTGTCCTTGTACTTTTTTTTGTTGCTGTTATCAACAAAGTTCATCTTATATAGCAGTATAAACCATCCTCATATGACCATGAGTCAATAAATCAGGTTCTGCTTTTGTTCTAAACAGTGATTCTTCTGTCTGACTGCAAGCATTCATATGTATGTATGTGGAAGTTGCTGCCTGCTTACATTAGAAAAACAAGCAAAGAGAACAGAAGGTGACATCTGAACCTGATGACTCACGCATTGTCAGTGCTGCCCTGTATTGTTTAAGTTTTCTGCTTGTGTGGGGCTGGAGAATAAACAAAAGAAGTATTTGCAAAAAAACTAAAACTAAGGAGAAAGAAAGTCACACCAGGAAGAGTTTGCCATGTTGCCTGCTCAATGATCACTGAAAGTGTCCCACACTCATATGACATCTGTCCCACCAACGTCAGGAAACCTTCACCTG